>NC_073745.1:261737828-262093333 GCF_029784135.1 Toxorhynchites rutilus septentrionalis
AAACGTACTTTTTCGTTTATTTCACGCCATCCTCAATAGATTCGAGATAAAAATTTGAAAAAAATACTGAATGTGCATCTTACCACGGTGTATCAAGAAAAATTATCAAAAAAATATTTAAATTTTGAAATTTTTTTTTTGGGATTTAGAGATTCAGTACTACTCTAATTCGTATTTAAATGTGCTCTTACGGCTTTTCTAGATTGATAAATATCTTAAAGCTGTTTTTTTTTTCAAATATCTAATAATAAAAATAAAATAATAAAAAAAAATAATACACAGTACAAAAAAATGTAATAGTTTTTCTGGCATTTCGAAATTTAAAAAAAAATAACATTTTTTCCATTTTTGAGCATGGTTAAAAACATATTTTCTATATACCGGATCGATATTAATAGACATATGAATTCACATTCAGTTGGTTCAGTTGATAGTTACAATTATTATTACGGCATGTAAAAAATCAATTTTACAAAAATGTGAAAGATTTTTAACTTAACCAGACAACAATATTGCGTCTCAGTTTTCACGGAAACGACTGAACCGAATCGGACGCGAAAAGTTTAATTTGAAAGGCTACTTTGTTTCCTTTTAGACCCCTTTATAATTTTATCGGAATCGGTCCCCAGGGTTTCAGAGATACGGTGGGAACATGTTCGGGGAGCATACATTCCAGAGCCCAAAACGATATAAGCCGACCCCCCCCCCCATTTGGAATATCACACTTCATGTTTTTTTAACTAGATTATTTGTGATAAATACAAGACTACTAGCTGACCCGGCAAACGTTGTCCTGGCATAAAAATTATTTCTAGTGAACATGTTGTTTGACATACCGAGGAATCAAGCGCCAAGTCGATTTTTGTCGTAAAGTAGCATTTAGTCGTATTTCCCATGTCAATGTCTGCGTTATTATGTTTGATGAATGATTGTTCGTCATTATTAGTATTTCTTCGTTGATATATTGGACATCCACCGGCTTGCGGTCGTGTCGTTGGTGAAATCTTTAAGAAAATGCAGTGTACATTTTCCATCTGCCATGCAAGGCTTTAAAAGCTTTAGATCACCGCACGGTCGTGAACCACGTCTGTGGTACTAATATCGAACAGTAACCCATATTTCGTCGACCATCCAAATTAAGAATGTGAACATGAGGTAATTCTCGCCAAAAAAAAATACATCCAGCAAGGTGTGGAACCGAATACATATAACGTTTTAATGAAGCTCATTCTACATTTCGTTAATTTGTTTGTTTAAACACACGTGCTGTAATATCATGATAATGCATGCGTTTAAGTATTGCAATATCAGAGGCTGCGTCGGCGTTGCTCATGATAGCGTCTCGCAAGTGAGTGTATTTTTCCTCACGCCGCACCTGATTGTCTAGAATCGCAGCCGTTTGCTCTCTACCCCTCTATCGTTCGCAAATCGTTCTACGTTGAGATGGTGAACGTTAGTAACATTAGGAACATTAGTACTATTGTAGAAGAAGATGGATGGCGTCGTTTGAACGGTGGGTGTTAACGATGAACTCCAGATTATTGTTTTTTCTTCGAATCACAATTCCTCGCGTCACTGTGCAGTCGCCTAACATCCAGCAATGTCTTCAACAGCATACACATTGAATGTATTCACGTGATCTCCAGTCAGTGGTTTGTGAGTATTGATGACAATAACGTGATTGTCAACTTGCAAACCAAGCTCGTACATGAAAAATTTCAATAATTCATTATGTTTACTCAAAAAGCTTTCCAGATCGCCGGCAATATGCATGGTTTTAGTCGAACTATAGGCGCATGTGTGGATAAAAGTTCGATGGCGAACTTAGCGCCATCTGTCATTTAACAACGTAAATATATTCGTTCTTTTTGGAAAACGAACGACGGGTGGATTATTTGGATTTCATTTATACCAAAATACTAAATTCTCGATTAAAAATAGGAGATGGGAGTGAGCTTTTGAGATTATATGTACTTTTATGCCAAATTTAAGAAAAAATAGAAATGAAAATTATTTAGAATTTTTCCTGCATAGAGCCACTCTAATCGGTATTAAACATACGGTATTCTGTATCCTAGCGGTATCATATATAGTTTACGTCCGATTCTCATGCTTACCAAGATTTTTATGCATAATTTCATGAAAATCGATCGAGCCGTTCCATTTCCACTTTCGAAAACAGACCAATCGTTAGCGCAAACATCGCATGGTCTAACAACGCTCATAATGGTATAATTGTGGATCATATGGGAATTACATTTTTAGAATTATCAGAACTTCCTTTTGAAATTACCAGAAATATTCCGGGTTTTCTATCTTCTATGTTGATATACGCGAAGAGACGAATACAACGAAATAAAGACGGCTCAAATCGGACCATTGACGAATTTCGCACCAACTCGACCCGATGTTGGCATGACCTTCTCAGAACTTAATGAAACTTTCTGGGCGTGAAGACCTTACCTAATTAAGCAACTTGGCATACTTAGTTTTCCGAAAAATTTTCAAGACTAACATCTGGAAAGGGCTGAATATATATTAAGTCCTACAAAAAAGTGATCTATGGGAGAGTTCGACTCTTTTTCGTACTTCGATTTTTCGTATTTCGAAATTTCGTACCATTTAAATAAAATATTTGAAATAATAATCGAACACATTGAATAACATTATATCGTAACTTTTTCGTGCTATGTTATATCTTGGATATTATCTCCATTAATTTATTTCTGAGTGCTGATAGCCTAGAATTTATTAATATAGGGAAGTGTCGGTGAATATGGTTCCTTAAAAAAAATTCACGCTGCTGGCGTCGTGCCAGTCCTACACATTTGGAATACAGTCATTTGTAAATCTAAATCCAATTATAGAAGAAATATTAGAAGATGTGTTAAATACCAGAAAGAGACTATATTGAGATACGAATTATTTTTTTAAATTAAAAACAAAAAAAAAAGGATTTTTCACCTTACATTGCGTTACTTACGTTATTTAAAAAATAACGTTACGTTATGTGTTAAAGTCGCATATTATAAAAGTATTCAGCAAAATATACGTTGAAGCATGTGCTCATCCTATTGTTTCCTTACATTACGACTTTAATCATTTCGATCTTTGGAAAATTCTAGACGTTATTTACAGCAACAACTCTTAGAAAAATTGTGAGTCATTTTGAGCCATTCACAGCAAAAAAAGGTTATGAATGTTAAAACTGTATCATAGAAACATGTTGCATGTTTGATGGTCATCATCATGGCTCGGCATAGTCATAATCAACTGAGGATAGTCAGCTGACTAACTGACTGACTATATCCGTATTCAGTCGGAAATGACTTTTGGCTTCTTCACGCAATTTCTCCGCCAAAACGACTAAATAGTCAGTCGGGCGTTTAGTCGCTATCTCCCTCTACCGACTCGACTATATCATTTCATTCTTCCCAGCCAAATTCTCTTCATTGCATCTTGAAGTGACTTCCACGAAAACGAATTCGTTGTTCCCCTCTTCCATGTATATCGTATGCATGCATCGACGTTTGAGTTCAACGTGGTTTGACATACGCTACAGGTGCGCTAGATTTTTTTTTGTACCGTACACGAAAATTACACACACGTATAAAATAGCGTGCAGTGCGTGTGTGCTATTTTGCTCGTTATTTACCTAAGTGGTGCAGACTCAATCCACTTCATTTTCAAGCAAATTCATGCATGTGTTCAAGCGATTTCTTGCAATAAATTCTCAGATCACCAGGGATGCCAGATTTACAAATATGTTTATAAATTTACATATCTGTAAAACACTTTTTATTTTTGTTGCAGACTTTTTGGATATAACAATATTTCACAGGTTTCTGGAAAATAAAAGGCTCTATTCATCACATCAAAAATATTTGACTCACCGTTTAACATTTTTCTATAGTTTTAATACAGAAAAGTTATTATATCTAGTTCATATTAATACACACGACGTTAGATCAGCGATACTCAACCAGCGGCCCGGAAGACTTTCTGGTTGGCCCATCTGGTGTGTATGAAGTTTGGAACTCATACACATAAGTACTTTTTGCCTGACATCATTGCAGACGAAAGAGAGGAGACGATTATTCACAATCCATGAAAAATTGCATTCTCTGTAGGTAGGGAAAAATCTTGAACGAAAATTGTCTCTGATAATTATTTTCTGTTCTGGATAAGATTTTTTTTGCTGAAATGCAAGAGATCTATAGAAAAATAGTTAAGTTAGGGTCAACACTATGTCTTCTAAATATTTAAACAACACCGAATAAAAATTTTCATTTAAATTTCAACAACACACATTTGCTTTCGGGTCTGCTTATGACGTAATATGGGTTACTGTTCGATATTGTTACCACAGACATGGTTCATGGCCGTGTAGTGATTTAAAACCTGTATAGTCTTGCATGGGAAATATACACTGCATTTTCTTATAAATTTCACCAAAGACAAGGCCGAAAGCCTTGGTGGATGTCCAATATATCAACGAAGAAATACTGATTTTTTATAAAAATTAACAACGCAGATATTCACATGAAAAATTCCGTTTTTTTTTGTTCTTTGTCGCAAAATATTAGACCAGTATTTTTGTTTTTTTTTTCATTGAGGTGCCCATTTCCATTTTAGGGTGGTCCGAAAAATCAATTTTATCCACTTTTTCCCAAAAATGACAAATGAAATTCATAACTTTTGAATCACTGAACCGATTTAGATGATCGGCATATCAAATTGAAACTAATGACCTTTATAGTCTTTTATTAAAAAATATTTAACTTGCGAGGAAAATAATTTTATTTTCGATATTATTGATTGTAGTCGCTTTTTATTTTTTTATCACTTTGTACTAGAGGGCACTATATTTTTTTATATTTTTTCTTGAAAACTGTGGATTTTTTACACAATACATTTCGATATCAGAGATGCTATTTTTTCGTTTTTAGATATGGTTTTTCAAAGTTAACCGGTGGTTCAACAAATCATTTTCCCCCTTCGTCCAAAATTGACTTTCTGCAAAAAAATCATAACATTTGAACTACTGAACCAATTTAGATGATCGATATATTAAAATGAAGCCAATAAGCAAACTTTGAAAAAATATCACACTTACGGGAAGACTGGATTCCTGTCGCTTAGGTCTAGTTTAGTCACAAAGGAATATTGATCGAAGACTTAAAACATGTTAAATTTACAAAATTATCACTTAAAAATCTATCTGATATCGAGATATGTTAGGTAAAGCTTTCCATAAAAAATATAAAAAAATATAGCGCCCTCTATCTTTAACCGAGAAAACTATAACAAACTAACTCAATCAATAATTACAAAAACAAAAATTCCTTTTTTCGCAAAAGTAATATGTTTTCAAAGAAAAATAACTCGTTAGCTTCAATTTGATATGTCGATTATATGAATCGGTCCAATAGTTCAAAAGCTATGAATTTTTGTAGTGGGAAAAACGTGGAAAAATTGTTTTTCGAACCATCGATTCATTTTGAAAAATCATATCTCAAAACGGAAAAAATAGCATCTCTGATATCGAGATATTTGATGTAAATAATTCTCAGCCTTAAAGAAAAAAAAATATTTAAAAAATATAGTGCCCACTGTCGGGTCTCTTACATGGGACTCCCCCAGGGCTCATGTTTAAGCCCCCTTTTGTACAACTTCTACGTAAGCGACATTGACAATTGCCTTACACAAAATTGCAGCCTAAGACAACTTGCAGATGATGGAGTGGCGTCTGTCGTAGGATCAAACGAATCCGACCTGCAAGAACCCTTACAAGATACTTTGAACAATTTTTCAACCTGGGCCATTGGGCTAGGGATCGAATTCTCCACGGAGAAAACAGAGATGGTGGTTTTTTCTAGGAAGCATAAACCAGCAAAACCAAAGCTTCAACTTTTGGGTAAACCGATCACTCATGCTATGTCATTCAAGTATCTTGGGGTCTGGTTCGACTCTAAATGTACTTGGGGGGCCCATATTAGGTATCTGAGTAAAAAATGTCAACAAAGAATAAACTTTCTCCGTACAATTACCGGCACCTGGTGGGGAGCCCATCCCGAAGATCTTATAATGTTGTATCGAACAACTATTCTCTCAGTGATGGAGTATGGCAGTTTCTGTTTTCAATCAGCTGCCAAAACACACCTCATTAAACTCGAGCGAATTCAGTATCTTTGTCTCCGTATTGCGTTGGGATGTATGCCCTCAACGCATACCATGAGTCTCGAGGTTTTGGCAGGCGAGGCCGAGGCTGGAAAAGCACTCGCCGGAAAAGCACTCGCCGTATTTCCTTGAGAGAATACGAGAAATTTTGAGTGCTTTATCCAGACGCTGTTATGTCATTACCTTTGTCTGGGTCCCTTCACATTGCTCAATTCCGGGTAATGAGAGGGCTGACTCATTAGCAAATGTAGGTGCAATTGATGGCGATATTTATCAGCGTCAAATCGCCTTCAATGAATTTTATTCTTTAGTCCGCAAAAATACCATAATTAACTGGCAACGCAAATGGAACGAAGATGAATTGGGCCGGTGGCTCCACTCGATTATCCCTATGGTTAGCCTCAAACCATGGTTCAAAAGTCTGGACTTGAGTCGGGACTTTATTCGCACCTTCTCCCGACTCATGTCCAATCACTGTTCGTTAGATGCGCTACTCTTTCGTATTAATCTTGCCGACAAGAATCTTTGTGTTTGTGGCCAAGGTTACCACGACATCGAGCACGTTGTTTGGTCGTGCGAGCTGTATCTTGTCGCCAGATCGAATTTAGTAGTCACCCTTCGGGCCCGAGGAAGGCAGCCCATGGTGCCGGTGAGAGACGTGTTGGCTCGGTTAGACCTTGATTACATGTCCCAAATATATGTATTCCTTAAAGCTATCGATCTTCGTGTGATCGTCCTTATACCCTTAGTTTTTCCTTTTCCTTTTCCTTTGTGAGAGATCGGATCCCTTCTTAAGAGTAAGATGAAATGTAAATACATATTAGATATAAGATAGGTTTAAGAATTGAGTGTGATGAGTGTGATTGAGAGTGTGAGTGTGATCGTTGTCAACATATCCTCATATCCCCTCCTTTTCCTGAAGAAAATATGTCACCCTTCTAAACTCGAGTCGACCGCGAGTAATCGGTTTCCTATATTATTAACATTAGATTTAAGGAAAAATGTATATATACTAGTAACAATACAGTAAGGAGTTCGGCTCCTTTAAACCTATGTAACTGAGCCTGTAAAAATAAACGATTTAAATAAAAAAAAAAGAAAATAGTGCCCACTAGTCCAAAGCCATGAAAACATTAAAAAACGACTACCTTCAATGATTACGAAAATAGGATCCATATTCTCTGCAAGTTTAATATTTTTCAATTAAAGCTCATTGGCTTCAATTTGGTATGTTGATCATCTAAATCGTTTAAGTTGTTCGAAAGTTATGAATTTTTAAAAAAAGTCATTTTTGGGAAAAAAAAATTTTTTGGACTACCCTAAAATGAAAATGTGCGCCCTAATGAAAAAATAAAAAATACGGGTGTAATGTTTTGCGATAAAAAACAAAATTACCACTTTTGACGAAAATCTGAGAACCACTGTATCGGTTTGGCATGGAGTGGCTGTATATACAGGGTTTTCCATTTCGGGCTTCCGAAAGTATACAGCCCTACGCTGACAACCGTTTGACATAGCTGTCAACCAAAGCTTCATATCGTTAGTTGAATGTCTGCCATTTTACAATATGGATCTTTTTAGCATCGCACAACGTGTTAATTTTGTTAAATTATACTATAAAAATGATGAAAAACCGGCAAATGTTTTTCGAGCATTACGGACGGATTTTGGTCGTCATGGACGGCATACAGAGCACACAATCGTCAATGTAGTGCGTAAATTCGAACAAACTGGATCCGTAGCGGATATTGTGAAACCTGTGCATCATCGTAATGTGCGTTCGGCCGAAAATATTGCTGCTGTTGCTGCCAGTGTGGAGGATGACCCGAATGTTTCGATTCCACGACGTGCTCAGCAATTGGGCTTGTCAAACACATCATTGTGGCGAATTTTGCATTTGGACTTGTACCTATATCCATATAAGGTCCAACTGGTACAAAAATAAGAGCGTGGTGACCATGGAATGCGTCGGGCATACGTCGATTGGGTGAACGAATAACAGCAGCAAAATGCTGAATTTTCGCATCAAATTTTCTTCAGCGATGAGGCACATTTTGAGCTCGGTGGCTATGTGAACACCCAAAATTTCCGTATATGGGGCTCAGAAAATCCACACGTGATTGTTGAGAGGCCATTGCATCCGCCAAAAGTCACTGTTTGGTGCGCATTATGGTCTGGTGGAGTCATCGGGCCGTATTTCTTTGAAAATGAGGACGGCGAGACGGTAACTGTGAATGGTGCATGTTAACCGATTTTTTTTTGCCACAAATTGAAGATATGGATACGGATGACATGTGGTTTCAGCAGGACGGCGCCACGTGCCACACAACACGACCGAACATGGCCATATTGCGAACGAAATTTGAGGGACGCATAATTTCGCGTTTTGGTGATGCCAATTGGCCGTCCAGATCATGCGATTTGAACCCGCTAGACTTTTTTTTTGTGGGGTTATGCGAAAGACCGTGTCTATGCCAACTCTCGCAAACTCCTGAACATTTGAAAGACAACATTCGTGATGTTATGACCGAGATACCGCCCCATATGTGCCGAAAAGTCATCGAAAATTCCGTTCCGAATCAAGATGTGCGACGAAGCCCTAGGTGGACATTTGAATGATGTTGTATTTCACACATAATGGCATAAACCAAACTTTAATTCGAAATAAAAGTTTCATCAAAATTCGAATTCTAAGTGTGTTTTATTTCAATTTACTTTCGGAATTTAAAGTTGGAAAACCCTGTATATACAAAATACAATCTAACGTGCATCGCGATGTACAAAGTATCAATGAATATGTGAAAATCAACGTTATAGACATTTCTATAGATCTGCATACTTTTACAGACTTTTCCACATTTTTAACAGACATTCACATGTTTTACAGACTTTTTTTAAAAATCATCTGGCATCTCTTTGTTCCACTTTTTATACAATATTTTCAAATCGCAGGAGTAAACATTTACGTGACTCTGACTTCGTTTGTTTTTATTTCGTTCGGAAAAACGTTATGTCAAAGAAAGGGGATATTAAAAATGCGTTGCTTAGTGAAAGGCTGAGATGCTCTTTCAGAGATGCAATGGTCAATTAAACAATTGACGGAAAAATGTAGTTCTTTCATTTTATAATAATAATTATTTTTGCTCTTGATAACAATACCCTTTGTATAGTGTTGATTATCATAAAAAAATAACACTCCTGATCGTTGGATCTCTTTTGACTTTTCAATTGGATCTCTTTTGACAGCCGTTTTGATTCAGTCCGCACTACATAGCTATTTACTAATACTAACGCGAGGACCTTTATAACATACTTGATAAATGTCTTAGTTCGTTGGTTTGAGTTCACGATGGGTAGACAGTAAACCGTCCATTGATGGGATAAGTACTTTTTTGCATCAGAAATCAAGTTTTCGTTCCTCTTTATATGGACGTAAGAATAAGATTGCGTACGCGGGTATACAATTAGTGACAGGGGAAAATGAAAGTGTGGATTGAAGTCAGTTGAATGAAGAAGCAGATTTATATTCATTCAGTCGCATCAGTTAAAATAAACACTGACTGGACTTGTTCATCAGGCATCCTCGCTAGTCAACGCTAGTCAATTCAATTTCTAGTCAATTCACTTTTTGTTGATGACGAGTGCCGAAGCAGTTCTAGTCGAAGCGAAGTTACTGAGAGTAGAGTCGGTCTTCATTTTTCACCTTCGAAGATTTCGGGCCCTGGTCACCATTACTACTACGTCAGAAGTTTCGGAGAATCCAGTAAAATCGGAATCATCAAACAAATAGAGCCACGTTCTCGTCAATGCAATGCTCGGGTACAAAAGCAACGAATAAATCGCCTTATGCGAGCAAATCGAACATGGGAATACTAGCTGAGTTACCGCCACAATTTTAATATTTAACATAGTTCCTCTCCGTACGTTCGTCGGTTGCCTTTCACATACCACAGACAGAATATTGAAACAAAATCAATCATACTACTCTTAAAATATACCAGGAACACCCCAAATGGCACTAAATAATGTTTCAAACGAATGCTGAGAGCGTTTCCCCCAATTGAAAATCACAGCAGAGAGTAGTCCCTCGTAAAATCAACGAAGAACCACACCAAGGCACAGAATTTAATATTTTTAAGTTAAACCAACGGAAGCTTGATGTAAATGTGATTGGACGCAATTCTACTTTAGAAGCGAGTTTGTGACAGTCCATGCCGTTCGTCGTGGTGACTGACAGCCGTTATTAGGGCGAAAACGTCTTTATTTCAATTCCTCCAACTTTGACCTTTAGGGCGTTGTTTTGCCAGGAAAATTGGCACAACTTGCCGGCGGCAAAAAACAAGCGACAGTCCGTAGGTTTGAAGAAATTAGAATTAGACGCAGAAGATGGATTGCTCGATGTCAAACGAAACGGAGTCGGGGATGTTTACTTTTCCAGATTGTGGATTGTGGAGCAAATGCTTAAAGCACGAGAGGATCCGGATTTGACATTTTTCTTACTTCTCCGAACAAACCGACAAACGACACGGTGTGTGTGTGGGAGTTTCCGTTTACCCTTTAAACAAAGAAGTTTTATTCTCATTTCGAACTTTGTAGTTGATAGGCCATATATCCATTTCGATTTTCGAAGAAATTCACAAGGGACATGTGGGAAAAATTCCGGAAAACATTTATGCCTCCATTTGTCTCCAATGGTCAACGCCGACAAAAAATTACAACTTACACGATCCATTATCATACATTTACAATTCATTCCGCATTGTTAGTTTTACAACTGTGCCAGGTTGCCGGAACACGGCCAGTCGAATTCCGCTTCGCCCGCTAGTGATGGAAATGTGTTTGACGACTAGTTAGTGTACCTAACATTCGTTCTCTCGTTTACACTGATGATCCTACAGCCGTATGAATGTGTCGACTTATGGGACGTGAGCGCGCACTGGGTGGGTGTAAACATGCACATCCTGAGTCCTGAGCAGCACACGTTGCTAGGCTAGGGTGTCGAGTTTGTGGGTGAGCCAAGATTCAAAGCGTCGCCTCGTTCAACAGTATGCTGCCAGCACCACACAAACGCGCACACACACACACATCCACATACACCCACACACATGTTTTCGTGTCAAGCCACAATTTATAAAAGAAAGGAGCGTGGTTTTCAATTTTTGTTGTTTTATTTTGTGTTTTGTCCGCACTGGCAGGTGTTGTCGGAGGCACAAATTTTTCAGTGTAGAGAAGTGGCGAGGGAGGGAAATGGTGGAATCGCTTCTCACGTGATGAAAAAGGGAATGCGGATGAAGGATTGCGAAATTGATGGACAAAGGATGAGGCTTACGTTCTGCCTATATGCTGACCTTCATTGGAATTAGTATTTACATTTTGATTGTTGGAACGAATTGTTCTGACCAACTCCAATGAGGATAAATTTAAGCACCAACATTGTTCATGAGAGCCCAATAGCTATAATTTACAGAAATTTCACTAATTTATTCGTACTGAAAAAACCAAAACGGTGACGAAAGTGCAGAAAACCAGTTGCAATCAGTAATCAGTAAGTTGCCGGAGCCAGCAGTGCGGCTATAAGCGTGACTTATATTGAAAACGTTACAAGACAATCCATTTTATTAATTTACCACACCAGATATTCACCAGTTTTTTTTCACGGATAAAAATTTAAATTGAAAGCTGCAAACGTCCTTTCGAAATGAAATACTTTGACAATGATGACGAATATAGTCCATTCGTGCAGTTTCAATCGTCAATCGAGATCTTCTGATTACCGTATTGGAATAAAACGACAGCACAAGTAAGTGAAACAGAAGAATCGATGTTTAAAAATGCCTGAAGAAAATACCGATAGATTAAAACCAATCAATCGGAAATTACCCTTGTTGAAGTGAAAAATCTATTGTATTTCTTAGTACCAAAAATAACAGACCCTGGTTAGCAGTTTTGTTCAGTGGTCTTCGAGAACCTGACTCAATTTCTCTCATATATAGAAAGGATTGAAAATAAAAGAAAAGAACATTAAGCCTTGAGACCAATGTTTGCCGATTGAACATTTCACTGAATAACTCACTTTCCTTTGATCAAATATAATCTTTAAGAAGGCATTCCCCCATTCGTTTGTTGTTACATGCTACGAACAATGACACAAACGAGAACCAGCGAACTCTGTTTCGGTCACTTCATGATACCCGAGGGAACCAAAACCCTTAAAAAAGTAAGAAAAGAAAACCAAAGATACAAATTGTCCTTTTTGGTTATAAAGAATGCGTCTGAAAAATTCGAGTATAATAAAAAATTCTAGGGGTTGTATCCGAGACGCGACCGCTTAGGACGTAGGACTGCGCAATTTTTTTTTTGTGAAATTTTCGCTCGAGAGGAAACATAAAATACAAAACGACCAGAATAAGCGACCTTTGTTGTTTCGGGCACAGAAAGATTTTGAGAATTTTCCTCAGAGGAGATGCAATACTTACACGCAAGAGACAGCTCACTTACTATGAAGGGGTGGAGTTTACTTCGCAAATATTCTAATTTCGCTATCTCCCTTCATTGTTTATATTCTAGCGACTGCATAAGTTGCCCGTTATTGACAACTCTGGTCGGGAAAGCACACAAATGAACAGAACAAATGTATGGGGAAATGGGAATACTTCTGATTTTCATCAATTTAAACCATATACAGACTGTGGGATTGTAATGTAATGTAAATCTTAGAAAATATCCGATTCGATTGATATACAAATCGTTAAAATCCCTTCGCAGCAAAAATAGTTATTAACGTTAACTTTATTTCATAAAAACGTGACCTGTTTTCTGATTTGGCACCCTTTATGTAAGACGTAGTCCTACGTCAAAATAAAAAAAAAAACTCCCGAATTCAAATGTCATTCAATAATCCGCACTAAAGATGATTCACTCACGGAGTGGAAGTGGACGAGAAGTTTACGTTGACGGTTTCACCTAAAACCACCCATCATCTTCATGTTTTAATTTAAAAAATATAAAAATACTAGCTAGCCCGGCGTGGAGGCGATCTGGCGTAGTGGTAACATCCAAAGATGACCTCTCAAGCAGAGATCACGAGTTCAACTCTCACTCCCGACATTCTTCCAAAAATGGAAGTAAAAGTGACGAACCAGCCGAAATGAGTTGAAAGTCACTATAATAGAGAAAAAAAAAAGCTAGCCCGGCAAACTTCGTCCCGCCCAAAATTTATTTTTTGACATCCGGCGATCCTGTTTTTGGTATAGATAGAAGAAGATATAGGAGTGCGTTTCATCACATTAAAATCCATTTCCAGTTTCGACCAAAGATCAATTTTGCTAGCGCAATCATAAAATGGACTAACAGCACTTGTCACTATGTAATTGTAGAATATATGGGAATTTAATTTTCCGAATTTTCCCTTTCTCCTTCAGAGTTTACCGAAAATTTTCAATTGTCATGTTTGGAGGGGTGTCATACCATCATAGAAACATTTCTCATACCCAAAAACCCTCATATCCCAAATTGTACTTGATTTTTTCTCGAGTTATGCAGAAGTTTGTGTTTCGTTTGTATGGTAGCCCCCCTTAGAGAGGAAGTTGAGTGTATTCACCATAGAAACGTTTCGTGAAAACATTTATTGCACCCTAAAACCTCCACATGCCAAATTTGGTTTCATTTATGGATAGCTGTTAATTCTCGAGTAATGCAGAAATTTGAGTTTCATTTGTATGGTAGCCAACCGCCACAACATCCCCCCCCCTTTAGAGAGGGGGTGGAGAGAATAACCACCATAGAGACATTTATAGCACCCTAAAACCTCCATATGCGTAATTTGGTTTCACCCCTTAGAGAGGGCGGTGGAGAGTCTATCCATCATAGAAACCATTATTGCACCTTAAAACCTCCACATGCCAAATTTGGTTTCATTTGCTTGATTAATTCTCGTGTAATGCAGAAATTTTTGTTTCATTTGTATGGCCGTATGGTCCATAAGAATCAGACAGACAGAAATCCATTTTTATATATATAGATGGAGACGCATGAGTGGTTTGAGGTTCATTTTCACTTCATTTTAAATGTAAATTCACTGGACTTTAATGTTATAAATAATTGGATAATGACATCCTCGACATTCTTTGGGTTATAGACTTCATTTTAATATTATTTGCAACCGATACAACCTATAATTTATAATATTAAACATTTGCAAAAAAAGTGACAGTCAATTGGTTTTGATTGAAATGTTTGCGTTAGCAAATTCCGTAAAAGACAGTTTTTGTAGTTTTTTTCAACTTATTTGTTTACTGTTTTCATGTTAAGTGCTAGAAAAGGTAAGAGACTTTAATAAATTGACGAAAAAATGATACAGGGTGGGCCATTTAAAGTGGAAGGATTTGTTTTTGCAATAGCAAAGTAAAGAAGTGGAATTTTAAAATTTTTTTTGAAATTCATTTATTTTGGTCCAAGGAGATCTGTTCTAACTACTTTTTGATTATGATATCTCGTAAATGACCGCCTCTGGCCTTGACCGCAAAATGTACCCTTTTTTCGGCATTTTCCATCACTTTGCCCAATGTTTCGGCCGATATGGCAGCAATTTCTTGTCGGATATTGTCTTTCAGCGCAGCCAGGGTCCTTGGTTTACCAGTGTATACCTTGGATTTTAAATATCCCCATAAAAAAGTCAGGAGGCGTCCAATCAGGTGATCTCGGTGGCCAGTCATAATCGCCGTTTTTCGATATTAATCTTCCGGGGAACATTTCGCGCAATAATTTGGTCGTGGCAGCCGCTGTATGGCATGTAGCGCCGTCCTGTTGGAACCAGTAATTGTCCAATTCATTTTCACGAACAAATGGCAATAAAAAATCGGTTATCATTGTCCGATAACGCTCCCCAACACTGGCTCGAACGGCATCAATATTCTCGTCGAAACGTCTTGGTCGTTGTCTGGACAGATGACTGGCATTACCAACACTACCAGACGATATAAATTTGGCATATAATCGACGTATAGTGTTGTCTCCAGGCGATGTTTTAACTTTATTTTTATTTTTCCACGCACGTTTAGTTACCACAATTGAGAAGTTATTTTGAATGTACAGCTGAACAATTTCAGCGCGTTGTTTAGGTGTGTATTGTTCCATGGTTAAAATTGTACTGAAATGACGCTTCCAACGCGGTATGACATTTGTTAATCTGACATCTCTGTCAAAAGTTATGGGGTTGCCAGATGCTTCCACTTTAAATGGCCCACCCTGTATTTTGTGAAGAATTATTCATTAAAATTAGTATTGAAGTAGCGTTCGGAATTTGAATCAAATTTCTATGCATGCTTCAAATTCCGAACACATATTTTTAAATGAGAATTTACTAAACTTAAATGTTATAAATAATTTCATAATGAAAACTCTGATATTCTTTGGGTTATAGGCTTCATTTCAACATTATTTAAAGATATCGATACTGCGTATAGTTTATAATACTAAGCATTTACAAAAAAAGTAACAATCAAAACCAGCGATAAAATGTTTGCATTAATTTCGTAATTTAAATCAAGTTTCGACGCATGAATCAAGTTCCGAACAGAAAGTGTTTGAACACTCTATTTTCAGGCAAATACAGCGATAGTTCACAAATTGGGGTACAAGGACAATCCGATTCTGGAGCAACAATATAAAAACACCATTTGTTAACAAATGTATACATGCTCCTTCCTTGCAAAACGTAAATCGCAGGCGCAAACCAACGAGAGTAAAATTGTTTTTCTTAGTGAGGTTTTCAACTAAAATCACAATAACAAAACCGGGGTCCTGAAGTAACAGGTCGGACTCGATTATATACTGATTCGATTATACAGCCATTCCATGCCAACATGAAATAGTGGTTCTCCCATTTTTTTTTCCTAAACTGACTTTTTTACAAAAAAAAAACATAACTTTTGAACTACTGGACTGATTCAGATGATCGACATATCAAATTAAAGCCAGTTAATTGTTTTTTGTTTTTTTTTTGAAAAAATAATACACCTGCAAAAAATTTAATTTTCATTTCATTATACGTATTTTTATTTCTATAGTTTTCATGGTCTCGGTCTAATATTTTTTATATGTTTTCTTGAGAGCTGAGGATTTTTTACATAACATATCAAAAATCAGAGATGTGTTCTTTTTCATTTTTAAATTATATTTTTTCAAAGTTAATCGATGGTCTTAAAAGCTGGTTTTTCTTTTTCTTTTTTACGATAATCAACATATCAAATTGAAGTCTATGGGCTAGTCTTCTTTGAAAAAATATTGAATTTGCAAAAAACGGAATCCTATTCGTATAGATCTCGTCTAGTCGCATAGGAATATCGAACGAAGACTAAATCGTGTTAATTCAAAAACGATAAAAAAACACATCTCTGATTTTTGGAAGAAGAAGATGTAAAAAATCCTCAGCTTTCGAATAAAAATACTAAAAAATATAGCGTCCTTGGTCCCGAATCCATGTAAACTAATAAAAACGAACACAATCAATGAATTTGAGCTTGATTCATTCTCGTTGTGCAATTTTCGGTGATTCGAGCTTTAAATGGTCAATAACGACGCCGGCCACGTCCTTACAGTCACCAGGGGAAGGGAAGGAATGTTAGTACGATATTCGCCGCCCGAAGGCCAGAAGGGTCGCCTCTTTAGCGTGGTTCCCTAGCGTTTATCAAGGAAGGGATAGTTGTTAGTGGGAAATGTTAATGATCAGGATTCACTGCGGTAAGTGATGTGATTGTAAGTAAACATGGACGCTCAATTATTCAATATATGGCTTATAAAAATAACCTGAACTACTCTTCTAAAACTAATTGGACAGTCGATACATTCCATTAATTATCAAGTGTTCGTTTTAACAAATTCAAATCACGACATCGCAGAACTCTTTTAAAATCAATCAGATCGTAGTGTACGCTTTATACAACTCCAATCGCGATGGTGAACAAATGAGTATATGTACAATACTAAAAACTAAAAAAATATGTATGTAACACTAAACTACAGATCAACAGTATCTACTATGACATGTCAAAACTACTCGAATCTATTTTAAACCCAATCATTGTAACAGTTTAATCTGGAGTATAATTTCTATTAGTCTTTGAACATAACTTAAATAAATTACATAATACAAATTATATTACAAACACAAAATATTATGTAAACACACACTGCATAATCACTCCTCCATATAAATCAACTAAAATTACACAATATAATGAACATTCATTGAATTGCCATTTTTATCCATATTAAGGCAAAAGAATGGTAGGGGGCTTCCGTAGCCACATTGGTTGCGCGTTCGCTTAGTAAGCGATCGATCGTGAGTTCGAAACTCAGGGCCCTCATTAACCATCTTTGTGTTGTTACAGAATAACTACGTCCACGCAACAATCATCAGCGATGGAGATCGATCCACGGTCGAAATATGATCGATCCATCAATACAACTGCTCTGCTCTGCAAGACACATCGGGCTGCTGTTCTATAAATAACTCAACAATGATCAATCAACTGTCTCCGCTGTCCGGTCTAACTGGATAATGGAAGAACAGATAGAAAACTCTTACGCCTAAATGGCTGCTACTGTGTAAATGTGTACCATATGGAATGGTATACAAGGAAATACTCTAACGCCGAAAAAAGGCAACTGCGTAATGTGCTAATTATAGATATGATAAACATGTGACATGTACACGATTAAAATTCGGCTCTGTTACAGCTAAAATGCCAATGAGCCTAAAATAAATAAATGGGACAAAAAAAGCAAAAGAATGCAACTCCCATAGAACCGCAGTTATTTTCAATGGTGCCGAGATAAGTATGAATATCTGGCAACACAGATGCTATGCTGTCCCTATGCTGGAAAAGATGAAAAAAAGAAAAAACTCCCCTAGAGATAGTTGCACATTCCAAATAATTGTTATTAAAACACACGCCACAGAAAATAAATGACTACGGAAAATTTCTAACTATAGAGAGAAATAATAAGAAGACTTAGCGTGTTCGTGTATTTGTGCCACTTCTGTAGGTGCTATATTTCTTGTGCTCGGTGATATTTTCACTGCATATTCTTATTCTCGCAAACCAGCACTACCAATAAAAACGAACACAATCAATGATTACGAAAACAAAATAAAATTTTTTTGCAAGTGAAATATTTTTCCAAAAAAGACTAGCTAATTCGCTTTAATCTAACATATCGATCATCTGAATCGGTCCAATAGTTCAAAAGTTATGAAATGCATTTTTGCTGTTCGGAATTTGAGACAAAAGTGTTCGGAATATGCATCAGTGGCATGAATGGTGTTCGGAATTTGAGACAAATGTGATTAATGTAGTTTTTCACCATGATATATTTGTGAATCAATTTTTTTTAAGTCAAATGAAATAGAAGGCTCTATTGTATCCAAATATCAAAATAATTTCGCGAAAAAGTACCATTTTGAGTGATCAGACACTGTTTAATGGCCGTCAAAGCTTAAGTGTTCGTAATTTGAGACAAAACGGTCTCCTTGTGCATAACATGAACTGCCTTTTGATTACCGATGCGCTGGTTGTTGATTGAATAAATCATCATCGAATACGAAGGGGTAATTTTTCATTCAAACTGAAATATTTCTGTATGGAAAGGTCCTACATGAACGTTATAAAAACCAAATAAAAGCTGGTTGATAAGATTTATTGGATTTGCTGTTGAGTTGGTTTGCAAAAAAATGTGTTAGTCCAGAAAAACATTGGAAAAACAGTGCAAATCGAACCAAGTTAAAAATATGTACGAAAAATATATACCTAAAAGCTTCAAAGCCCTGACGTAACCAATACACAAGCTGACCTATGTCACAATTTGTATCGTTTTTGGCAACGTCACTTATATCGGTCTAACGGTCTTTTCCACGGCTGACACACGCTGTAGCCACATGTGATTATATATTTGTTCAACCACCATCACCACCACCAGCCTTTGACAAAGCAAAAAAAACAACAATGCGTACGAGTGATTCAATAATACACAAAAACTGAAAACAGACGCGGTGCATCTTCTCCGTTTTTTCACGTCGGATTTGAGAACGAAAATTTGAAAGAAAATCAAAATTGCATCATTTATCTACAACACACTACCGACCATGCGAAGCGGTCTCGCTCTCAAACTCCGCGTCGGGCAAAACCCCATGTTCGGATCTGTTGACAAAGGCGAGGCTTACATTGCAATATTTTCCTTATTCAGCACTGCATTTGCATTACGAGCGAACGTTTTAACGGGGATCGGTTTGATATATAAAAACAGTAACAGCATATAAAATTCCGCAATTGCTTGCGACCGAAAGTATCGTTGAACCTATGCTGTCGTCATAATCTTAACTTATAAATATTCGGGCGAACCAGCACAGGAGGCTGAAAGCCTCTGAAATGAAAAAAAAGTTATATTCGTTCCAATTACCACCTAGCAATTGCGGACAGATTTGTTTTATTTGATGACGAATTGACTATTGCAATATTCTCGGGCGAGAGCAGATATTATAAAAAATTAAAAAATAAGATTTCAATTTCGGAACACTTTCATTTTACACCCTATATCTTATTTTTAACGTAGTCATACGTTGATAAATCGGGTCGGTTCAAAACAGGTTGTTTTTCGGCTAACTTGGTATGGAATTGTTAATAAGGTCAAAAAAAATATTATGAGAAAAATTGTACGTTGAGAATACTCAAATTTCGAACTTATCAAATTTATCAATAATGGTTTTGATTTTTTTGAAAGAATAATCAGTGTGTATTTTTTCTATAAAGTACAACCCATTATCTACAACTTTATTGCATACACCCCTCATCTGGCATTTACTGTTATTCATATGATTTTTCGAAAGACATACGCGGGAGAGCCTATCCATTTTCTGCATACAGAACTCTTTATCAATAGCACTGAATACATGTTTCAAAATTGCATTCAAAATGAAGAGGATCAAGTTGAGTCGCTTACTTGCTTGGTCAAGAATTACTGAAAAGAAAATAAAAATGGAAAGGAAATAGGAAAAAAATCACTTATCCACATTTTGGAAAGCATCAGAACCAGAAAGAAAGGTGAATGAATCAACGTTAGGTAATTGAACGTTAAGAGTGAACCATATGAAGTCGGATGTGAAGTATCCTCCAACACACAACTTGGGTGTATTATGTGGTCTTGCCTTACTGGTTTCTTTCTAAAATAATTTCGTATTATTTTAGAACCTGAAACACAACATGAACAATCAGGAAATTCAAATCCAAACTTATTTCTCGTAACAACTCACAATAACAAAAGTTGCTTCACTCTCAATGTTGTAACTTAGTAACTCGCGCTGTAAATTTGACTGCTGTCAATTTTTTTAAACGTATCCATTGAAAGATGGTGCTTTGTGATAGATGAGTACATTTTTGCAGGAGGCGTCATCTAGACGTGTCTACCTTATGAACTTTTCAGCCGAACTGTTATGTAATTCGATTATATACAATTTTGGACTCTATGGACTATGGATTTGGAGTTTAAAAAAAATATTTTTTTATATTTCAAAAATGACTTATTTCACGAAAAAATATTACCTCTCAACGTTAAAGTGAAATTTAAGTGGCCTTTATATGTACGGTGGGGTCAAAACCGTGATTTTTGAAGATTTTGCTTGAATTTTCACCAGGAATTGTTTATATCGATATTGCAGCGAAATTAGAAAAAAAAGTAATTTAAATCCACTAACTTAGATGTTTCATTACTATATCCTGTACTAAATTTTCTCATCTTTCTAATGGAAGCAACAGAATTGTCTTCTGTAGCGTACTTTTTAATGTAGCGCTAGTTTGAGGCAACAGAGTCCGAAACAAACAAAAAGTTCTATAACTCTGTCATTGTTGAAATTCGAACATATGCATAGAAGAATTTTTTTCATCAAATACGATCCTCTATCACCTCCCAAATGAATTCGGGTTTTTTATATGAGAAAGGTATTTTATGACTTGAATCAATGAATAAAAATTAAATTCTTCTTTTATATCATAAAAACGATTGAAAAAAAAATTTTTTTTTGAGGATTCGATTATATTAGGCTGTCAAAAAAGTCCTGCTGTATTTTTTTTTGAATTTTCATTTGTTCATAAAATTAGTTACAATCATCTGTTTTAAGTCAAATATGCGCCGTTTTGTTCGATGACTTGTTCCCAACGAGATGCCAACTTCATAATACCCCTGTTATAGAAGCTCGCTTCCTTATTGGCAATAAACTCGGATACCCAATTTTCACAGGCCTCTTTTGTGGCTAACTTTTGACTACCTAGCTCGTTCGCCATGGACAAAAACAGGTGGTAGTCACTTGGTGCAAGGTCCGGACTATACGGCGGATGCAAAAGAACCTCCCATCCGAGCTCCCGGAGCTTCTGACGCGTCACCAAAGAAGTGTGTGGCCTGGCGTTGTCCTGATGGAAGACAATGCGGCCTCTGTTTATCACTGTATACCATCAAGCGGTCCAGTTGTTGGCAGTACAGGTCCGAATTGAGCGTTTGGCCATAGGAAAGCAGCTCATAATCGATTATTCCTTGACAATCCCACCAAACACACAGCAGAACCTTCCTGGCCGTTAATGAGGGCTTGGCCACCGTCTGAGCCGCTTCAGCGGGCTTCGATCACAACCGTTTGCGCTTCACGTTGTCGTAAGTGACCCACTTTTCATCGCCAGTCACCATCCGCTTTTTTGCCTTTGTCATAGTAGTACTGTAAAATATGTCGGATTTTCTCTTTATTTTGCTCCATATTTGCGACACTATAACTCACGAACGACCCAAACAAAACACTGTCAAGGACTATATTATAGCGCGCAAAAATACCTTTCCACAAGCTATAGTATGACTCGATACAATGAATACAACTAGAACTACGCGCTTACAACGACACCTCGCGGAAATACCGCAGGACTTTTTTGACAGCCTAATATACAGTGAAAATAAATCCGACACTGTATATAATCGACTCTGCGCTCTAATTCATCAAATACTGCGAAAATGAATTGAGTTTAGAAATATTTGAAACGTTTACAATTTTGATGTAACATTAAGGGCGTAGTACACTATGGAAACTTGAAAAAAAAATTTATCTTAAAATGTTCTATAGATTGTCTACTTTACAGTAGTTTTTGTACCAGGTTTACCCGAAGCTCCGTTTCGAAACTACAAGCCGCATTAGTGGACCGGAGTACAACAATTTCTGCGAAAAATCATCGGATAAGGAATGAATCGAACGAGCAGAGATGCGGGTTTCAGAAGCAGCTAGAGAAGCCCACAAGTCCAATTTGGCAACAAAAAAGCAACAGGAGATCACCTTTCGAGCATTGAAGGACAGTTTTATGGTTCGGGGATTGCAGACTAATGATGTGATGTAAAATAAACGAAACGCGTTTTTCACGAAACCATGTTTTGCAAACTGGTGGGAGCTCTACTTCCGGAACGGTCCATCCGATTTTGATTAATTTTTTTTTCCCAGATTTTCCACGAAATTTTCTGTGATTGTACGTAGGATTCTTTTGTTGATATTTTGAGAAATAAAATTTTGGTGAATACTTTTGTCTCGATTATTGAAGCAAAAATGCATTTTTTCACAAAGAATATCTCAAAAATGAATATTTCGAAAAAATCCTACGTACTATGACAGGAAATATATCTAAGATCATGTAAAAAAAAAAGAGTGGTTGAAGTCTGTCCACTAGAAAAACTTGTAGAATTCCCACCAGTTCACATGGTTTTGGCTGCAAAGGTTCAACAAACCGGTTGCAGCTATTCAGGGGACAGTCCAATTGACACCCATTTTTTTCGTTGGTTAGGTTATATAAACCTAATAAAACTGTGATATTAGATTAATCATAGTAATTTAATTTCTTGTTGAACAAAAAAACGCGAAAATCTCATACTGTTTATGGTGTTCATAGTGTGCTACCCCCTTAAGATGATAAAACTTCTTTCTAAACATCGTTTAGCCTTTTATCCATAAAAGCATGCGTCAATATTTTCATAATGATTTACTTTTTTTTTTTTTTTTGAAAAAATGGACAAATCAATTAACCGGGAATCATTATTTCTGAGCGTTGCTCAAATCAAATTTATGATA
The DNA here is from genome assembly GCF_029784135.1 of Toxorhynchites rutilus septentrionalis. NCBI lineage: Eukaryota > Metazoa > Arthropoda > Insecta > Diptera > Culicidae > Toxorhynchites > Toxorhynchites rutilus. The sequence goes on from NC_073745.1 coordinate 261,761,152, forward strand.
ACACTAATATTTGTCATAGATGTTAATGACAGTCAATCCAACAGCTTGCATCGTAATGTTTTGCTTTCCTTCCACAGCAAAGCTACACTTAAAGTCAGTTTGACCAAGACACAGCGAGATTCCTAGTCGTAACGGACTCAAACCAAACCATCGAAGAAATGAAACACCATTCATTATTATGATCTGACAAATGAGCCAAGCCTGTCTGCACGCTTCGGAAACACATTCGCAGTGGATCAGAAAGCAAGGCTATTAATTATCCTTCACTCATCTCATTCCATCATCAGGAGAAAAAAAACCGTAGCAAAGCTCGATTTACTTCTTTCGAGAATTCCAACCAATTTTCCGCAATTCGCCACCACTGTTGCCTAACGATCCTCACAAATCGCCAGGAATGCCATCCTAATTGATTGATTTACGAGCTGAGGATCTCGGTTGGTTTGATACTTTAAAGCACGATGCTACAAGATTGGCTACAAAGAGAAACCCACAGATATACACACGAATCATTGGTTAAAAACCAGAATGAAACTGCAATAAATCAATAACCGACTCATCGTCAATTCACAGTATTGCGTCGTATACGAAAAACTTAGTTACAGGATCAGACAAAATATTACAGGAAGTACATTATCGAGGCAGGCACACTCATTATTATTGTCGTCTACCTTAAATAACGTGCTTCATAAACTCGTTTGTTCGTTATTATTTAGCTTCCTTCCGAGAGTCCAGTTGAAACTCCGATACGCCATGCTCGCATTTAATTTGCAATTAAAACTCCAATTACCGCCTTTCGCAATCCTAAAGATAGCTGGTATAGTCCTTTATAGACCCACCCAGAACCCAAAACCTGCCTACCGAGGCCGACAGCAATTCAGTACAGAGTGCAAAATTTGAAATACTCCTCATTTCCGGCAAGTTTATTTTGGTAACATACACATAAATACATAAATAAAAGCAGCCAGCACCAACCTGTTTGCCATTCGTAACTCCGCCCGTAGCGACCGAGCCTTTCAGCCAATTGTCGACCAGCTTCAGCGGCACTACATCCCAAAAAGGTTCTTTGCTTGCTCAGTGAAATATAATTTCCATTATTTTGCTAAATGCTCGGTTGTGATTCGATAGAAACATTAAATCTTTTGATTCAATTTTTGAAAGATAAGTTTCAGTGATCCAGATTATCCCGTCACGGATTTGAGTAACAAGCACTAACGCCGCTTACAACTAGGCTCCGGCAGCGACAATTGTCGACCACAGTCATTAAAATCTTTCGGTAGTGAGATTCATGGTTCATGATTTCAGGCCCCATTCTACAGCTTCATGGAAGGGAAAACTGTAAATTACTTTTCAGCTTCAGAGTCCTATCGATTCAAAATATTACGTCAAACAAGTACGAACTGGACTTCAATTCCCCGCACAGAAAACAATTTCCGCTTTCCTTCAGTAATTGAACGTCGAATTTCAAGTTTGTTACCTACAAATATATGTAATTAACATGACGTTGCTCTCGAACAAAACACTTTAAAGCTATGAACGATACACACATGATTAGGGTGCAATATTCATTTCTGTGAATCTCCTCTCTGTAAACATATTGAAAGGATTTTTTTTTTGCTATTTTGCACAACAGCAAACCGTTATATCCTACCCAACTGTTTCGTTTTTGGCTATTCATAGTCACCGAAAACATTCACCATCACCGAAAATTGTATAGTAGATCTCAAATAAAATAAGCCAACACAAACATTCCCCCGTTGCCCCCCACCGCTTGGGTCAGCACACTTTTCTTTGGAAGCAGCGCAGGAGCGGAGATGTTTACAGTTTACAACCAGGGAGGGCAAAATTCAAGTCATTGCTCCTCACGTGCCACTCGCTCTGCTTCAATTTCCAGAGCCGACAACACACACACACACACACACACAAAGTACACTACGGTCGGAACAGTGCCCTGTCTCCTGCGGCTCACTCCCAAAGGTGTGGCACCTTGGGGCCATCGCCACAGTAACAAACAACGGATGGGGAGGGCGGCAACCTTTGTACGTGTTTATGCGATCGTTATTTTTAGTAACTGCGACATGGTGATGCAATCATCTTCATATTTCCTTTTTTCACACCCAAAACCATCCGGCGCAGCACGGGAGGAGACACGGGGAGGGGACGTAACCGTTCGAGCGACCCCCTTTCTGCCATGAAAAGGCTTTTTTGTCACTGAAACCTGATACATCTCAGAAGGGAGGACGGAGCTTGGATGGATCGTTTCAACAGCGCACAATGTGGATTAGAAGATCCCATAAAACGATGAAAGGTTTCTGACAGATATAGTAAATTAATTTTAATCGATCCATTGTATAGCGTGGCATTTTCGGCAACAGAAGCTGAAACTGGAAATGACGCATTCAAAGATAAACCGCAATACTGTATGCCAAAGTTCAAATTTATATCTGTATGGTGCGATTCAGAATAGATACCACTATTGAAGAATTCCGCGCCGAATGAGATAACCTTTATACAGTTTTTCTTGAAGAACTTCGTGTAGAATCTGTTTAAAATTTTCGTCAACTATTGCAATTTCGTACTTTTTAGAAAAGCAGTATCTCCATTTTCATAAGACCGATAAGCAGAGCCGACCAAATTATTGAAAAAGTCGGAAAAAATTGAAGAAAAAACTGGAGAAAGCTAGCAAAATTTTAAGGGTTTTTGGGACCGAGGTTAGGTTTGTATGGCAGGTGAAACACAAATTTCTGCACTACTCGCGAATTAATCAAGCAAATGAAACAACATTTGGCATATGGAGGTTTAAGAGAGCAGTGAATGATTTTATGGTGGTTAGACACTCCAGCCCCCTCTCTACCCCTTTAAGAGGGAGATGACATACAAATGAAACACAAACTTCTGAATTAATCAAGCAAATAAAACCAAATTTGGCATGTAACGTAACGGAGAAACATGTTATTTGCAAGTGATTGAAAAATCTTGAACGAGAATTGTGTCTGAAAATAATCTGATATTATAATGTCAAGTTTAGGCAGAAGTACTACGAATTTTATAGTAAAAGGCAATTTTAAAGGGTAGATTAGAAGATCAATCAATGAATAATTCTGCGATTGGAACCATGAACGCGCGCTTAGAAAAAAAACGTGGATGTGATAACGAAAAATAAATTTTGGGCGGGACGAAGTTTGCCGGGTCAGCTAGTGTTTAACCCTCCTGTACTCGCGTGCAACATCATAACACGTATACTCGCACACGGTGTCACTGACCGAAAATTGAACTTCTCTGTAATGTTGCCACTGTGTATTTTTCAGGCTTTATTGGCATTTATTTGAAGAAAAGGGTATTATTAAATGAAAAAAACTCCAAAAAATATGTTTTATTCGTCTTTATTATGTTTTAATAGTCAACTAATTCAGCCTCCTCAAAACAGAGTAATTTTTGATACTCCAACACAAATAACGAAATTCTAATTTTTCTCTGTTATTAATCAAAAATAAGCAACTGAATATAATTCATGGAAGTACAAAGACCTATTAAATAACATAAAAACGTATTAATCGATTGTGTTTTCATTGGAGTAAGAATCAGAACATAGCATAACTGCATGCTCGAAAAAAAACATATTTTTTACATTTCATGCAGTTTTTTTTTATCCAAAATATATATTTTTATTAAGGCTCAAATGGCGTCAACCTGACGGGGCCGGGAGTTCAATATTTCGACAATGTTTGCCTTATAACTATGTTAGTAATATGTAACCGATTACTCGCGGTTGGCTCGAGGTTAGTATTACAAGTGTTTTCGTAATTGTGATGTTGCTGTCTCCAATGCTCTGTACCTGTGCCCGACACGGGATACTTCCTTTTTGGATGCAGCTGACCATTAATCAGCAACGCCCCCTAGCCTGTACCCCATATCTAGCGTGGTGCGTCTTCTCGACTCGAGGAATCCAGGATAGAATGGTCACTAGCCGACGCAAACATCAGCTCGTGTAGAGTTGTCATGAGCGGTTCAACCTTTGGCTCTTGTTGAATGATCAGTGGACAACCTTTGGCCCGTGTATCTGTAAAGAGTGTGTGTATGTATTGCCGCGACTAAGTAAGTTATCGATCGGATAGGAGGGATATGAAACGGGGACACAACGAAGGAAACATCATTAAATGTTATATCTTCGCTTATTTTTCGTCGGCCTATTTCCGCCACTTTAGTGCCAATCACCGACAACAGGGAGGCGACTCCACCTGTTCCTACCTATCAGACTCAACAACTCATGAGCCGGGCCAACTTCTTTTACTTCCCCTCCGAAGGAAGACGTAACCAGAGATTTTTCGCCTCTGAAAATCCCAACGACGCCAGCTGGGATTGAACCCAGGCCGATCGGATTGTGAGGCTGTTACGCTAACCACACAACCACTGGCGCCGTCTATCATTAAATGTTGACATCGGCGTTTCTGAGGAACAGGTATAGATGAAGCAGAAGATCAGGATCACGGCTACCTAAGATATCCCGGACGGGGATATCCAATTGTCTGCCTTTTGCTCTCAGTGCTCTAGAGAGCTGAGAGCGAGCAGCATGGAACCGGATACACGACCAGACAATATGCTCGATGTCGTGGTAGCCATCGCCACAATCACAAAGATTGTTTGCTGCGAGCCCAATGCGATAGAGATGCGCGTTTAGGTTGCAGCAGGTTCATGCAGTTGTTGCGTGTTTTTCGGTTCTTTCATCGAAGAGAAGAATGTATAACGACCTTCTAGATAATCACCAGATGATAATGGTTCTGGAATATAAAGTTTGCATATTTCTCATATTCTTTGTCTCTGTATTCTTGGTAAACTAAGAATTAATGCCTTTTGTTTAGATGGGACATAAAAAAGGATATAAAAGGATTTCTAGTAACTTCCTTTTCTTTTTCTTGTTTTCTTGTCGATGTTGTTCATTATAAAAAAAATTCCCCGAAACTGTAACTGTTAGAAATTACCATAAGCCACCGATTAGTTTATAGTTTACTGTTTACAATTCTTCCACAAATGACCTGTGCAAAATTTCAGCTCAATGGGACATGATTTAGGGGTGCCTCAAAGCGCTCATAGTTTTGATTTTATCCTCGAAATCTTCCAAGGGGGGGGAGTAAGGAAAATTTTGAAAATCGAAATTTTGTTCGATGCCAAATGACTTAAAAGTGCATGAATCGTTAAGATCTGGTGTTATCTCTGAAAAAAATTTTTAGCCGAAAATCGACTTTTTGAGACTGAGTGCTTTCAGTGGAAGTAGTAGTAGTGGAACTACTAATTTAGTGGATTTCAATAACGTTTTGGAAGTGAAAAACTTAAAAGTTAATTAAAAAATAAAATAATTTTTGATGCGTTATCATTAATTTTATCCTAAAAAATTATATTAAACTAGATTGTTTCTATCTATTAAATAGAAGTTCACTAAGCGCTCTACAATTGGTTCTTTGACACCCAACTTCTGTTAACCGATTGATCTGAATTTGGAACACACCTTTATCTCTGTAGTCGTTCTAAAACTGCGTATTTCATTATTTAAAAAATCCAAGATGGCGGCCGCTACAAAATGGCGGATTACATATTTTCTCTTTTCTTCATTGATATGAGCTTTTCCGAAACCCCATCAATATGGGTATCAAATGAAAGGGCTTGATTATTAGAACACAGTTATTTATGAAAAATGCAAATCCAAAATGACAGCCACCACAAAAACCCCATCAACATGGGTATCAAATAAAAAGACTTGACTAGTAGAACACACTTATACCGTTCTGAATCATATTTCGGACGCTTAAGGCATATGATGCAGAAAACAGGTCTAAACTTTATGCACAGGTATTATTTGGTTGATATTTTTAATAAATTAGTTCAACATGCTTTTAAGCTTTCTACTTTGGTACCCATTTGATTGAAAACATTAAAAAAATCATAGAATAAAATGCGTTTCAAATGAAGCAAATAAAAATCAAACTTCGGACATTAAATCAAATTTCGGACAGATTGAATTCGAATTTCGGACACTTTATTTTGTAATTTTTTTTAACGAAAATTATATTACACTTGATTATATTTTATAGTCAACTGCGGAACACTTACCAAGTAATCACAGTAACCTGATAACGATGATGAGAACTGATGAAACACGAGAGAAATTTAAATATTGATGAAGGGGTAAATTCTACGTGTTCACGCTAAGCAAACGTCAAACACAAACGATAGTGAGTAGTGTTGATAGATTTTTGCCGATTATGTTATAATTCAAATGTAGTTCTCATATGAAATGATAGTGAAACCAAGGGATTACTCTAAAGAAGCAATTGTGATATTAATTTTATAGTTATATCATCAGTGCATTAAGCTTTTCAAGATATTAGAACGAAGTGTCCGAAATATGATTCAGAACGGTACATGAGGAATGCACATCCAAAATGGCCGCCACAACAAAATGGCGATGTATATAGTTTTTAAACGGTTTTATTTAGCTTGCCCTGTAATTTGTATGTTTGTAGGTTTGCATGTTTGTCTGTAGCGCTTTACCACATTAATAAAAATTTAAACCCCTTCCTGTTGACCGATTGATCTGAAATTCGGAACACATCTTTATCTCTGCAGTCATTATAAAACTGCGTATTTCATTATTTGAAAAAGATGGTGGCCGCTTCAAAATGGCGGTTACATATTTTCCCAAACCCCATCAATACGGGTATCAAATGAAAGAGCTTGACTAGTAGAACACAGTTATTCATGACGAATGAAAATCCAAAATGACCGCCACCACAAAATGGCGGATTACATATTTTTTCAAACCCCTATCAATATGGGTATCAAATTAAAAGACTTGACTAGTAGAGCACAGTTATTTGTAGGTAGAGATATGCAAATCCAAAATGGCCGCCACAACAAAATAGCGATATATATATATACAGGGTTTTCCATTTCGGGCTTCCGAAAGTATACAGCCCTGCGCTGACAACCGTTTGACATAGCTGTCAACCAAAGCGTCATATCGTTAGTTGAATGTCTGCCATTTTACAATATGGATCGTTTTAGCATCGCACAACATGTTAATTTTGTTAAATTATACTATAAAAATGATGAAAAACCGGCAAATGTTTTTCGAGCATTACGGGCGGATTTTGGTCGTCATGGACGGCCTACAGAGCACACAATCGCTAATGTAGTGCGTAAATTCGAACAAACTGGATCCGTAGCGGATATTGTGAAACCTGTGCATCATCGTACTGAGCGTTTGGCCGAAAATATTGCTGCTGTTGCTGCCAGTGTGGAGGATGACCCGAATGTTTCGATTCCACGGCGTGCTCAGCAATTGGGCTTGTCAAACACATCATTGTGGCGAATTTTGCATTTGGACTTGCACCTACATCCATATAAAGTCCAACTGGTACAAAAATTAGAGCATGGTGACCATGGAATGCGTCGGGCATACGTCGATTGGGTGAACGAACAACAGCAGCAAAATGCTGAATTATCGCATCAAATTTTCTTCAGCGATGAGGCACATTTCGAGCTCGGTGACTATGTGAACACCCAAAATTTCCGTATATGGGGCTCAGCAAATCCACACGTGATTGTTGAGAGGCCATTGCATCCGCCAAAAGTCACTGTTTGGTGCGCGTTATGGTCTGGTGGAGTCATCGGGCCGTATTTCTTTGAAAATGAGGACGGCGAGACGGTAACTGTGAATGGTGAGCGCTGTGGCCGCATGTTAACCGTTTTTTTTGCCACAAATTGAAGATATGGATACGGATGACATGTGGTTTCAGCAGGACGGCGCCACGTGCCACACAACACGACCGAACGTGGCCTTATTGCGAACGAAATTTGAGGGACGCATAATTTCGCGTTTTAGTGATGCCAATTGGCCGTCCAGATCATGCCGTTTGAACCCGCTAGACTTTTTATGCGAAAGACCGTGTCTATGCCAACTCTCGCAAACTCCTGAACATTTGAAAGACAACATTCGTGAAGTTATGACCGAGATACCGCCCCATATGTGCCGAAAAGTCATAGAAAATTACCTGTTCCGGATCAAGGCGCGAGGAAGCCCTAGGTGGACATTTGAATGATGTTGTATTTCACACATAATGGCATAAACCAAACTTTGATTTGAAGTTTCATTTCAATTTACTATCCGAATTTAAAGTTGGAAAACCCTATATATATACTATATATATATATATATATATATATATATATATATATATATATATATATATATATATATATATATATATATATATATATATATATATATATATATATATATATATATATATATATAAGTATACTGATCATACAGATAATGTACTAAAAACTAGAAAATAAAAAAAAAGGTAAACGGTTTAATGTACTAAAAGCTAGAAAATAATTGGGCAAATCGCAGTGAATAGTTATCACATCCCTTCCTGCATTAATCTAGGGCGATGTTAAGAGTAAAATAAAATCGTGGGGCTAAACGGATTTCCATTATCCACAGTTAGTTGTTTCATCATATGCCCACGATTTTATTTAAGTCTTATCATTGCCCTAGATTAATGAAGGAAGGGATGTGTCAACTAAAACTGCTACTTGCCCAATTATTTTCTAGCTTTTAGTACATCAAACCGTTTAACTTAAAAAGTTTTTTTTTACTTTTTTTATTAGTTAATGATTATCTTTTTCATACTAATAAAATAGACAACGAATATTTTCGATGGTACAGATTTTTGGAAGAGAAAGTACAGATGAGAAAGATTTTTAACCCCTCTAGTACAGATGAAAATGTGGCAACAATGCTTACATATTCTTCTTCTTAAATGGCACTAGCGTTCCTAGAGGAACTTCGGTGTCACAACGTAGTGTTACCACAGTGCAAGTTGGAGGAAATTTCATTGACGAAAAATTCCTCCGACCAGAACCTCCGACATGTTAGGTGTGACGATAACCACTCGGCCACGGGAGCACAATACTGCTTACATTCGCTATGTAATTAAATTTCTTTGAGCTTGTCGAGAAGCTTCAAGATATAGCAAATCGATAAGTCCAACAGTCCAACATTCACCTTTCTCAAGCAATCTGAGCAAAATCTACACAAAAATCGTCGCAGTGACATAATGAGACACATAAATTCAATACAATGCATCCCATAACTATGGAAAACACTTTAATTAAATTCCACTCCCGGAAAAGGTCTTCCAGTAGCGGAACGATGTTGTCAACGAATATCCACGACGGACGCGTGCTTGATGAAACCCGCCATCAGGTAGCACAAACGATCGATGTCGACGGCGAAAATGGGTACAAGTGTGAACGGGAACATCAAGCAGTGAGCGGAAAGGTGTGTAATTATGCAAATTTAATAAATTTTACGTCCCCTTGCTAGACGACACAATGGCAGCGAAAGGTGAAGCGGCCTGTGGTAGAGTCCCAACCCTCCAGTCCTGACATGTGTATATAGTGTACTAACTTACGAGTCCCTCCGTCCTGGCTGAAGAAAGTGACACGACAAACGGATCCACGTGCAAGCGCGTCGCGACATCTCACATCTCACCCAGAAGGTTGTTTTCTATGATTGCAAAGATATGGCTTACGGAAGGAGCTGCCACGAGGTAGCCAGGAGGCAGCTAACCCGATTTTCTTCACTGCGTTTGATGGCTTTCGTGTGTACACCAGGAGCGAATTGTAGGAGCAACAACGGTAAAAGCGGTAAAGCCGGTTTTATGTGCAGTTGTGGTACTTATGAGTTTGCTAATTAAAATCAAACAAGGTTGAGCTCAGCCTCACCATCCATGCAAGCCAACAGCATTTAGACCACATTGTGTAAATAGTATTTAGGTGCAATGAAAAACGACATTAAACCGAACATGGCACGACGTTTTATTTGTGTGGTATGCTGAATGAAGATAGGTCGCAAATGTTGTTGCACAAAGTAGTATTAGGAGGCAAGAACTTATTTGTCGAGGCCAAATATATTAAATGTACAACAATACTAGCAGAACTTAAGAGAACCTGTAATACTTACGAGAAAGCTGTGTTTTTCTAACAGCCGATCTTTTTTTTTTTTCATTTTATGATGAAGATTTTTACTGACGGAGTTTTATACGAACGAATAATTTAATGTGGACATTTTTTTGCAGTTTGTTTCAATATTTTCAATGAACCTGATGATGTTTTTCTGAACAGAATATATTATGTAGAATATTTAAATTTTTTAAATTAGACATTTTTTGCAGTTTTTTTTTTTGGTTGGGTCAATATGTTTTTACCATGTTCATTATACCATCCATTGAACAATTGAATATTTAGAATAACTTGACAAACGAACGTCATACTTAGAAGATCTACAACCAAGTGTGTAATTCTTGGAAAGAGCAGAATAACTAGAAGATGATTCTGGATTGTTAGAGATCAATTATATTTTTTAAGAAGGCCTGGAGGATAAAGTAGTTTTTCTCTTCATGTATCTTCCGGTGATTATTGGATCAAATTGAGGAATCCGATTCAGCATCCTCTGATAAAACAGAGGAAGCATTTTCTGAAAACTCGGGTACCTGAAGTGAAGCTGTTTTGTGCATATCAGCGAAGGATCGAACGTAATTTCTATTTCGGACAATCCATAAATGTATGAGGAACACCTCCACAAAGAATGCATTTTTCAGCATTCATGTTACAAGTACTTTCATCATGGTCGTCTCCACATTTTGAATGTTTCCTTTTTACCCTCTACAGCCTAAGCCCGTCTTTAGACGGGCTTCGTGGATTCTCTTTTCAAATTATTCAGACATTATTTTCAATGTTCACCGCCACTAGAACGTCTTTAGAACATTTCCATCTATCACACATACACATTGTTTTTATGCTGGCAGCTTTCTGTTAGGAGTATTCTATGTTGAAAGTCGGAAATTCGAGATAAAAGTGGAGTAGGTTTTTTTAGATAAATAAAAAACATGGGCGGTAGAGGGTTAATACAACAGAAAGTTTATGTGTAACCTAACTGTTTGCAATTCAATCATGTCATTATTCTAGGAGTAAATAACCGAACTGGAAGCCTTCGAAGGATACTCTAAAAGATCCAGATGGATGATACTTCTTTTCTGTCCCCTCAGTATTCGTAGAGTTCAGGGATCTCATTTCCGAAACTTTGATATGAAGAATATTCGCATAATGAAAGATACACTTAGCTTTTAGAAAATCTTCTAGTTGAAGAGATTTTTCCGAAACGACACCATAAATTTCAACAATGTGAACCGGAATAGAGTCTTTATATTCATTAGTTAAAAAAGAGTTTTTCACCATCGCGTTAGCATCTTTGTAATTTCTATCATCATTTCTAAGACACTTGAGTTTTTGGACGGCAGGTCTTTGCCATTTTTTTTATTTTTAGAGGTTTGGGCAATTCCAAATGAAATCGACAAATGACAAACCATGAGTATTTTTGATTCGAATGAGGTTTGTATTCCGTTTGGGTTGGAGGAAATATGAGTTTTCCACGATATTTGGGAATTTTTAGACTCAAGTGTAACTTTTGAAAAAGGGCGTATCGATTTTAGTAAGAAAAATCTTTGATAATTTATATCTCAAAAACTCTGAGTCCTAACGAAATAATGTATTAGAAAGAGTTATAGAGTATTGATGTCCAAACGTGAAAAACACTGAGAAAAAAAATGTCTTTATTTACAAAAAAAAAACTATAATTTGCAATATCTAAAATATATATTTTTAATTTTTTTTTCATATGAATTAGAAGTCATGTAGAAAATTTAAAAAATGGTTACAAGATGGTAAGATTATTTTCGACGAACTTTGAGGAACATCGAATGTTTGTGTGTTAACAATCTTTTTTAGCCACAAAAATATGAATTCTGATGTGATTTTAAACAAAAAAGATCATTATAAATCTCTTTCTAAATGCAGCCATTCTCGAGATATTTAGAAAAATATTTCTAATTTATTGTCTTTTTTATAGTTAATAGGCTCATTTAATATGTTGTCGTGTTATACCGCAATTTGCTTATAATTTCCAACAACTTTTACAAATAATGATGTATGGTAAAACTATATGTTTAGAAGTTTCGTTGAAAAACATTATCGCTACGTTTTGTATTAACCCAATTGTCTTCAAATGTTTTTCAAATCTGCATTTTTAATCCGATTACATTTGCAATTGCACATTTCCCTTTGGGAATAAAAAAATACAGCCCAACGATTTTTCAATGATTCCGAGGCGTCCTGGTATTGCCTAATACGTGGAAGTTTAGCAGAATTAGGTAGAGATTGTGCCGAAGAGAGAAGATCTATTTGATACAGACGAAGAGATTGAGCGCGATTGTTTTTTCTGTTTTTCTGGTGGAACCCTAAAACCATCTGGAGGAGAGTCTAAGACCCTTAATTCACCATCGGAGGGTTCGTTTCCCTCAATTTAAAAAAAGTGAGCAAAAAAAATGAGAGAGAAAACTCTTAAGAACACGCAAATATTATAATAGTTAAATTTAAAAAAAAAATAAATCAATCAATCAATAAAATGTCTATATTTATACAGCCATTCCATGCCAAACCGATATAGTGGTTCTCAGATTTGCGTCGAAAGTGATAATTTTGTTCTTTATGAAAACATTAGACCCGTTCTTTTTTATTTTTTCATTAGGGTGTCCATTTCCATTTAAGTGTGGCCCGAAAAATCATTTTCCCCCTTTTATCCAAAAATGACTTTTTTTCAAAAAATCATAACATTTGAACTACTGAACTGATTTAGATGATTGACATATTAAATTGAAGCCAATAAACTAACCTTCTTTGAAAAAACATCACACTTGCGTTAAGATTAAATTCTAGTCACACAGGGCTAGTCTAGTCACATAGTAATATTGAACAAAGACTCAAAACATGTTAAATTTGCAAAATAATAACTCAAAAATGAAAAAAATAGCATCTCTGATATCAAGATATATTATGTAAACAATCCTCAGCCTTCCAGAAAAAAATATTAATAAAATACAGCACCCTCTATCTTCAACCGAGAAAACTATGAAAAGCTAATTCAATCAATAATTACAGAAAGAAAAATCCAAATTTTTCGCAAAGGTAATATTTTTTTCAAAGAAAACTAAATCATATGTTTCAATTTGATATGTCAATCTATTGCATCGGTCCAATAGTTATGAATTTTTGTAGTGGAAATAGGGGGAAAATTTGTTTTTCCAAACCATCGGTTAACTTTGAAAAATTATATCTCAAAAACGAAAAAATAGCATCTCTGATATCGATATATATTATGTAAAAAAGCCAATGGAAACAATAAAAAACGACTAAAGTCTGCTTCATTTAATATTGGAACACAAACAATTGCGTGTAGTTCAGTCATTTATTAACGAATTCATAATTTGTTTTTCATACAAATGTAGCATTTTCTTTACTCTTTCATAAAAAAAAATTAAAAAAATTATTCATTGCTGTTTCGAAGAAATTCTCGTACTTTTCCCGTAATACGGCACATTAGGCGGCGCACACCCTTTTCGTCCACCGTTTTGGCGATTTGATTCCACCAGTTCTTCATTTGAGTCATGTTCCTAACAAGTTTTCCCTTTGCCTTAAGCCTCCGCGGATTGCCCAGTATTTCTCTATCGGTCGGAACTGGGGGCAGTTTGGGGGGTTGAGGTCCTTCGGTATTACGCTGACCCCGTTCGTTGCGTACCATTCCATAACCGTTTTGCTGTAATGGCAGCTTGCGAGGTCCGGCCAAAACATTACTGGACGGTCGTGGGCACGAATAAACGGCAGAATCCGTTTCTGTAGGCACTCTTTTTTGTAGACTTCTGATGTCATTGTCTTGTCAGTGAGAAAGACTTTGGTTTTCTGTCCACAACTGCATATCCCCTGCCAAATCATGTACTTGCGAGCGAATTTATCCGCAAACACGAACTTAAATTTTGCAGGTACATCCCCCCGAGCCGTCGCCAAATAAAATTTTTGACCTGGGATTTGCCCAAAGTCCGCCTTCACGTAGGTCTCATCGTCCATCAGAATACATCCGTCGAACTTGGTCAGCACTTGGTCGTACAGCTTTCGAGCACGGATTCTGGCCACATTGTTCTGCTTCAGCGTCCGATTTGGCTGTTTGCTGGCTCGGAATGACCTTATTCGTTCCCGGAGACGAATTCGTCGCACCGTACTGTGAGCGGCCTGGAACTTATTGGCCAAATCGCGGTCTGAAAGATTGGGATTCCTCTTGACGGCCTTGATGACTTTCCCACGCAGTTTCCGGTCGACAGTTCCACTCCGACGCTTCGAATGCGGCTTCCGAGCCGCCGTCAAAATTTCCTTGTACTGCTTGATAACACGCCATACGGTATTTCTGGGCATTTTAAGCTGTTTAGCTAGCTAGATGCCGACAACAATGGATTTTCAAGAAAACTGTGCACAATTTTATCTCTCCGTTCGGCTTCCATGGCGGTTGTTTACAAAATGCTATCGTTTGGTGTTATGACATAAATACATGGTGAAAGGTAATGAATTTCCCGACACGTGGGTGAAAAAAATTTCCAAATCCGTCCACTAGGAGCGCCACAATGAGCAAAAGAATTTGTTCCAATATTAAATGAAGCAGACTTTACAACCAATGATTACGAAAATAAAGTCCATTACATTCGATATTTTTTTTAATAAAAGGCTAGCTCATTGGCTCCAATTTAATATCATTCATCGATTCATCTGAATCGATTCAGTGGTTCAAAAGTAATGAATTTTGTGAAAAAATGGAAAAAAATAAAAAAAGGGTCTAATTTTTTTGCGATACAGAACAAAATTACCACTTTTGACGAAAATATGAAAAATATGAATGTCGGTTGGGCATGGAATGGCTGTATATGTGCAGGGTGGATTCGATTATATACAGTTTTGGATTCGATTATATACAGTTTGGAAAACAATTTTTTTTTATATTTCAAATATGACTTATTTCAAGAAGAAATGTAACCTTTCAACGTTAAAGTGAAATTTAAGTGGCTTTTACATGTGTCAAAGAACAAATTGTAGAGCAGTTAAGGAGCTTAAGTTTGATTGATAGATACAATCTACTTTAATATAATTTTTTTAGGGTAAAATTGATAATGACACATTGAAAATTATTAACTTTTAAGTTTTTCACTTCGAAAATGTTATTTAAATCCACTAATTTAGTCGTTCCGCTACTATATCCTGTACTAAATTTTCTCATCTTTCAAATGAAAGCATCAAATGAGGCGTCTTCCGTAGCGTACTTTTTTATGTAGGGCTACTTTGAGCCAACAGATTCCGAAACAAAAAAAACTCTATCATTGTTGAAATTCGAACATATGCGTAGAAGCATTTTTTCATTAAACATGATCGTCTATCATCCTCTGAGAGAATCTGGATAAATTTATGAGAAAGGTGTTTTCTGACTTCGAGAGGATGAATCAAAAATCCTCTTTTATATTAAATACATGCAAAAAAACGAATAAAAAATCTTTTTTTGAAAATAAATGAAAAGAAATCAGGAACTGTATATAATCGAGTCCGCCCTGTATATGTATGCATGAAAGAAAAATAAAACGAAACCCTATCTTAAATGTATCTAGAGATGTTAGAGAACTTCTAAGATCCTAGCAGTGGGTCCAATTGCAACTTCACACTCCAAAAACACTTGCAAAATAAATCCGACTACAAAAAAAATCCTTGTATATCACTGATAAGCACAGAGAAAAACATGAACGGAAAATACGGACTTATTCGCGATGATTTCAAATATACGTCACCTTTTTCCCAAGGCTTGTTGCTATGAGAAATAAAGATGAAAAATTGCAAAAAGAATGCATTTTTTTTAAATTTATCATAACTACAGAATAACTTATAAGTATATTATAGTCTCATAAACGCTATTGCCTTAGTCTTTCCTGGAGGGTCCTGGTTTTTCATGTTTTAGGTATAAACTAACAAGTTCTGAATGATTTGGAGCGTTTTGAAAAATGTTGGTACCTATAGGAAATATACAAAATCAAAAATATTTTCAACAATTATACAAAACAATAAAGTTTTTTTCCTCTTTTTAAAGTTTTTTTCCCTTTTGATCTGGTTGAAACTTGTCATCTATTTGAAGTTCTGTATATTTTTTTCATCTTCTATCTATCTATATATATAAAAATGGAGTGATGTCTGTCTGTCTGTCTGATTCTTATAGACTCGGAAACTACTGAACCGATCGACATGAAAATTGGTATGTAGGGGTTTTTGGGGCCGGGGAAGGTTTTCGTGATATTTTGAGACCCCTCCCCCCTCTCTAAGGGGGGGCTGCCATACAAATGAAACACAAATTTCTGCATTACTCGGAAATTAACCAAGCAAACGAAACCAAAGTTGGCATGTGAAAGTTTTAGGGTGCAATAAATGTTTCTATGATGGTTAGACAGTCCTTCCCCCACTCAAAGGGGGGGCTGACATACAAATGAAACACAAATTTCTGCATTACTCTAGAATTAATCAAGCAAATGAAACCAAATTTGGCATGTGGAGGTTTTAGGATGCAATAAATGTTTCTATGGTGATAAGATACTCCTTCCCCTCTCTTAGAGGGGGCTGCCATACAAATGAAACACATTTTTTTGCATTACTCGGAAATTAATCAATCAAACGAAACCAAAGTTGGCATGTGAAAGTTTTAGGGTGCAATAAATGTTTCTATGATGGTTAGACAGTCCTTCCCCCACTCAAAGGGGGGGCTGCCATACAAATGAAACACAAATTTCTGCATTACTCGAGAATTAATCAAGCAAATGAAACCAAATTTGGCATGTGGAGGTTTTAGGATGCAATAAATGTTTCTATGGTGTTAAGATACTCCTTCCCCCTCTCTTAGAGGGGGCTGCCGTACAAATGAAACACAAATTTTTGCATTACCCGAGAATTAATCAAGCAAATTAAACCAAATTAGGCATATGGAAACTTTAGGGTGCAATGAATGTTTCTATGGTGGTTAGGTACCCCTCCCCCCTCTCTTAGGGGTGGCTGCCATACAAATAAAACACAAATTTCTGCATTACTCGAGAATTAATCAAGTAAATGGGCGGGACGAAGTTTGCCGGGTTAGCTAGTTTCATATAAAAAAGGCTTTTTAGTTTGTTTGCAACTATAATTTTATGAAAATACGAGCTCAATTTGTCAGACTTCGCTTGAGAATCAAGTCTGCTTCCTTCATGGGTTGCAACCCCTCCCCTTTCCCCATACTCTAATGACCTCCCCCTATGTATAGGAGATAAAAAAATTATAAAAAATAAAATAAATAAGATAATGAAAAAAACGTCTAATGTCGCTATTTTCTAGTCATATTCACCAAACTTGACATACATGTCCCTTACACATGAGAGGTGGCCAGAAGCGTTTAAGAAATGGGAGGGCTGAATTCGGAACAAATCCATATACTATTTCCTCTTTTTATATAAAACTAGCGGACCCGGCGAAATATGTCCCGCCCATTCGATTTAACTCGTCAAATTGTATTCTTAGAAGTTCAGCAGGCTGACGGCATTGTAAGAAATCATGAACGGAAAACTCATGTCCCCAAAATAAAAAAGGACCTCAAACTTCAAAACAAAATGCAACTTGAAGCAGTAGATTGATAATAGCAGAAATTCAGCAAATTATTCAGATCCGTTGATCCATTCTCGAGTCAAATCCCGACATACGAACACCGAATCATTTTCAATTATATAAATTAGCAAAAATCGCAGAATAAATATTATTTTGATTTTATATGTTTTACCAACTTTTCGATTTACTTTCATAGCTTTATAGACATATAATCCTGTCGCAGATAGACACGCATCAAACATGAAGATAATTGGAGGACAATAATTTGATTCAAGGATAATAATGCCGCAAAAGTTAATTCCAAATGAAGGAATTAACTCCAATTGGACAAACTTATCATTGTAGAACGAAAACGTATTCCAAAGTATTCTATCATTACAATTTGGGTGAAGACAAACTCAACGATACAAACTCATACAAACGACTAAAATCTGGTCAGCCGTTCTCCTTTGATGATATGTCATATGTACGTGAAAAAAAACCTTGTTTTATATATAAAAATACCCGCCCCTATAAAACTTTAACACAATATTGTCACAAATGATCTTAAGCAACTTGTTTCGATCGCAACAAGCGAAAATAAAGTATTGAAAAAAAATATGAAAGTATTTTTGTCCGCTCACTAATATGGAAATCGTGCTTTGTGACTTGGCTGTGAGGGCCTTGTCGGGGAAATATCTGCCCCGCGACGGACATGACTGAGCATTGAATTGTCTTTTAACATTGTTCGAATGAATGGTAATCTGTAAATAAAATCAGTAAATTTTTTTTGCTTGTTTAACTGATTTCAATGCTGTGAAAAAAAATCGTTTAACTCGTCTTGATTTATGAAATTAATCGATTTATTCTATAAAGGGTTGATATGTGTAACCATTATACCAAACTAATTCCACATAACGAAGTCCACCTCCATCAATTATTTTATAGAAAACACAAGGTACAGACTATAGCAAACATTCTGTAATATCCGTCGGATAAATGTCCATCAGCTGTTTCACATACACATCCATTTGAATTAACTAAATTTATTTCGAAAAAAAACATTCTACACTTTTCGTGTCTGCCGTGGTCACTGGACGGACAATACGAAAGTAAATTTCCGCTTTATAAATAAACACCGTGATTGAATGGCGCATTATCCCTGCGGCCCGTTCTTACAACCCACAACAACACTATCACCACCGGAGGACAACGTGTTCGGGAGTGGACTGAATCGGCCCTGATCAACAAATGTCGGTGCTACGTGACATTTGCCATAAACCATCCTCATCTGTGCAGAGAGGGAGGTCGGTGCGCGGACCAGATTCGTTTGCCAGATTCGAATTCAACTTTAAATTTATTAGAGCTTATTTTAGCCGCGATAGCCACGATAGTGAGCCTGCGGACGAAAGGATTTGTGTTAGGGAGGCTACGAATTCGCACTATTGTTTGTATTATCGGTCGCGAAAGCAAAAAAAAATTAAATGCTTAGATCCGGTGCAGTTCTCTCCGTATATTCAATTGCCTAGAGTACGAATCTGAGCCTGTCAGTCTTCATTCCCTGTCAAGCAGACCGAAAAATCCATACGAATACCAAGAAAAGGATGGTGAACTTTGGGAGAATTTGTTTGTAGGCATGTACCTCTCCCTTCTGGTTGTAGTATTTGCTCACAGTGATGCAGCTGTACATCACACAGACTGAAAGGTGATAACAGGGCTTCATTCTACACCTGAACCCGTTGGTGTGCCACTAGGACGAGCGAAGAGTGCAGCAAATGATGATAGCCACCAGAATATAGCGGGAATCATGTGGCGAAAGTCACAAAGATCTGAATTTTGCTGCAACCAATTGATGATGACGATGAAACGTTTGAGCAAGAGCTGCGGTTGTCGGTGGACAGTTCCAGTCCTAAAAGCATCTCCCATCTACTGGGACTTAATTTGATTCCTGGTCGACACTGCAGTATTAAAGCTATGCTCGCCCGAGCATTACGAGGTTGGGGTTTGTGGGAGTTGGCTCCTTTTTTTTGCTCTCCTCTGGTTACGATATACTATTATCGGTTCACACATGCATAACTCTGCAGAGCAGCTTACGCTTGTATAAAAAATGAATGTCCGTAAATGTCGATTGAATTTACATGCCGTTAATTGACCGCCCTACCTTCGATTTCCATTAGGTTGAAAATTGCCGAAGCTCGAACAAAAAATGTTTTATTTCATTGCATTTCATACATGCACAATTCATAATATTCCCGATGATAATACAAATGGATGTCGGTACATCAATGCAATCGTTTATTATTCAAAACGTTTGAATTTCATAACATGCGTGATACATAATCCCTACATTCGAGATAGAAGCATACCCCAAAGTGAATTCAAACAATTTGAAAACTTCGTTCAATTCTGTATATTAACAACCTGATTCGATCGGAATACCACTGCCATTACCTGGTATGTAACGAGGTCCATTAGTCTGCCCGAGTGAGAGACTGCCGTACGACACGTGACTGGACTCAGCGCCCCCGGAAACCACTGCAATCTCGTCGAGTTCGTGACCGGGTGAGGTGCTGTTGGCCGATACTAGCCGGGTAGAGGACGTGCCCGCGGTGCTCTGAGATTCTTTGCGACCTCTTAGCGATAGCACCAGCCGTTTGGCTGTTGACATTGTGACGCTAACTGTAAAACAGAACAGAGACAGAGAGGGAGAGAAAGAAAACGTAAGATAAGGCACATGAACTATCAATTATAGCGGCAGAAAGTGACTCGGGAACAGCTAGAGAAGGTAAAGATGCAGCCTTCTAAGTACACCCTAACCGATACGGAACAGTTTCTTTTTTGGCATCTTCACACCTCGGCAGGCGTCCAAATTGGTTTGTCGAGCGTTAAATATAAACTTCTAACAGGTGTCGGTACGGAACGTTCAACAATAAATTGTTAAACATAAACTCTCCCCCGACTCCAACGTTGTATCCTTCTCACAAAGGTATCCGATGCAAGTGGGGACCATAATGGAGCGGTTTGTGTTTTTGGCATTTCGTTCAGGTCGATGAGATTATCGACTTTCTAGATGAAAAATTCAGCTCAGCTTTGGCAAAAATACAAAATTATCATGGATTAAAGCAACCCCCTCCAGTATTGTGAATAACAATAAATGCAGAGACAACCGCTATAGAAGTATTGACATATATCACTTGAACGTAGAATATTTGAACAGGCTTGATGAAAAAAAAAACGTCAATAAAATTATTCAGTCGGCCGGAGCGAGTCAGGCGGTTTTTCGCAAATATTGATCCAAGCACAACTGTTTGTGGGGCATTCGTTTGAATTCGATACAATAGACCACACGAGATTGCTACTTTGTGCAAATGTTTATGTTTTGAAATAATCATTTGGGAAGCCAGATAAATGTTGCTCAATGCAGTTTTCTATTTAATGATGATACGCCCTCGGATAGTTCTGGATGATTCCCAGATATGGAATTATTTGTTTGATTCAAACTTCACTGGAATTGATGTAATAACGGAGAATTTATTGCTGTAAATGAGATGTGATTATAAAACCAATCAGACTGATGATGAAAACACTTCTTTTGAATTTGTTTTATCCTTACAATGCTCCATGTGAATCTTCAATTGTTGAACACAGTGCTGAAAGTTTTCTTCTATCAGCTCCTTCAAGATTCGTGTCGCTTTCTTATTCACAAAATCAACAAAATTCACGAGATTGGAATAATAAAGCGGACGTTCCAATACAGGGATGCCTTATCAGAATAAAATTCACTCAACAGGTAACGCATGACTACCGTATGCGTGATAATATTTGCACCATAGAGCATTGGGTACTTTCGTATTAGCGTCACCGGAGCCGAAATACAATAGATAGCAATTAGTTAACCGGGCAAACGTATGCCGTCCGACGCTCGCTAACGCTCGGTTGGACCTAACTAAAGGATCGTCTCCTATGTTTCAAACTAACCGGGCAATCGATGGAACACAGGTTTGTTTGCGACCGGCCGCCGTTTCCGACGGCGGGTCGGCGGCCGGCTCGGATTGCATCACCTCGGCGGCTTAGCGCCGCCTCTGTTCCTTGTACTCGATTGATTACGTTGACCTCAGAATAAATTTAATTAAGAAAAACCAATTCATAATGAAAATTGCACTCCTGTGGCGTTTAACCTTAAATACCCGAAATACCAAATACGATGTTTCCTTCATAATAATTAATAAATTAAATCTAAACAAAAAGGGTTGGGTTATATCTATGATATAACCGCAAGGTTGACGTGGGACTACCTTAGCTTAGCAATCATTTGTTTCTGTTGACTAAATTTTTAATTGAATGAAACAATTTCCGAATTTAATTGAATTCAATATATTTGCTTTGTGAATAAAAAAATGGGTGGGTTATATCTATGGTATAACCGCAAGGTTAACGTGGGACTACCTTAGCTTAGCAATCATTCGTTTGCATTGATTAATTTTTTGATGGAATGAAACAATTCAGGAATTCAATTGAATTCAATATATTTGCTTTGTGAGTAAAAAGATGTATAATGCCATGTAAGGTCAATTCATCCATTGTGATAGATAATGTTCTTCGTTACAGGTAAATTGAATGACAATCCTTTTACGTTTGGTATGACGCCTAGGACTACATATGTGAACGGAAGAATTATCAAACGATTATTTTATTTTACGTTTCCTTCTGAAGTTTGCATCTCTTAAGTGTACGTACTTCTCGAACCGCGAATTTGCTTGGTTCGATGAACTTCAGGCACTCAGTTCCGGTTTTGACATATACGTCGAACGAATATTGTTTAATCAATAGGCGTTATCGCAGCAAATGGTTAACAACATTTTGCCTAATCATCAAATGGTATGCGTAGAAATTCAGTGAGCAGAAGATATGAAGGCACATCCATCAATGCAATAATGAATAACCGAGCCAAAGCGTTGTGTTCGTACCCGCTTTTGTAATCCGTGCTAGGAAAACACTTTTCGGAGTGCAGAAAACATGCGGGTGCAGAAGTACCCCCAGCTTGCTTGAAACAACAACTTCAACTTCAACTACTTTTTATACTATAGAGGTTCTAAACATGAAAGTTCATTCGCTTCTAGTGCCTGCACGATTTTCCCAGGTTCCTAAGTTTAGGAGACCGTGTTAAGGAAACATATTCAAAAAGGCAAGCGAGTACAAAAGTACTCGCAGTATGCATTTATTTGCCAAGCCGATTTCCCCAGACATCTTGGTTTTGAAGCTTGTGTTAGGCAAACATATTTCAGTCGGAACAAAAATGCCCCCGACTTGAATGTATTTGCAATGCCGACTGTCTCAAACACCTAGGTTCTGAAGTCTGTGTTGGGGAAACACATTTCAGCCGGAACAAATATACCCCCGACTTACATGTATTTGCAATGCCAATTTCCCTACGCTCCTTGGATTTAAAGTCTGTGTTAGGGAAACACATTTCAGTCGGAACGAAAATACGCCCGACTTTCATCTATTTGCAATGCGATTTCTCCAACGCTGCTTGGTTTTGAAGTCTGTGTTAGGGAACACATTTCGGTGAGAGCAAAAGTCCCCATACTTTCATGTATTTGGAATGCAGATTTCCCCAAGGCTGCTTGGTTTTGATGGCTGTGTTGGGGAATCCGTAAATCGGACCAATCAAAACACGGCTGTTAGGGCGTTTAGATATCGCCTAACATTTTACAGTTATTCAATTGTTTATCTAATGAAAAACAACATTTTATTAATTGCGATAGAAGCGTGGAAATATTCCCTATTAATTGATGCAAACATCTTTCCAATCCAGTAAGAAATGTTCGAGTTATAAGCATTCGGAATCTTTCATTTTTTGCTGCATGTTCTGCTTTTAGGTTTTCATTTTCCCCCCCATATTTTCCGGTTAGACGTAGTCCCACTTCAAAACAGTTAACAAACAGCGTGTAGTCAAGTAAAAAAAATCAAATTAGGGCAAGTGCTCCTATAGTGGAGGTAGTACCCATAGTAGTTGTATAGTGATAAATGTCGCTTTATACAAATTATCGGTAATTAAGACAAATAAACTGAAAACAGAACTTTCGATGGGTATTTACGTCACATTTGAGGTAATAATGACGGTTTTTTTATTGTTGACGTAGAACTACGTCTTTCAGGAAGGGTGCCAAATCAGAAAACAGGTCACGTTTTTGTGAAATAAAGTTAATGTTATTAACTATTTTCATAGTAAACAAATGCTGATACTTTGCAGACCAATGGAATCGGAAATTCACTAAGATTCGTTTAACATACTATACAGTACAATCCACTAATGCCTAAACAGTTAAAATAATGAAAACTGGAAGCATTCTCATTTTACCATACATTTGTTCTGCCGATTTGCGTGCATTCCCGAACAGAGCTGTCAATAACGAGCAACTGATACATCCGTTTGTGCCCGTTTTCAACATATTTGATTTAAATAAGCCATCTGCGATTTGAAGCCAAACCACTTCTCGTTTGGTGGTCATCGAAGCAACATGGTGCCACAGAGCATCGAGCGGGAGAGGATTGTTTTCTTTTCGGGTGGAGGAGTATGGAGTAGAGTTTCTTTCCTAGAGGCAGAAACCGAAAATAGAATAGAATGGAAACACAGATGCGAGTGAGCTAGCATAACACAACGAGCGGATATCATTCATGCTTAATACTGATTTCACACACATAAACACACAGCTCGATACGAGGAGGGGAAGCCCTCTGTATCGAGGTGTACTATGACAAAGAAGAGCAGCATACGAGAAATTTTTGTGCTAGTGCGGATATGGAAGAAAATCCAGAATTTTGGAATATAGATATACACTGCATTTATTTAGATAAACGTATATTTCATGAAGGTATGCTTTCAAATTTCAGCAGGGTAGCCTTACAGTTGCATGTTGTAGTGTTCGATCAAATCTCAAGCGGAATATAGGAGCAAAAGGGTTCATAGTTTGTGATTGATATCTGGGTGGGAAGGAGAAAGTCTGATGCGAGTTGATCCAAATAAACGAGAAGTGCTGATAGCTCTCGACGATTCTGAGTAGCATGCATGAGTCGAGTCTACTGAAGTAATAAAAATTAAATAGCTAAAAAGATATCACAATAACTTCGATGCATTCTAAAATAATATCCGAAGTGATAAACAAGTGGATTGAATAATATAATTCCGTAGTTCTACGTCGAAAACTGCGGTCGTGTCTTAGATACAACCCATTACAATTTTTTTATCCCATTTATTTATTTATCAGGCTCATTAGCATTTTATCTGTTACAGAGCCGGGTTTTTATCGTGTACATGTACATATGTTTATGTTTCTATAAATTGTAAATTACACAGTAGTAGTAGTAATAGCCATTTAGGCGCTAGGTTTTCTGTTCCATTACTTTATGGCGAATTACACTGTAGTAGCCATTTAGGCGTAAGTGTATTCTATCTGTTCTCCCATTGTTCAGCAGACCGGACAGCGGAGACAGTTGATATTGATCATTGTTGGGTTATTTATGGAACAGCAGCCCTATATTTTTTGCAGAGTACAGCAGTTGTATGGATGAATCGATCTTTGTTCCACCGTGGGTCGATCTCCATAGCTGATGATGGTTGCGTGAACGTAGTTATTCTATAACAACACAAAGATGGTCAATTGAGGGCCATGAGTTTGAACTCACGATCGATCGCTTAGTAAGCGAACGCGTAACCAAGTGGCTACGAAGACCCCTTTAATGAAGTTTTTATAATACATACAAATTTTTTTAAGAAAAACTGTTTTCAAAACTCGTCGCAAAATTCTGTCCAATTTCTTATAATTTTTTTAACCGAATACCAATTTTGCTTAACGCTTTTACAAGTAGTAAAATAATGTTACCTCATCCATTTACTATTTTTTTATCAAGAACATGACTTATTTCAAGTTATGGAATATGTTTTAATATAAATTTATTTGTTTTTCCTGATTTTTCCCTTTGCGCCATTATAGGCACATTCAAGCATGCTTGTTCCCATAGTGGCACATCGCAATGTTTACAAATGACAGTCGCAGATTCGGTCTTAAACAAATCGTAGACAGTGAAAGTTTTGATTAATATTCGTTGTTATATCGGGTAAGAAACAGTTATTTACTCATGAAAATACTGTGCGGAAATACGGTGAAGCGGCCATTTCGCGCTGCATGGAGTTAGTTACCTCCAAGCAACAGACTCTTTACGCAGCATGCAAAGCTTACGGCATTCCTCATTCTACCGTCAGTTACCGGCTTAGTGGCAAGTGGACAACAAAAGCTCGGAAAGAGCCGCAGACTGTACTTACCGACCAGGAGGAGCGGAAGCTCGTCCTATACTTGGCCACAATGCAGAAGAAATGATTTCCGGTGACGAAACAGTTGCTGCTGCATAAAGTAAGGACTTTCTTCGAAACCAATTCTCGTTCCAATCCGTTTAAAAATAACGTTCCAGGTTAGTGTTTAATCTTTTTTTTTTTTAAATAGAGATGTATTAAGAATATCCTTATCGGTTGTAGGTCGTTGTATGTTTTCTTTCAGTGCGGATGGATCAGTTGTACCACCAGGTGTTGTAGGTAGGATCCTGTTGCATCCGATGCGATTGAGGATAATCAAGGCATTGTTAGGACAGTATGCGAGAATGAAGCAAGTCCGTCAGTATCTGATGCTTCCGAGACAGTTCATAAGGATCCTGTAGAATCCGTTGTGGTCGAGAGTCATGGATTAAACGAATATATTGTTGGCCAAGATATTCTGGAAGATTCGATTATCATTTCAACGTCAACAATCCAATCTGCGACAGAATGTATTGCCAGGAAACGCATAGACGAATTCAATGACGGCTCAGTCAAATCCGAATAAGAAGAAATCATTCGACAGCTTTACGAGATGTTGCTAATGCCCTTTGGTATGCAACATATGGAAGTCACTTGATTCCTGAGGTGTCGATTACTAAAGACTCTATCCCTGGAGAGGATTCAGCATTTGTCAAGGAGATGGGCGACGATTGCTCTGAGTTTGAAGAGCGTAACATTACGCCACTCAGAGCCCTGAAGGAAGTAAATGGAGACAACATTGCAAGACGTAAAATGAGCATCTCGAAACTGCTTCAGACCCCGCCAACTTCAAGAAGAAGAAGCAGTCACCGAAATTATAAAAGTAAATTTCACCAAGTCTTGATAGCTTCAGAGTGGCTTGCGGAAATTCATCAACTTGAAGAAGAAAAGGAGAAGGAAGTAGCGAAGAAGAAAGCCAAAGCAGAGGAGAGAGAGCTAGCGACAATTAGAGCCGAAGAACTGAAGAAAGAGAAAGCAGACATTCGAAAGCAGAAACAAAAAAGGTTGAGCAACGTAAAATTGAAAGAGAGAAACTTTTTTTTTATCTGTATTATAGTGATTTTCAACTCTTTTGGCTTTTGGCTTTCGTCACTTTTACTTCCATTTTTGGAAGAATGTCGGGAGTGAGAATTGAACTCGTGACCTTTAGCGTGAGAGGCAAGGATGTAACCACTACGCCAGATCGCCTCCGCTAGAGAGAAACTCCGAAAGCAGGAAGAAGTGCAACAACGAAAGAATGAAAAATAGAACAAGAAGCAGAGTAAACTGGCAGAACATAACCGACAGAAGCAGCAAAAGCTGGAGTTGCTTGAGGCATCAAAGCTGAAACAACATAACTGAGCATCTGTCTGCTTATTTTGCTTTTTTTACATGAAGTTTATTTGTCGTTCGTTCTTTATCAATGAGACTTGTAGTCAATGATTAATTTTCTTAATACTGAATTGAATTTGTAATCAAATGTGCACGATGCACAGTCTTTTTACATATAATAAATCCAAGCCATGTGTTGTGTCCCATAATACGGTGGTATTTTTAATTAAAATTCTATGGAGAGAACCAAAAGCTATGCAGCTACAAATTGCATCACTTAGGGAGCTATTCATTAATAACGTCACGTTGTAAGAAGGGAGGGTGTTTCACAATTCGTCATAAATAATATGAAAGATATAAGAAAGTTGTCATGGTGGGATGAAGGGAAGGGAGGTTTATTTTCATTAAATGTTGCCTGACGTACTAAATGAATACTCCCTAATTAGTGCATACAATGTTTAAAATCTTGCTTTATGTTGATGAAAGCAAAAAAAAAAGTATTTAATATTAGTTTTACCTAAAACCCAGATATACCCAGCTTTTTTTACGCAGTTTTTTTGTGCGGTTTTTTTACGGGGTTTTTTACGCGGATTTTCCAATTAACGCGTGTTTTTACGCGGATTTTCCAATTAACGCGTTTTTTACGCGGATTTTCCAATTAATGCGGTTTTTTACGCGGTATCCGCGTAAAAAAAATACCAATGCAATAACACACCTCTCCCTCAGCTCACATTTCTCTCTTATACTCCCCCAGAGCATATTACGGTAATTAGTGCTTGTAACGGAGTTTAGCGCTTATGAAGGAAACTGATGTCGCACCTTATCACGATTCTTACGTGGATTTTAGGTGTTGGGTAACGTTGAGCTCACCGGGGGTACAACGGGACGGAGTTTTTACGGGCAGCAATTCGTGAATGTCTTTCCCTGTCTACTTAGCTCTGGACGGTCCAACAGTGGTACTGCATGTGCATCGGCAGTAGAGAGCAGATGACCTCATTCGTGAGGAAAACCGAACTATAGCTACCAGTAACCAAAGAAAATGCAGGAAAAAGACTACGGGTTTTCGGAAGCGAGCAACACTCAACTTTTTACTTCCATTTTACGTGAGGATAGTACCATTTGATATCTATTAGGTGACATGGTTTTTTTCTACGCGGATTTTCCAAGTCAAACGGATTTTCGAATTAACGCGGTTTTTTTTTACGAGGCACGTATCCCCCGCGTAAAAAAAAGTGGCACCGCTACCTCCACAATAGGTACACGGTGCCACTATTATAGTAACCATTCCACCACTATCGGAACATAAACGATCTTACAAAACTCTTATTTACTTCGAAATGCATGCATTTTTAGTGTTAAAAATAGTTACTATTGAAAAAACAATAAAATTTTGAATCTAATGATGTGTTGCAACATTGCAACATATATATATATATATATATATATATATATATATATATATATATATATATATATATATATATATATATATATATAGATTTTGCTTGATTTTGACTGATTACTTTGATTGTCTTGACTAAACGCGCCACTATTGGTACAAAAGGCGCTATATCGGTTATTTCAAGAGATAGAAAAAAAAATTGTTCTACAAAGATTTCTCAAATAACAACATTGTTGAACTATGTTTACCTCTATCTATAAAGATAAGAAAGTTATTTTTCTTATTTCATCGACAATTTGGTCACCCTATTTTTGATAACATAAAAATGAGCGCTCTATTATATGTAACAACTTTATCGAAGACAGTTTTTGTCTAGAGAATAACAGTCGAGCTCTAAATGCTAGTATCCACTTAAATTCACCTCCTGGACCATTGTGCATTGGTTTATGTCAAACTCCATCCTAAAAACTGAAAAAAAATTCAGAAAAATGTTACTTTAATTGAATTCATGTTTGAGGATTTCATTTGTTGTACCATCTAAGATAAAATTTTGAAGAATGAATATGGCTGACGATGACTAAATAAATGAATAATAAAAAGTAGTTTGCTTTCGTTTTTTTTTATTTTTTTCCGAATTCATACAGTTCTAATTCTGGCGAATGATTGTAATTTTAAGTTAAAAAAAAATCATCCAAAATTCGTAAGAATCATTCTTAGTTTTAAATCATCAGTCATTTTTTTTGTGAAATAAAAAAATCGCAAGCACAATTTTCGAAGAATCAAATGTGAATAGAGCGATACAAAATTTCGTTACAAATTCTTCACATTCAACTAGATTCTCGCCAAACTATGATGAATTGATATACAGTTTGGATTGTATTTTCTATTATCTAAAATTCGGATAAACATCAAGTTTATCGAGAAAGACGCACCACGCTAGATATGGGGTACAGACCTGGAGGGCGTTGCTGATTAATAGCTGCATCCCAATAGGAGATACACGGGATACTCCGTGTCGGGCACAGAGCATTGGAGACTGCAACATCCCAATTATGAGAACACTTGTAATCAGTGTTGACAACTATAATTTTAAACAATCAGGAAGAATGAAAATAAAAAATCTGGATAAATCAGGATAGCTCATATTGGGTTGTCCGAAAAGTTAATGTCGATTTTTGGGAAAACAAAACATCATTTTCAATCAAAGTATTACAATTAATTTTATATCCCTAGTCCTGTTTAACAATCTTTCGCCATCTTTCACATAGCTAAAATATTCTGTCCTCCCAGAACATGTTTGCTTCCTCGTCGAAAACTGCTGCGAGCCATACATGATTAAAGTAGGTTGCTCATATCAACTCATAATAAAAAATCCATCCCAAATCCCGCCAGAAACATAGTATATCTTGCTTCGGGCAAAAACCGGATATATTTTTTTCTTTATTATAGTGATTTTCAACACATTTCGGCTGGTTCGTCACTTTTACTTCCATTTTTGGAAGAATGTCGGGAGTGAGAATTGAACTCGTGATTTAAAACCGGATATGTAAAAGAATTAATAAGCATGGTAAAAATCCTCCCATAAGCGGAAATGCTAGTGTTTCGCCTGATTTTTTGATCGTTTTTCCAAAAAAACCTACAGCATCACTGCAGCCAATTGCTGAGAAATCAATACTCAACTTTTCACTGAATCCATCGTCCATGCTTTGGAATGAATCTTTACTCGACAAATGTGGAAAGTACATCAGAAGTGGAACACTTGTTCAATTTTTCCTAATTTTTATGATATTATTATGGTTATAAATATATTCACCATAGTCATTAAAGTTGATTTTACTTTGAATCAAACGAACAAATTACATATGAAATCATTTTATATTGACTGTGGATTCAAAAATTTTCTCTTGAGTAATTTTACACTCTGAAATGTATTCCTACATTAATAACTCTGGGAATACATTTACATACACATTATCGATAAAGCAATGTTGCTCCCCAAACTTAATCTCGTTGTAATTTCATAAATTCGACAGACAATTTGGTTTCATGAAATTTTCTATCACTGTTTTGAAAAGCCACAAAACAATTGAGGATAGAGATAAAAAAAAAGTTAAGTACAGCTTTGGGTCTAGAGAATCTAACTTAATGTAAGATACAAGTGCGAACCGTAAAACTATCATGACAGAAAACTTTGGCATGGAAACCAGTATATTTATAACGAATAATGTAAAGAGTACAAAAATCGTGAAAAATCAGGATCATTTCAGAAAAATCAGGATAAATTGAGTGTTCGTCAGGATATCAGGGAGCGTGCTGAAAAATCTGGGAAATCCTGAAAAATCAGGAAGGTTGGCACCTCTGCTTGTAATACTAACCTCGAGCCAACCGCGAGTAATCGGTTACATATTACTAACATAGTTGTAAGGCAAACATTGTCGAAATATTGAATTCCCGGCCCCGTCAGGTTGACGTCAGAGTCTTGTGAGAGAAAGGATCGAGTGCATCAATGCCGTGATCAATCATTGTTCGACCATCATTCTTTTGGATTTGGGCGATTGGTACAAATTTGGTACAATCTGCTACAATCTGTTTAATCGGATATGTCAGCAAAAAATGGTGAATTGGATATCTGATAGTTGATTACGTAATTGTGTGCATAGATGTTAACCCATAGATACCCTCCATCAACGGGTGTTGACATAAAGACGAAAAAGTTCGATTTTTTTTTGTAGAATTGAGAAGATCGCGATCCTCAAACGGGCAAATCAAATGTCAAATTTCTTTTAGTAGCCGAGTGATTCACAGCCTACGAGTGGCCCTTGAGATAAACCATGGATAGCCTCTGTAGAATATATAGATTTCTCTCGGTTATATTCTCAGGTTTCCCAAAGATGACGCGGAGAGTTATGTCGATGAAAGGTTGCCTAGAGATAATTCGTAGAGTTATTTTAATGAAAAGTACGTACGATAAATAATAGGAAACAAAGATTTCTCTCGCTTAACTACTCAGGTTTCCCAAGGATAGCTCTCCGGCGTCGCGATTGGATTTGGATGAAGAGTACACGCGATAAATAATAAAATATATAGTCGGTCTAATTCATATTACAGGGTTTCCTTTTCAGGATACCTAAATACAATTTCTGCCGCGTGTCGTAACACAAGGTTCTAGGATTTTCGATTCGTCGAGTGGTCGATAGTTCTCCTTTACATAATCACATCACTTACCACAGTGAATCCTGATTTTTACCTCTCCCTACTAACAACTATCCCTTCCTTGATAAACGCTAGGGAACCACGCTATAGAGGCGACCCTTCTGGCCTTCGGGCGGCGAATATCATACTAACATTCCTTACCTTCCCCTGGTGACTGTAAGGACGTGGCCGGCGTCGTTATTGACCATTTAAAGCTCGAATCACCGAAAATTGCACAACGAGAATGATTTGTTAGTCCCAAGCGTGCAATTTGGTTGGTTCAAGTCAATCACGGAGAGCAACTACGAATTGTACAGTCTACCCAAGCTCAAGCTCCCGGCCCCGTCAGGTTGACGTCTGCTACGTGTAATTCAGACAAAAGTGAAAAAATGTACCATTTGAACCAAACCATTCATTATTAGTTGACGCCAGATCATGAGTTTTTTTTTTATCAAATTTATCAACAAGTTTTGAATTTGAACTTGCTCGGAACATTTCCTCTACTCGTGTCCTCATATAACGTCTGCCTGAGGCACAGCATAGTTAATTAAATCTCTAGATCCATCTAAACGTCTAAAGAATTTCTCTACGAGGATTTGTAATCAACGCATCAATATAACACAAAATGATAGTTGTCAAAAATGTACGGACACATTCAAACTACATTCTGTTTACAAAATAATTTAATGTATATCAATACGCCACATAAAAAAGCAAAACTGAAAAAGCTTATGGCTCATGCTCCTAGAAAACTTCCTTCAAATAATATTCACATACCACTGATTGGTAAATATTGATATTTCTAAACGATGAAGAACCATTCTTGAATTACAACTCATATAAAGTTTCCCACTAATCCATTGACATGGTGGCAACAACTTTCACATATCCTCGGCCAATGTCTAAATACTAAAGACCCCATATGTTGGCAGGCAAGTTTCAAGCTTATCGATAAGAAGTGAATTAATCACGCTGGGGAAGGGAGAAACAATACGTCTGGGATTAACTTGCGACCGCAAATAAATAATTACTATCATGGTTCTAGCTTTAACTTATAACTGTGGGCAAAATTCCAATAATGCGTCACTTTGAATCCGTAGGCCCTGAGCTCTGACATGGGTTGACTCCTGGAGTATATCCATTGTAGGTCAACGGATCAAGTTATTCTAGGCCAAATATTTGCCTATCTGGATGGTGCTAATAAAAGCAGCAACGGAAGCGGCCCCTCGCAGAAAGTTTCTCCATTTGCACCCCGAGAATAGAGCAACTTTCGGCGCTGAGGTGGTTGTCTCACGCAGCCCGAGCGGTCCTGAAGAACGGTCCCGAAAACGAGCGGCTCGGGATTAATCACTGCGATAAAACTTTCCTCACTTCATGCAGCAGCCATTGGGCTGTGATTGTTCTCGGTTAGCCGATCTGTCCAAAACATAATTCGAGCCATGGTTATACTTATAGGCAAATATTCGCCTCCCTGCCGAAACGACGCATTGTGATATCCTCATAGTTCGAAGCTAGCCGTTCGTGCCAGGACCATAAATCCTGCCCATCATTGGGTCGAAAACGTCTAACAGCAATCGTTCGCCGAATTGAATGTTTTGTGTAAGTTTCGGATTTCGGATTTATTCATAGCGTTTAGCAATGCCGTTTATTTGCGAATGTTCGTTTGGTTCTCTGAATAGCACCAGTGGCATGAGAGCGATCCAACAGAAACAATCATTAAACAATACTTTGGCTGTTAGGGGAATCCGTCCAGAGGCGATGGTGGACGAGCTTCTCCCTAGGAGCACGAAATAATTTGCTGCGTGCAGTGAATTCGTAGTTCCCTCGACTGCTGGAGAATACCAATCGGGAGAATGCGCCCACAACCGACCGCAACATAAATCTAAAACTTTTCGAGAGTACACAAAGAACAGGACGGCGCGAAAATTATTTACTAAATAATTGAGTACCTGAATGCTAACACAAAGCGCCATCCTGCTTCATGCCGTATTGTGCTGCAGCTCTGAAAAACGTGCGTGGAAACATCACGGTAAACTCTGGAAACATTTTTTTATATACATAGAGCATGTTGAAAACTTCCCGCTATGTATTCCCAACTAAATTCAAAGCAAAGTTTACGTTCTATCACCCACCAGCATTAAGCCTAGCTCTCCCTTGCTCCTCATGCATCTATATTAACATCCTTTTCTCTAGCGGAGGCTCCGAAAAGATCCGGTGAGAGTTGCATAATGATTAAAGAAGCGACGCCGACGAAAGACTTCCGTGCCACGGGATGCTGTCGAGCGGATGAGTATAAGTAGCAACAGAAACATCTCACATTGAAGCTGCACTCAATAGAAAACTGCGCTTCCTTCCGACAATATTGTGTGCAGCACTCGTGCTGTGAAGACACTTACGATGACAACGCCGCCGACGCCGCTGGTACTGACGTGCCAACACGGCGCACGAGGAACTTTCGAACAATCCTGATTTTCTGAATTTTCATGTGATCGACTTTCGGGTATGATGTTGTTCTTCTCCCACACTTTATCCGGGTGGTGGTTTTTTTTTTACCAATTTGCTCCTCCGTAGACTATGGATACACTCGCTCTGTCGGTAGCATCTACTCGACGAGGCTCTGGCTTGTTTTTGTTGTTACCTCCGGCAGTTGAGAAAGTGATGAATAAGTTGTTTGCTTAATGCATGTACCTACCGTAGACCATGTACGAAGTTTGTTCATTTGGAAAAAAAGCAATGACGCACTGTTGGGAATAAGTTTGGAGTATTTTGCCGTAGGCAGTAATTTGCTGGGTGCATTATGTGTAGATCATATCAAATATGAAGGCGTAATTTATGTTTCGCAGAACTCGGGTTCGCAATACAAAGCCCACCGGAAAACTTGTTCGGGAAAATAAGAAAGAAGTTTTTCGAATAGCTAGGTATTGCTGCTGGGTCGAGCTATAAGTAGCATCCGCTTTTTCTATGAAACAGAAGTTTTCTAGTTTCTATACGTGGTGATGTATTTTTGCGATCTTTTGTTGATGGCGTTGTAAGGTGTTCATCAAAGTCAGAAAAACATTTCACTAGCGGCATTCTATCCTGGAAGGAGATTTTAGAAATACATTTTTGTTCAACATGCATCGTTCACGGTTTCAGGTCATGTCATGTTTTATTCGATGTGGCAGGCTTTCATCACAGCCAAGAAGTACTCAAAAACGCAAAAACCGTCTCTCTGATTTTTGGATAAGTTATGTAAAAAATCCTCTGCTTCAAAGAAAAAATATAAAAAACTACCGACAGTTTTCTTATACCTCTTTCTACCAAACCGATCATTTTGACCAGTGTGATATTCATTTTTTTTGGAAATTTCAAAGAAAATAAACTATATAAAAATCATAACATTATTAGAATATATTAAATAAAATTTCAAGACAAAATCTTGTGGACAAATGACACAACCGGTCGTTTTTCCCGGTTTTGACCGGACCGGTCAATAATTAGGAAAATAAAACTCAATTTCTTTGCATGTGTAATAGACGAATTTCATGCCAACTCGACTGGCAGCACCATCTCAGATAGTAGTGAAACGTTGTTGGTGTAAAGACATGGGTCATTTAAGCAACTTTGCATACTTGAAATATTCGAAAAACTATTGGGCGGCTCGCACACCGCAGCAATAAGCAACTAGCAAACTGCAATACGCAATATACAACAGGCAACATATTTTGTTGTTCTTCGCATACCAGAGCAATAAAAACCCCTGACATTATGCAAACAATCGGCTTAATGTACGAAACATGTCAAAATATGGGCGATAAGTTGCTCTTCAACCGACACGCCGTGTTGCCGTGTGCGAGATCAACAAAAATTAAATGGAAAAATCCATTGGCGATAACATTGCTTATTGCATGTTGATAGTTGCTAGTTACTCATTGCTCCGGTGTGCGAGCCGCCTTAGACTACTTTTTGGAAAACCCCTTTTTTTCCTTCAATTTGTATAAATATTTATAACTTAAAAACTATGATACCTGCAAAATTCATGTCAAAGGATGAAATGTAGGAAATAAATTTTTACGAAAAAATACCAAAAATTTTTTGGGAAAAAACTTTCGCAGAAAGTTTGCGATATAGTCGAATACACTATATCGCTATCTTGACTTGAAACAAAATTAGGATAAGTTGTATTTTTTTCAAAGAAAACCTGAAAAAGTTGATGTTCGAAAAACTTTCTCCCTGTAAAAGTGGGCTATTCATATAGGGCTATTCATATATATATATTTGAGAATTTAAAAAAAAAATACGTTTTTGAGAAAAATGAATATTAATTTTTAAAATGACTTTTTTGTAAGCGAATTTTTTTTCCAACATTTTTTTGGTATTTTTTGTGAAAATTTCAACAATTTCCTATATTTCATCATTTGACAAGAATTTTGTAGGTATCATCATTTTTAAGTTATAAATATTTGTAAAAAATTAAGAAAAAAAATTGGCCTTTTCCAAAAGTAGTCTAATTGTTTTTCGAATATTTCAAGTATGCAAAGTTGCTTGAATGACCCATTTCTTTACACCCACAACGTCTCACTACTATCTGAGATGGTGCTGCCAACTCCTAAGACGAGTTGGCATGAAATTCGTCAATACCTTTTCAAAGAAGAGCTAGCTCATTGACTTCAATTTGATATGTCGATCATTTGAAGCGAATCAGTAACCCTAAAGTTATGATTTAAAAAAAAGCAATTTTTTTGGAAAAAAAGGAAAAAAATATTTTTCGGACCACCCTAAAATTGAAGTGGGCATCCTAAATTTTAAGAAAGATCAAAATTGCTCTGTGAGATCTTTTCTCTCTGTATGTGAATATTAGCTACTCGTTGGTCAAAGCGAGGCTAGAATTAATTTTTAGTTCATATTTCTTCTCTGCTTTACTTCTGCACACCAGTGCAAGCTCTACATTATGATCACTTTGTGCATATTCTGAGGATGCATTTTGAAGCAAACAATCTTCCATGTACACACGGTACACAGTAGCAAAATAGAAACTGACGGTTGGCCTAAGCGAGAGCAATATTAATTGTGTGGCTTCTTTTCCTTGTTCACTTGAGTAGAATGATGCACGAATGTTAGCTAGGATTGTTTCCGTAATTGGAGATTTTTTTCCCCGACGCTACTTTAGTGGCCCGTATTGGTCGGCACAGTTTTAGAAGCACAGATGGGAATAATTGTATCATGAGGTTTTTATCAAAATGCTTGACATTTTTCAATAATTCAATAGTTTATACAAAAAAAGTTCTTTGTTGTGATAGATGTATAGAAATATTTCGAATCGATCGATTAAAACGTCTTTAATATCAAGCAAGAAATTGTCGAGAAAAAATAGTTCGAAATCTTTCATTATCTGTTACATGTCCAGTTTTTGGATTTCATTTCACATCCTATGCAATCCTGCTGAACGTAGACACACGTTGAAAATGTCAAATAGTTGCATAGTTTCTAGTCAATTGATTACTTAAAGTTCGAATCAGCGAAACTTGCACAATGAGAATGGATTGCAACTCCCACTCATTGTTTTTTTTTTTTTCAAAGAATGAAGAGAATCTGTGAAGCAAAACCTAGGACTCATGGAATGTTATTACTGTCAGTACGTACCGGAACCTCGTTGAGTTAATTTTGGAGAGAGTGCGTGGAGGAACCCCCAACAATCATCATACTACCGAATATTGATGTTGAAAGTTGAGGGGAAATTTTTTATGATAGAAACAATGATCCGTCTTAATTTTTTTACGCTCAATTGCCTTAATTCTGGCCCACCACTAGATTACTACATTGATTGAGAAGTTTTCTATATAAAGAATTAAATCATTCCAATTACGTTTTCACGCAGTAGTAATTAGCAAATCTGCCAAGAACAATCTTAATTGATAATATTCAAGTATCAATACACAGCGTAGCAGAACCACAACAGTAGCAATGGTAGCAATAGAGGTGGAGATAATACGGACATGGTTAGAAGAACTTAATTAATTATATTTTTAGAAACTCATGTTTCCCAAAACTTTAATGCAGTTTCTTACAATTCAATATATTGCTTTTCGACCCAATCGGCCAAATGTTTTTCAGTGTTTTTTACTGAAATTAAATCAGACAGAAAAGTTTAACTATTTTTTTGATGCGTACTAGAAACTAGATATTTGAGTTAGGAATATTATCCTGGAATCTGAATATGAAACAAAAACAACAGGCGCTCGTGATTGTAATTAAAACCAAACATCCAAAACGATCAACATTCCTTCGTAGCAAGGTTGAAATTCTCTGGGGTTGTTGAAATAGAACCAAGAATGCTTTGTGTATACGGAATGTTCTCAAAAGTAACATCCCATTTGGCGCCATATTTTGTATCACATTGCAGCTTCAATATCGAATCGCCGCGTTTATGGACCGAGTAGAAGGAATGTAATTTAATACATATATTCACCGACATTGTAATCAGAATCACATTTCCTAGGATGCAGCGCAAGTATTGCAATTCTG
The DNA here is from genome assembly GCF_029784135.1 of Toxorhynchites rutilus septentrionalis. NCBI lineage: Eukaryota > Metazoa > Arthropoda > Insecta > Diptera > Culicidae > Toxorhynchites > Toxorhynchites rutilus. Next base: position 261,799,497 of record NC_073745.1, read on the forward strand.
CGAGATGGAAGCATCGCGCCTTTCACTCTAAAGTGATTAAAGTATGTACCCCGTACACGACAGCTCACATTCCATCACTCGGATACTCATAATCGTGACAGCGGTCCGATATTGTTCACAATCCAACATCCAGCGCGGAATGAAAAATATGTTGCCTACGGGTATGTCGTGGTTTATAACAAAAAATATGGTTCTCTCGCCTCTGATGGTAATGGTATGTGCAATTGAAATAACTTCTTGGTAACATATCTCGTCATAACGGACAATAGCCATCTATTTTCTCGCAGATCGTCATCAGTCTAGCAATAATAAGTTGTGTATACTGTATTCAAAATCACTTGAGTCATTCGGGATCCAGCTTTACAGCGAAAGAAATTTCTTTATATAAACATATTGTGTTAGGCTTGATTCAGATAGCTTTTCATCAACACGGAAGAATAGTCAGGGGTAAAACGAAATCATTCAAAACGTTGTAAATTGAAGGTTCAACCAAGCTCTCTGAAAACTCAAAATAGAGTGATTTCAAGATTATGAAACATACTGTATTAACCCAAGAATGCCGACTAGTGTTATTCCAAAACCAACGTCAGCAAACATTAAGTATTATTTTTTCAGCTTCCCAACTGAAACAAAACCATCTTCAACATCATCCAATTGATGGAGAGAGTAGGTAAGCCCAGAGAAACTCGAATCCGTGTTGGGCTCCCACAATGGGCAGTAATCCATAGCGAATCAATCGCCACCACCAATCATGACCGCGAAGAAAAGTTGGAGCTATTTTCTTTGATTTATTTCTTCTCATTAGAGCCAGAGCGGGGCTACATCAACTGCTAATATAAACAGCACACTCGAAGATATTAAAGACAAACAACCTTCATACAGGATCAGCACGGGACCGAGAAAGACGACCGGAAACGGCCAAACACGACGAGCTAACGAGAAGCGGAAGAATGTGCGGCATGTGCGAAGTGTACCAGTAAGCTCTGCACGCGCTCCGGGAAAATGGAATGCCGAGTGAAGAGGAAAAATTTATCAAAACAAGTATAATTGAATTATTGAAAGCATGAGCTGGCGCTGCTTGTGCCGCTAGTGGGCTTGAGTTCTGGCCTGACTCGGCTTCGCTGACCGGAAGATGTAAACAATCGCCCGAGTAACCGCTGGCTGGCTGACTGGCTCTATATGTAGAGATTTTCCGGGCTGAAGAGACTCGTCCTGGCATAAGCGCGGCATAGCTGAATGCTGCAGCCACGAGACCTATGGGGTAGTGGTCTGAAAGGACAGCGGACGCGAGCTGTGAAATATTAGGTGTTCCGAGTGGATGATTCAAGTTCGAGAATAACATGATGCATAATTTGCTGTCTCTTGCGAGAAGTATTTTTGTATGTAGATGGTTTCATCTTGTGAGAGTTAAATATTGGTGAATTGTAATCTAAATCGAACAATATTATCAGTCTTTAGTCTTTACCTAAACCCAAAGCAACAGTAGTTAGTGAACTACAACAATACCATTGGCTTTCCGAAACAACATATTTTCTTGTGAAAAAATATGGATGCATTAAATATTCTTGTTGGTCTTCCAAACCTATTTAATTTGGATTGCTTCCCATTGCTCTATTCCCGGTATCGAGAAAACGAATCCACTCCTTAAGAAGGCTAGTATGCTGAGCACAGTTTTTGAAAGGCAAAAAGCTTTCCACGAATTCTTCTTAAGGGGCTGTCCACATACCACGTGGACAACTTCAGGGGGGAAGGGGTTACGAAAATATCCACGCTTGTACACGGTGAGGGGGGAGGGGGTTTTGATAATGTCCACGTGGACACGTTAAATATTTTTTAAAGTAAAACATTCAAAGTAATAGTAAAATTGGATGATATCTGTTTTGTATTTACACGATTTTTTGAGCTTCACGCCCGCCATGAGTATCCAGTATTCATCAATAAAAATACTGAACTGCCTGAGAATGCTGCTCGGTCAAACATTCATATTTTTTCGTATGACTGAACCTCTTTCCTGAAATGTATATTCTGAAGGTAACGCACATGAACTAGGATCCATCAATTTATTCCAATCGGTAATAGAGGGCCATTAAATCCGTCAGGATAAAGACACCCAATAACAAAAAGAATGTTGGATTTTTTGTAGTATTGAAAATCACGACTTAAGTGCGGATTGAATTCAACTTTTGCTCTTGATGACAAAACTGTTTGGTTTTTTTTTTCGAGAACTCTCAAGGATTTCTGAACTTTGAAACGAACAACAAATTCTTCCATGAGTGTACGGGCCGTATCTCTGGAAATCTATTTCTTGCAATGATGTTGTTCTTCATTGATGTCTGGTAATTTTTGTAATACGCTTTTTTTGAGTAGTCTGGAAAGTTCATGCTGCTACCGCTGATTAATCAAGAGAAAAGATTAAAATCACGAAACATCGTGAAAAACATGCATGCAACATGCAAACATGCAACAATGCATGGACTACATATTCACCCATATTACGGAACCCGATCGGATTTGACATATCGCAATCCGAACGAAATAAACCTTTGCATTCTGCAGTTCAAGGTTGCAACATTTGCACAATCCGATAGGATTTGACTCGATCGGATTAAGGGGGATAGAGACACGAATTTCTTCGAACAACGTTTCTTCGAGCTCCGAAAAAGTAAAACAAAGAATATTTTTACCATCCATTACATCACTATTTGTTTATCTATCTTTCAACGATAAAACAAAAATTGAACGGAAAATAATATATCCATAATTAGAAGTTGATCAAGTGAGGGTGTTCAAAAAAAAGTTGTGCCATGGCGTTGACGATTCCAGCCCTTCTGTAAAGATGCCACTATCGCATGAACCTTGGACAAGTCAAAAACGTGTTTTTGATAAAATGGTGAAAATTTGAAGAAAGAACTTGATATACCTGTAAACCAGTTCGAAAAACCATTCCGAGAAAAATGCGTTTGAAGTTAATTGTTATAACCGTACTAGATAAGATATCGCATCACTCAAATGGCTATAACTTGGTAAATAATGAGATTTTCGAAAAGTCTCTTCCATGGTATATTCTTAAATGGCTAAATTAGAGAAATATGAAGAAAAAAAAATGATTTTTTTTTCAAATTTCTAAACTAGAATTCCCTCTTAAAGAACGCAACATTGTGCTAATTTCAAATCCGACCAGATTCCGGAATAAGGGTTTGTTTTACGGAAAAACACTTGAAGGGACTTATCTCATACTGCGATTCGTTTCATAAAAGCGACAAAATTACATATTTGTAGCGAATTATAAAGGGTAAATCATTCACAAGAATGTTGAGTTAAAAAAATTCTAAGCAAGTAAATGGAACTGCGAAGCAGGTTTTCGCTTGAAGAAAGTCGTGGCTAGGTCTGGTAGGACTGGAATAAAATCTGTATCATGAGCTTCTACCAAGCAACTAGTTTCGATGAATTCCAACAAGTACTGCTAGCAGCTGAACGTATTGAAATCAACGATCCAGAACGCTTCTAGGGCACTTCTGAAACTCCACCCGCCTTACTCACCAGATGTTGCATCTTCAGATTATTAAATGTTAAAATTCTTGTAAGAACTTCAACTTACTGCATAGCATAAGTTCTGAGAGGATGGAATTCTGAAGTTGCATGGAGGATACTGAAATATTCAAGGAAAAACTATACATCTATGATCGAAAGATGTATGTCTACAAAAATATGCTTTTGGGTTTTTTATTAGAATCGGCACGGATCGGATAAAATTTAGCATGATTTAACAATGAAGGGTTGTAGGTCAACGGAATTATCAATCACGATGATACTGCAGATGTTTTGTTTTTACTAGGTTCATTAGAGTCATCAGGCACTACTATCATTGATGTTTAGACGAAAAAATTCTGTTTTCAAACAAAGTGCTTGATTTCATTGTCTGATTTTTTGAAAACTCAATCAGCCAGCCAGCTTTAATAAAAATAATCGAGAATATGTTCACAATCGATATTTAAACACTAAACCTACCACGAGGGGTCAAATGACCCATTTTGAACTTTTAGTCAAAATTTTCTTGCACATCGCATTGTCACAACATCATTTGCCTACACTACTTTCCCTAAAACATACATCGAATGTACCGTTCTGAATCATATTTCGGACGCTTAAGGCATATGATGCAGAAAACAGATCAAAACATTATGCACATATATCATTTGGTTGATATTTTTAATAAATTAGTTCAATATGCTTTTAAGCTTTCTACTTTGGTACCTATTTGATTGAAAACATACAAAAATCATTGAATAAAATGCTTTTCAAATGAGGCGAATAAAAATCAAATTTCGGACAGATTGAAATCAAATTTCGGACACTTTATTTTGTAATTTTTTGGACGAAAATTACATTTTGCTAATAATTGTTATCACAAAATGTCGAAATTTACAGGAGAAATATGAAATGCCACGTATCTCAACAAAACTAAATAAATCGAGTCATTGTTCACTAACTATTTATAAAGGGTCACTTGACCCGCTGTGGTAGGAATAGGTACACATGAAACATCGGTAGGTTTAGTGTTAAAATGGATATGGAGATAACGTAAATGGAATTCGGAAGAAAATAATGAGCTCCCGGACAATGTTGAAAAAAATCGAAGATTTCAAGACAAATCGTTACCATTGGTAAGGCTACAATTTTTATCAATAAAAATATGGAATAGAAAATGGAAACAAACTTGAAATGAAATTTAAGCGAACAAAATAAAATTTCTTTACTTTTTCCTCAAAACCGGAGGAATGTCCACGTGGCCAATAGGGGGAGGGGTATGAGGAATGTCCAGTCTTGTCCACGGAGGGGGAGGGGGGTGTCTAAAATCATGCTTTTTCTGTCCACGTGGTATGTGGACAGCCCCTTATTTGCCGACAACAGGAGTGGGTAGGCAAAATCAGTGGTTTAACCCTTTCTCTACGAGCGTCGTGTTCAGACGGTATCAGAGTGATAATGCACATCGATCACACCAGAAATATGTAACACATACGCCTGGGACCGCACGTTTTGACTTGTGTAAAGTTGCTTGCTTTGCTTGCAAGTTTTTAAGAGACTTTAAACTTTGCAGTTCATTCGCCTCTATGTGTGAAGATAGCGAATAAAAGTTTTTGTTGCGTGCAAGTTTCTGTTCAACGTCTTGCTGGATTTCATGAATAATGAATTATTTCAGTTGAAATAAATTGTTTGTTTATCAAGTAACAACCTTCAAAATCATGCTCATTAGAAAGATAATTGAATCATTCATATTTCCACATCATTAATTTTTTTCTTGATTGTGACAGAGAAAAGTAGTGCTCCCTTGGCCGAGTGGTTAGCGTCATAACTAACATGCCGGGTGTTCGGGTTCGATTCCCGTTCTGGTCGGGGGAATTTTTCGTCAAAGAAATTTCCTCCGACTTGCACTGTGATCACGCGTATTCTAGAGCTTGCCACTCAGAATGCATTCAAGGCGTGTTATTTGGCATAGAAATCTCAACTAAGTACTAATAAAAATGACGCAAGTAATACTACGTTGAGACGGCGAAGTTCCTCTAGGAACGTTAGTGCCATTGAAGAAGAAGAAGACAGAGAAAAGTTATAGACTGAAACGTGAACATGGGTCAATATAGGAAAATATACAGAATTTTGAAAATCAAAAAAAGGTGTTCGAATAGAGTTATCGAAGTTATTCGATAGAGAAATATTTCACCTATCTTCCAGCCACAATTTGATTAATCGGAAAAGGGTCAACCGCGAGTAATCGGTTTTCTACCTTACTAAGCATAGAATTAGGGAATTATTTATATATAGTTATAATAATATAGTTAAGAAATCATCTCCTTAAAACTTATGTAACTGAGCCTGTAAAAATATACGAATTAATAAAAAATAAGTTGTATGGGAGAAATGAATTATTTTAAAGAAAATCGAAAAAAGTCATTTGAAAGGACCGAAAACACATTCTCGAGATAGTACTCATTCGATAAAGAATATTTTTATTTATCTTTAGCCAAATTTTCATTGGTCCGAAAAGGGTATGAGGAAAGTTATTGGTCAAAACGTTCACGAGTTGTACGGTGGAAAGGGTCTGGCTGGATAAGAAAGTAAAAAGTGCCCCCAAACCAAATCACCAGCTCTGTGGAAAATATTGTATTGAAATTTTGACTATTTTCCGAATCCTCATGTAATTAACCATAGGATCTATGATGAAAAACGTACCCTTCATTTTAAGCACGCCATTCTCAATAGCTTTGAGATAAAAAATTTAAAAAAATACTGAAAGTGCATCTTACTATGATATCGAGAAATAATGGGTTGGGGAAAAAGAAATGTCGTATTTCTGATCGAAATTAGATCGTAGCTTCTGGCGGGTCATCAAAGATGTGTTAGGCCGAGCGTTTTCCTGGTGGAAAACAACACCATTCCTATTGAACATTTCTGGCCGTTTCTGGTCAATCGGCTGCTTCAAACGGTCAAGCTGCTCACAATAGAGAACCGAGTTGAGGGTCTGGCCATAGTTGAGCAGCTCATAGTGGATGATTCCTTTCCAATCCCACCAAACACACAGCAAAATCTTCCTGGTCGTCAATCCGGGCTTGACGATGGTTTGGGTCGGCTCACCGCGCTTCGACCACGACTTTTTTCGCTGTAGGTTGTCGTACGTGATCCACTTTTCATCACCAGTCACCATCTTCTTCAAAAATGGGTCGATTTCGTTCCGTTTCAGCAGTACATCACAAGCGTTGATTCGGTCTAAAAGATTTTTTTGCGTCAACTCGTGTGGCACCCATATATCCAGCTTTTTTTGGAATCCAATCTTCTGTAAATGGTTCCAAACGGTTTTATGGTCTATAGCCAATGAGGTACATATAGAGGTGGAGCAGTAGGCGAAGTGTATCTGTATTGGCATCGTGTCGTCATTATTTGCATTCAATGGAATGGAATGTATATGGAAAACAAAACAATGTTGAAAGTATTTACGATTGCATGATAATTTGAGTCACAATTCTCATGAAATCATTCAACTGGTCGTTTTTTAACAGATGACAATTATATCGTGGCTTATTTCGATTATTCATGTAGTAAAAAGGTCCAGAGAGCAGTCGCATGCTTAGTTCTCGAAAGCAGTAACATTTTCGTTGAAATTTTGAATAATTGGCAATTATTATCTCACAACATACACACCGACACTGAGAGTCTTCGAAACATCAACTTCATAACGGTAAAATAATGAAACTTCGTTTGTTTCTATGAACGTGGGGGAGTGAAAATGGCACATGAAAATATCACTTTTATCCGTTTTTTCGACGTGATTTCACAAATATTCACTTCACGCTATAACATTAGCCTCATATTCAGCGGAAGCTCTACAAAAATGTACGTTTTTAATTGATAAATTACTTCCTGAAAATAGCATTTTTACATGGATGCGGTGGGCGATCAAAGATAAACACAACGACTGACGTCACTATTTGCGAAATAGTTATAGCCAAGGCGCCTAGAAGTATTAACTAAGGTGGTCCAACTTGCTAAAACCACTCTTCAGCCATCTTGGAAGTCTACTGTGTTTTGTTTGTAAACAAAACACAATATGCTATTGCCGAAGCTCGCTCGTGATCAGTCTGTCTCTTTCACGCTACAAGCAAATAATTCCCCTTCTACTTTCTTCCGTGCTGTTTTCATATACCGCTCCCCTAACCAACTTAGTGACGAAACGCGTCGACCACACGCAAAACTGCTCGACCCTTATTATGGCTCTGTTTCTTTTCAAGGAAATGAAAATAAAATGTAATGAAAGAAATACCGTTGATAAAAAATATGTATTTTATTTCTAAAAAAAGCAATTTACACTTAAATACAATTGCAACTTGAAATACAATCATCAACTTATCGGTTATTCACTTAGTTTTATAATGTACATCTAAATATATATTCATGTTAAAAGTATGTGTAGTATATAATAATATTAATGTGAATACCTGCTGTCGGTGGAGCGGTGGAAGGCAATGCGAGATTGACCTGAAAATAAATAAAATAATTAATACGAAAGTACATTATACGTTAGAGATAATAGGAACGATAACAAAAACGATTCCTTGGTCTAGAAAAAACCAGAAACAAGGAACCGTTTTTACTAGGTCGATTCCGTTTAGGTCGATTCCGTTCATAACAAAAAACATGAAAACTATGCAACAAAAATAAATCATTGTACTCACCTGTATTTACTATGATGCCTGTTGAAGCTGGAGCAATAAAAGGCAATGTAAAATTAACCTGAAATAAAAATAATAAATAGTATACATGTATATAAAATATTATAGCCTATAGAAACGATATTATTTTTATTATACTACCGGAATAAATATTCGTTATCAGATAACAAATATTTATTCCGGACACATCCCTGGATACGGGAAAATTATCCGGCACAATTATTTTAATAATTCAACTGCCTCTATGTCTCTGCCGACCAATACAACAGATTTTTCTGATAGAACAGTGAAATAAACTTACTCACCTGTCCTATCTGTCTACTCTGCAGTTCGGGAGTTCGATCAAGCCAATCTGAAACGAATTAAATTGAGTTTAAACTGAAAATAAAAGCAATTTTTAATACTTACAAAAATCGTTTCTCTTTCCAAAAACTGTTGTGTTGTGTTTTGACAGTTCAATGAGGAAAAAAAAGGCTGATGTGATAGCGATTCGCTCAATTCGTGTAGTTTTATTGTGATTATAGCAGAAACTTAGGGCAGTGCTGTCTGCGGGTGGCAGGGCGGGGTAAAATTCCGGCACTTTTGTAGCACTTTTCGTCACTCGGTCGACACTGTGCTTATAACCGCTCGAAAATATAGGAATCTGGGCAGCTCTTAGCCAATCGAGCGAGTGCTCACATGCCGGTCTACTTGGATGGTTTCAACGATTTTATCGGTTTCCACGACGATTAGCCTACCAGTACGGGGTGTATCTTCGACAGCCACCACACCAGAACAAAATCGATCAAACCAACGCTGTGCTGTGCGAATCGTTACAGTATCGGGTCCATAAACTATACGAATTTTTTCGGCCGCCTTTGTTGCAGTTTTACCTCGCAGGTAGTAAAAACATAAAATATGGCGAATTTCTTGCTTGGTGGACTCCATCTTTGACGCGCTATAACTTGAGACTGAAAAGGACAATCACAACACTGTCAAAACGACACTTTTAGCACAGATTGTCGTCTTTAAAATGCCGTATAGTATCACCCGATGCGATAAGTACAACACAAGATATGTTTAAGTGTTGCCATATATTGACAATATACGACATTTCTTTTACCCCAACCCAATATAAAAAATTATAGCGCCCTCTAGTTCAAAGCCATGAAAACAACAATAATTACGAAAACAAAATTTAAATTTTTGACAAGCGTAATATTTAAAAAAAAACTAACTAAGTAATTGACTGTAATTTGATATGTCGATCATCTAAATCGGTTCAGTAGTTCAAAAGTTATAAATCTTCAAAAAAAAAAATTTGGGGAAAAAGTCGAAAAATTGGATTTTTCGGCACACTTATGAAAAAAATGAAAAAAATAAAAAAATACGGATCTAATACTTTGCGATAAACAACAAATCTATTACTTTTCACGAAAATCTGAGAACCAATATATCGGTTTGACATGGAATGGCTGTATATTTACCTTTACCATTCATCATTTTGGGGGATTTTATGTCTAAACATTATTTCGACTCAAAACGATACACCCGTACTTTTCAACTCGCCACCCAAAAATACAATCGAAGCGTGTTATTTGACTGTTCGACATGGATACCTCAGACAGGTTGAGAAAAAATGAGTCACTCGAGAATAAGGTGATCGAAGAACATCTACGGTAGATGACTCTTGTTGTGAACTATTTCCGTCTAAATTCGATATTGTACAAAGCCTGGCTGACCGCGCTTTTGACTACTTAAAGTTCAAACCAACGAAACTGGTGGGATGAGAATGAACTTTATGGAGTTCCCATCTTCTAGTTCAATCACGCACAGATCCTAAAAATATGCACAGACAAATTCGTTAATCTCAACCCCATAAAATTTTTCGCGAACTGGAAAGCATTCTGATCGGTCGGTTCATATTATGTACCAAATCAATAAACTGTATGAGGCCTGTGCTACTTTATGCACTTCTCTTAACGGATGACGGACGCCAAGCAGCATTCCGTTCCTCTCTCTCACGTCCGCCGCCCTTTCAGACCAGCCGTTCCTGAACGCTGAATGGAACATTACGCTTTGTGACTTCCCTCCGGGAATTGAGCTCTTCTCTGGGTTGTGGCGGTTTGAGCGCTACTATTATGTGGATGACGTCAAGCGACATGATGTATGTAAATTAAATATCTTAGCCGGGTCATGCATGCTTCGGGGATAAATCTTGATATAACATTTTTCTGATATGTAACATAATATAAATTATTCATTGCTGGTGCGTATAAATATGGGAATAACGTGATTGGCCTGCTTCTGCCTCAAAGCTCTTGCCTCAATCGTTCGCCGTGTGCCATCGTGCAAGAGCGTATGGAGGAGCAAACGACGTTAGCACATGTGACGTCTCGTTATCCTTTTTATCCGACACCGGCGGCTAAGGGCACAGGATTTGCACGCAACGAAAATGCGTAGCGGTTAGCCGTGTTGTGGTGTATATATACTTCTTTCTTGCGTAATCAAATTTTATATTTACGAATCTCAGTAACGAATAAATAAGGTAACGAGAGGGTAATCGGGTTATGGACACGTGTAGCGGATAAACAAACATACGCGTTTCTCCTGACGTTGTTTGCTATCAATATCGCAGTAAGCAGGTGAGACGTAGCTTGAGCTAGATTTAATGAGTATACCGAAACGCAAAGCTTCCCAATAGACATGATCGAATTTTGATAGCTCATAGTGGCCATCTTAGAGTTTGTAAGTCTGACATTAGCAGTAAATTGACTCCAGTCAGGTTTCCTATTTTAGCGTAAATAGTTTCACGCCTCCACACTTTTAGAAATTAATCAAAATTTATAAGAAAAAAGAACTTTATAAAAAAAATAAAAATTTATACGAAAAATCAGATACCAAATTTTGTTTGCTTAATGGAATTGTCAATCAAGACTCAGTAAAAAAATCTAACTGAGTGCGAAATTAACTTATTTCTTGCAAATACTGAAAATCAAATCACTCACTTTGTTGTGCACACCAAAATTGTGTTTATCGCGCTGAAGATGTGCGAGTCTCTCGTTCCGCCAAATTAATGCCATGCCGCGACAAATGAGTCAACTTGTCGAATACAACGAAACAGTCCCGATTCAGCAGCTTCGGGGAGGTAAAACTGCCCCCACTGAATTTGCGCACCGTTTTTTTCACAAGATGATGTGTTTCATTTCACATAGAAATATCCCAGAGGGATCACCATCGGATGCCACCATCGGATGAGCTGTCCGTTGCCCTCCAGGATGCACACGGATCACCACCATCACCTTGTATTGCTACAATGTAGCAACGTGGCAACAGAGAGACACATTCATTGCGCCTGAGGGGACGGGGAATGGGCGTACTTACCGAAAATTAATTTCTCCTTTACGGCCGGTCATATTTCAAAACAGGACGAGAATAAAGCAAATCGGGTCTCCCGGGAGGTTGGGGATACGCATTAAACAGAGCAGAGAATGTCCTGCTCGGTGGCGATGTTGCCCCACTGGTTCGGGGTGGAATGTGTTGAAGAGTGTTTGAAAGACGGGAAACGGAAAAAAAGTACTCGAGTGGAATGATTTGTAGAAGCGGAAAAAGTAGGATTTCACCAAAAAGTTTGTAATTGGAATTTCGCTCAACTTTTGTGTTCCTGGTTGCCTCAGATGGAATGTGGGCCTCGCATTTCGTTGTCAGTTTTGACACAGTTATTGCAGATTCAGTCCAGCGCACCATAACATTTTAACATTTTCATTGTGATTTTCCATTCTGTACAATTCTGTATACTTTCTAGGTGGAAACCCTGCAGTTTTAAAATTATTCTATTCTAGGATGAATTGGTTTAGCTCTTTAATATGAACTCTTTTGTTAAATGATAGTAATTAAGTTGAGCATAAATATTGTCTTACTGTTCGTGGAAAGTAGTCTCACGTAATTGCGAAAAAACGCAAGCCATCAAAGCAAAATAGCAAGACGGGAAAACTGAACTTTTTCAACGTCATCGAATGCAAACTTTGACGAAATAGATATTCTGCGCATATCGGATAAACTAAGATCCTCCACTCCCGCCGCTTCAAGACTTGATACATAAAACTTTCGCTTGCATAAAAATATTTATATAAAACTACACGCAAAATAATCGCTACGCTTTTGGTTCGGGTGTCGGCGTGATGAAAGCTATGCTCACCAAAGTATAATTCTTTTTCAGTTCAACTACAGCTTCTGGTTTCGCGATAATAAAGACAACGAAAACCGTTGAAAAGTTTCTATCCGCTGACCGATGAAAAGAGTTTTGCGGTGAGTTAGTGCGAAAAAGCATATTATTAAGAGGATTATATACACATGGAGTGTATATAATCCTCAATAACGAAAACTAGATTCGGAGTTTCAAAATAATATATCGACTATTTCTTTTCACAACAAAATCAATCAAACACACCAGCAAACACAAGAATTCACCTATACGCTTAGCAGAACAAAATCGAAGGGTTATGATTTTTTCCCCTCGCAAATTTGTTTGCGTTGGAATCGCTATCGATATTCGAATTGAATTGGTGCGTTCTGTTTGATTACATGATTGTTTGCTTTCCGACAGCGACTCTGCCTAAAATTGTTGTCCAGTGTTTGATTCAACGTTTCCATGTGCAATTCTTAGCAGGGAGAGTGATGAATGTGTACCGCTGACGTTGCGCCGGAAGCGATGGAAACTAATAAAGTGCCTCAACTAGTAAATTGGGCTTCTTTCCAAAGAGCAATTCCAAATGAAATCGACAAATGATAAAACATGAGTATTTTTGATTCGAATGGAAGTTTGTATTCCGTTAGGGTTGAAGGAAATATGAGTTTTCCACAGCAATTGGGAATTTTTTGACTCAAGCGTAACTTTTGAAAAGGGCGTATCGATTTTAGTAGGAGAAATCTTTGATAATTTATATCTCAAAAACTATGAATCTTACCGAAATAGTGTCTCAGAAAGAGTTATAGAGTATTGATGTCTAAACATGAAAAAAATATACACTGAGAAAAAAAATTAGTACTCTTTTTTTTTATTTCCAAAAAAAAACTTTAATTTCCAATATCCAAAATACATATTTTTTAATTTTTTTTTAATTTTTTCATAATTTTTCATGTAGAAAATTTAAAAAATGGGTACAATATGGTAAAACTATTTCTGACGAACTTTGTGGAACATCGAATTTTTATGAATTTTCGAAACTTCGAATTTTTGTATGTTAACAATCATTTTTAGCCACAAATTATGATTCCTGATGTGATTTAAAACAAAAAAGCTCATTGCAAATCTCCTTCTAAATGTAGCCATTCTCGAGATATTTTGAAACATATTTCTAATTTATTGTCTTTTTTATAGTAAATATTCCCTTTTAATATGTTTGTCGTGTTATACCGTCATGTTCATGAAATTTTATAAATTTGCTTATAATTTACAACAACTTTTCCAAATACATCATCATGGTAAAAATATATGTTTAGGAGTTACGTTGAAAATCATTTGAACACATGTGGGTTAATATAAAACGTAGCGATATTAAAAAATGTTTTTTTATCTGGATACAAACTTTTAAAATGTTATACATGTTACGCCAACAGAACACAACATTTATAAAAGGAAAAAATATAATTCTCTACAATTTGGTAAAATAATTCCTATATTTATCGGAGTTTAAGAGATACTTGAAATAATACTAGAATTTTTAGCATTTATTTTTTTTATCAACATTTATTTTTATCAACTAACAATTTTGTTGTATATAATTCAATTTTTTCATTATTTTCTTATATTTCTATACACATTATGATAACTTGCTGCATTGTCGTTAGAGTACAACTTTGCTGCTACTTCATTCTCGGATACAGGTACAACAGAATGATACTTTTGGGTACCTGGAATTTGTTCGGTGGTATCATACATGCTGCTCAACTCTTCCACACCCTGATCATATTCTTCTTGTGACATATATGAAAATGACAATTTTGTAAGATAGTCTTCTTTTCGCTTGCTAGCCCAGTCAAATAACGGTTTTGCACTCGTAATCGGATGGTTCATGCTGCCTAGCCAAACTAGCTCTTGTTGCCATCCGTTTTAATGTACCACCAATTGCATCACAAGGTCCTTTGCTATGTGATGTTGCAAAAAATTCCATTCAGCGTCAATGTCGTATTTCGATTTAAACTGACATAAACTTTTTTTTTTCCTATTTTTATACTGGGATGCAATCGGACATGAATTTTATTCTTTTTACCTGCATTTGTTGTTTCAAAAATGTTACCAATTTAGAAATAAATACTTGCACAGCTATTGTGTCGTGACTTAAAACTTCAGATATACCTACAAAGCTTAAATTTGCCAGAGAACCTTTATCATCTCTATAATAAACAACGAATGGATGGATTGTTGCTTGATCATTGTTCCAGTGATGACTTTGAACTTCATCTTGAAGCACAAATGAATAATTTTCGGAAAAATCGCAAATCACAACAACCTCATTTTCTTGCAAATTAGCTTTTATATTGTTACGAAATGTGGATTGTTGTGTTTTAATGTAATCATGAGTAACTTCTACTAACCTCGAGCCAACCGCGAGTAATCGGTGACATATTTCTAACATAGTTGTAAGCAAACATTGTCGAAATATTGAACTCCCGGCCCCGTTAGGCTGACGCCATATGAGCCTTAATAAAAATATATATTTTGGATAAAAAAAAAAAAAATTCTATTTTTTCGCAAAAGTACGATACAAATTCTTCCACCAGTTTTACAAGAGTTTCTATGTCGCATCGATCAGTAGAAATCCATTGTGCATAAGTGATTTCAATTAAATTGCGTTCCTGAAGCTCATCTAGAAATCAGATTCCAAACTCGTCCATTGTTGGGCATTTTTTACATTCACGAAGGCAACAGTATTTTGATCTATTTGCTATGTTACATAGTATTTTTTTTCCATATATTCTTCCCATTCAATGTTAAAGGAATATTGTTTGAGACTATGAAGCATAAGATTTACATTTTCATGGAATGTACAAACACAAACGTTATGATTTCCTGAACTACTCAGCAATTTGCAATGCTTTGGATGCATTGATGCAAAAGAGCCAAATCCAATTTAGCAATTTGGATTAGGTTCCTTAAATCTGTTGAAAGTTTCCCGTAATGATGTTATTAATAACCTTTTTTGGATGTGTTGATCCAGATAAAAAAACATTTTTTAATATCGCTACGTTTTATATTAACCCACATGTGTTCAAATGATTTTCAACGTAACTCCTAAACATATATTTTTACCATGATGATGTATTTCGAAAAGTTGTTGTAAATTATAAGCAAATTCATAAAATTTCATGAACATGACGGTATAACACGACAAACATATTAAAAGGGAATATTTACTATAAAAAAGACAATAAATTAGAAATATGTTTCAAAATATCTCGAGAATGGCTACATTTAGAAGGAGATTTATAATGAGCTTTTTTATTTTAAATCACATCAGGAATCATAATTTGTGGCTAAAAATGATTGTTAACATACAAAAATTCAAAGTTTCGAAAATTCATAAAAATTCGATGTTCCACAAAGTTCGTCAGAAATAGTTTTACCAGTTTATTTTTTAAATTTTCTACATGAAAAATTATGAAAAAATTAAAAAAAATTAAAAAATATGTATTTTGGATATTGGAAATTAAAGTTTTTTTTTTGGAAATAAAAAAAAAGAGTACTAATTTTTTTTCTCAGTGTATATTTTTTCATGTTTAGACATCAATACTCTATAACTCTTTCTGAGACACTATTTCGGTAAGATTCATAATTTGTGCTCCCGTGGCCGAGTGGTTAGCGTCATAACTAACATGCCGGGTGTTCGGGTTCGATTCCCGTTCTGGTCGGGGGAATTTTTCGTCAAAGAAATTTCCTCCGACTTGCACTGTGATCACGCGTATTCTAGAGCTTGCCACTCAGAATGCATTCAAGGCGTGTTATTTGGCATAGAAATCTCAACTAAGTACTAATAAAAATGACGCAAGTAATATTACGTTGAGACGGCGAAGTTCCTCTAGGAACGTTAGTGCCATTGAAGAAGAAGAACAAGGATGTGTTGACGCTTCCCATCTTGGGCTACAGAAACATAGTCTCTTTCTCCAGGTAATGATCGACTGATATCGTCGTCATTATAAAATTCCGAAACATGATTTTTAACATCTTCACTTAAACTTGGTCCATATTTGCTATGTGGTGTCGACAATACACCTTTTTCAATTGCCAGTTTTTTTGGCTTTAATTACCATATATTTATTAACGCCAAATTCTTCTTCCATTTTTTGCACGGACCAAGACTTAGGCAAAACTGTTAAAATTCTAACTTTTTCTGATCTTGTTGTCTCTGTGTGGTCAAATTTCTCTTTGAGCTGATTAATAATCTCATCAAACTTTTTTGCCTTTTGTTTAAAGTTCGACTCTTCGTCTTCTTCATATGAAAAGGAAAATAGATTTCTTTTAATACCTTTAGAAATTTCTTTGAATTTTTGTTCGGGGTAACTAGCCTGTCCAAGTCTTTTCGTCATTATTGGTGAAACGGTAATACCGGCGATTCCCTTGTTGAATAGCTCAATGTTGTACGCTCGGGAATACTCTGGTGTATTGCTGTTTTGGGAATCTTGCGAAGATGCTGAAACGACTGAAACTATTGATGGTACTTCATCTAAAGTATTTCCTACTGCTGTACTGATCTGCTCCTCAGTATTACACTGCTTTGGTTTGGAAGAGTATACAGATAAACGGCATGATCCGCAAATTTTTAAAGATGTATCTAGAAGGATATTGCATCCCATTGACTTAAGTTTCTCAATCCTTGACACGGTTAAGAAACGGTGACAGGAGCATCGGTTCGCGATAGACGTGCGCATTTACGCTCCTCTCTGTTTTCTGAATTTCGGTCGTAGAAAGTGGTCTTGGTGCTAAAAGTGTGAAAGTTTAAATGAACACGTTCGTTTGCCGCAGTGAATCCAGGTCTAACTCCGGATTCAATGGGAAGTGTGTAATTTTCATTCCATGAGTTCGACAAGGCTGAAGAAAGTATTGCTTCCTGGTGCTCCATTTTGTGCTGTTAGAGAGTGTAGTGGTGATAGTACGGCTTGTTCTGCTTCTGTGTTCATCTGTTCCATTTTCTTCACGCGTTCGTTGTGTTTGTGTGTGTTTCGCTATACACCCAGGTTTTTTTTTACGCGAGGGATACGTACCTATTAAAAAAACCGCGTTAATTGGAAAATCCGCGTAAAAAAAACCGCGTTAATGGGAAAATCCGCGTTAAATCGAAAATCCGCGTAAAAAAAACGTGTTAATTGGAAAATCCGCGTTAATTGGAAACTCCCCGTAAAGAAAAAAAAGGTCACATAAAAATCCTCTTGAGAATCGTGATGGGGTGCGGCATACGCTCTGAGGGAGCTTGAAAAGGAGAGATATGAACTGAGAGAGAAAAGTGATGTGGCTCAGGTTTACGCGCAAAAATCGCGCTTATTTCATTCCTAAATGGGATTGATGCTATGCATGAATTTCATTGTGTGTGGCTCTCGACGAGCGGACTTAAATACATGTACATGAATCTTTCGTCCCCCAGCCGTTATGTGGGGTTGGACGAAACTTCGTTGCACACGAAGGTCGTACGGAGGATTTCTGCTTCGCAGTGGTGTGCTCATCAACACATTCTTGCACAAGCTTTATGCTATCTCGAGATACTTCTTCTTGCACTTGCAGATTCATCAGCTAGCGACCCAGCTTGTATTTCTCCTGGAAATGCTTTCTCTGCAGCGCTAATTGCCTCTGTTCCAACTGCTTCTGGTCTAATTCTTTCTGTTCTGTCAGGCATTTGCGTTGCAAAATCTGTCCTCCGACTTGACGTGGTCGTTCCCATCGAAACTGGCATAGACGGTGGTGAACAACGCGGGCAAATTGAATCTGTGTTCGCTACAGATGCATCGAACCTGGCACATAGGTGCGGCACTAATATCCGTCAATAGCACTAAGTTCCGTCATATGGTCTCAGGAAGCATGAGGGACAGATTTGATATTGCTCAGTTTTTTTTACGCGGTGACCGCGTTAAAAAAACCGCGTTAATTGGAAAATCCGCGTAAAAAAAACCGCGTAAAAAAACCTCGCAAAAAATTGGATGAGTTTTTATTATTTTTCAAATTTATTCCAGAACTCTCTTTTTTCTCGTAGCTTAGTTGTGTGTAAATGTATATCCGTATGAATGTAACTTTTCGTTCGAAAAGTGTGGTCTGTTTTAAGTAGTAATAGTTTGCGCGTCGCGTAATATAATTGTGGTTGAAGCGTTCTCGTTCTCACTAAAACAGAAGTTTAACTGTTTCGTCGTGGGCTGTTAGAAAATGTTAATACTTTAATCCTTTAAATGATTACTCCTATAATTCTACAGTTTTTTATTTATTTAATTCTTTAATTTCTTCTTTTTTCGCGATTTAAGTTTGATAAAAAATATTCTCGGTTACCATCTCAGGTTTCTTAAACATAACATTCCGATGAGCTTTTTTGTTTTAAATCACATCAGGAATCATAATTTGTGGCTAAAAATGATTGTTAACATACAAAAATTCGAAGTTTCGAAAATTCATAAAAATGCGATGTTCCACAAAGTTCGTCAAAAATAGTTTTACCATCTTGTACCCATTTTTTTAATTTTCTACATAATTTCTTTTTTATATGAAAAATTTAAAAAATAAATAAAAAAAATATGTATTTTGGATATTACAAATCAAAGTTTTTTTTTGGAAATAAAAAAAAAGAGTACTATTTTTTTTTCTCAGTGTATATTTTTTTCATGTTAAGACATCAATACGCTATAACTCTTTCTAAGACAGTATTTCGGTACGGCTCATAGTTTTTTAGATATAAATTATCAAAGATTTCTCCTATTAAAATCGATACGCCCTTTTCAAAAGTTACGCTTGAGTCAAAAATTTCCCAATTCCTGTGGAAAACTCATATTTCCTCCAACCCAAACGGAATACAAACTTTCATTCGAATCAAAAATACATGTTTTTAAAATCTGCATTTTTTGGACGATTTCATTTGGAATTGCACCAAACGTATCAAGCTATGATCAAGCTGATCAGTAAATATTATCCGTTGATGTTATGGAAATTATTCACTTTAAGTCTCCTTCTTAGCAATTTTCAGAACATCTCTATTAGTCACTTAACGTTGTCTAGAGGTGATGACTGCATGATATAAAGGGTGTGTCACATCAAATTGCATCACGGAAAAAACGCTGTAGAAATTCGCCCAGTAGACCGATCCTTTTGAAAATTTAGATATAAATTATCAAAGATTTCTCCTATTAAAATCGATACGCCCTTTTCAAAAGTTACGCTTGAGTCAAAAATTTCCCAATTCCTGTGGAAAACTCATATTTCCTCCAACCCAAACGGAATACAAACTTTCATTCGAATCAAAAATACATGTTTTTAAAATCTGCATTTTTTGGACGATTTCATTTGGAATTGCACCAAACGTATCAAGCTATGATCAAGCTGATCAGTAAATATTATCCGTTGATGTTATGGAAATTATTCACTTTAAGTCTCCTTCTTAGCAATTTTCAGAACATCTCTATTAGTCACTTAACGTTGTCTAGAGGTGATGACTGCATGATATAAAGGGTGTGTCACATCAAATTGCATCACGGAAAAAACGCTGTAGAAATTCGCCCAGTAGACCGATCCTTTTGAAAATTTTAGACAGTAAAATGAAAACTATTAAACAACTTTTGGCATTTTCTTTTTATTCATACTTCGAGCCCAAGCCCGTATGCTCGCACCTTCCTCTTTACCCCGTCCATAAGGTTCTGTACAACGTCAGGTTGTAGTTTTTTTTTTTTTTTTTGAACAGAACTCCATTTTCTCTTGAAGTCCGCCTCCGATTTGACAACTTTTGGGTTTTTCCGGAGGGTCTGCTTCATAATCGCCCAATATTTCTCTATTGGGCGAAGCTCCGGCGCGTTGGGCGGGTTCATTTCCTTTGGCACGAAGGTGACCCCGTTGGCTTCGTACCACTCCAACACGTCCTTTGAATAGTGGCACGAAGCGAGATCCGGCCAGAAGATGGTCGGGCCCTCGTGCTGCTTCAATAGTGGTAGTAAGCGCTTCTGTAGGCACTCCTTAAGGTAAACCTGCCCGTTTACCGTGCCGGTCATCACGAAGGGGGCGCTCCGCTTTCAGCAAGAGCAGATCGCTTGCCACACCATGTACTTTTTGGCAAACTTGGATAGTTTCTGCTTGCGAATCTCCTCCGGAACGCTGAATTTGTCCTCTGCGGAGAAGAACAACAGGCCCGGCAGCTGACGAAAGTCCGCTTTGACGTAGGTTTCGTCGTCCATTACCAGGCAATGCGGCTTCGTCAGCATTTCGGTATACAGCTTCCGGGCTCGCGTCTTCCCAACCATGTTTTGCCTTTCGTCGCGGTTAGGAGCCTTCTGAACCTTGTATGTACGCAGGCCCTCCCGCTGCTTGATCCGCTGGACGAATGAACTTGACAAATTCAGCTTATTGGCGACATCCCGGACCGAACTTCTCGGATCACGTCTAAACTGCTCAACTACGCGCTTGTGATCTTTTTCACTGACGGAGCATCCATTTTTGCCGTTCTTCCCTTCCGGTCGATGGTTAGGTTCTCGAAGTATCGTTTTAGTACTCTGCTGACCGTGGATTGGACGATTCCCAGCATCTTACCGATAGCCCGATGTGACAACTCCGGATTCTCGAAATGAATGCGCAGGATTAATTCACGACGTTCGACGACATTTTTACAAAGTTACGAAAAATTGACAGTGAAGCATGGCCAACGTGATCTATACACTCTTATCTGATTATAAGCGAAAGCTGAAGATATAATTCCTAAAAATTAAATTTCTACAGCGTTTTTTCCGTGATGCAATTTGATGTGACACACCCTTTACAGCGCGGGCTCGATTATATACAGTTTTTGATTTCTTTTCACTGTATATAATCGAGTCAAAAAAAATTTTGTGTTATTCGTTTTTTTTTGCATGTGTTTTTTTGTTTTTTGTATATTAAAGAGGAATTTGGGGTTTGATTCAACCCCTCAAAGTCAGAAAACACCTTTCTCACATGAAAAAAAAATTTATCCGGATTCTTTCAGAAGGTGATAGACGATCATATTTAATGAACAATCAACAATGACAGAGTTATAGAACTTTTTTTTTGTTTCGGACTCTGTTGCCTCAAACTGGCTCTACATTACAAAATACACCACAGAAGACGATTTTGAAAGACGTTCATTTGAAAGATGAGAAAATTTAGTACAGGATTTAGTAGTGGAACATCTAAATAAGTGGATTTTAATAACATTTTGGAAGTGAAAAAAACATAAAAGTTAATTATTTTTAATGTGTTATTATTAATTTCATCTTAAAAAATTATATTAAACTAGATTGTTTTTATCAATTAAATTGAAGCTTTTTAACCGTTCTACAATTTGTTCTTTGACACCGAACTTTTATCGTTCTTAATTTGGCTGCAATATCGATATAAACAATTCTTGGTGAAAATTCAATCAAAATCTTCAAAAATCACGATTTTACCCCGCTGTACATGTAATAGCCACTTAAATTAAACCTTAACGTTGAAAGGTTACATTTCTTCTTGAAATAGGTTATATTTGAAATTTAAAAAAAAAATCCAAACTGTACATAATCGATTCCAAAATTGTATATAATCAAATCACATATAATCGAGTCTGTATATAATCGAGCCCGACCTGTACGTATTTATATTCAGCCATTCCATGCCAAACCGATATAGTGATTCTCAGATTTTTCGTCAAAAGTTGTAATTTTGTTCTTTATCGCAAAACATTAACCCGTGTTTTTTTTATTTTTTTTATTAGGGTGCCCATTTCCATGTGAAGGGTGGTCCGAAAAATCAACTTTTTCCACTTTTTTTCAAAAATGACTTTTTTCAAAAATTCATAACTTTTGAACTACTGGGCCGATTCAGATGATCGACATATTAAATTAAATCTAACCACCTGCTCTTTTTTGAAAACATACCATACCAGCACAAAATTCGAATTCTGCTTTCGTTATTATTGATTGTATTCGTTTTTTATTGTTTTCATAGTCTTTCATAGTCTCTTCATAGTCTCTTCATTTTTTATTTTCAACACATTACTTTTGATCTACTGGACCGATTCAGATGATCGACACGTAAAATTAAAGCCAATTAGATAGCCTTTTTTGAAAAATATTAAACTTGCGAAAAAAATGTATTTTGATTTCGTAATTATTTATTGTGTTAGTTTTTTATAGATTGCATGGTTTTGGGATCAACGATGCTATGTTTTTTTTATATTTTTTCTTGAAAGCTGAGGTTTTTTTACATAGTATATCCAAAAATAAGAGATGTGTTATTTTTCGTTTATAAGTTATGATTTTTCAAAGTAAACATGTTCTCAGTCTTTGTTCAATATTTCTATGCGACTAGACTGGATGTATGCGGCTAGAATTCAATTAATTGGCAAATATATCATTTTCTTCAAAAAAGGCTAGCTAATTGGCTTTAAGTTGATACATCGATCATCTGAATCGGTCCAGTAATTCAACAGTAATAATTTTTTGAACAAAGTCATTTTTTGGAAAAAAAAGATATTTTGGACCACCAGTTAACCATGAAAAATCATAACTCAAAAATAAAAAAACGCCTCTCTGGTTTCGACATATGTTATGTAAAAAAAACTCAGCTAAATTATAAAAAAATACAGCGCCCTTGGTCCCGAGCCTATGAAAACAATAAAAAACGAATACAATCAATAATAACGAGAGCAGAATTTTCTGCAGTTATAGTATTTTTGCAAGAAGACCAGGTGATTGGTTTTAATTTGATATATCGATCATCTGAATCGGTCTAGTAGTACAAAAGTTGTGAATTTTTGAAAAAGAGTATTTTTTGGAAAAAAGAGGAAAAAAGGTGATTTTTGTAAATGGATTTTAGAAATGGTCACTCTACTGAAAAAATTAAAAAAAATACGAGTCTAATGTTTTGCGATAAAGAACAACACTACAAATTTTCACAAAAATCTGTGAACCACTATATCGGTTTGGCATGGAACGGCTGTATTTGTCCATTTCAGAGAGAATCATCCAGATTTTCCATTTCTTTTGCAAGTTCAATATGTTTTAAGCTCATTGGCTTCAATTTGATATGTAGATCATCTAAATCGTTGCATTTTTGAAAAGTCTTTTTTGGGAGAAAGTGGAAAAATTTAACTTTTCGAACCACCCTAAAATGGAAATGGGCACCCTAATAAAAAATAAAAAAAGGGTTTTGCGATGAAGGACAAAATTACCACTTTTGACGAAAATCTGAGAACCACTATATCGGTTTGCCATGAAATGGCTGTATATTAGGGTGTCAATGAATGTATGGGGAAAAATCGACCCTAAAATTTCAAAAAGTTAACCTATACAAAATTTTACCACCTCGAAAAAACACCAAAGTTTGAGTTTTTGTAAATCGAAAAATTACCCAAGAGGGGGTTTTCGAAAAAAAATTGTTGATGCCAAATTTCTTAAAATTATATGAAACGTTGAGATCTAGCGTCGTCTCGAAAAACAACATTTTATCAAAAATCGACACTCTGGGATTTTTTTCGGAGTACGAGACGAAACATATGGTTTTAAGTGCTAATAAAAATAATGATCTCGATTTTTCATTCGGAACTTGTTGCGAAATGTTGATTCGCACGATAATATACCCTATGCAATAATATATACTATGCAAAATATTAGTTCATTCGAACTTCATTTATGCAGATGTTAAAATTAGAGTTTTTTGAAAAACGAAAAATCACCGGAAATCGGGGTCTTAAAAAAAAAATCTGGTGCCAAATGTCTTAAAATTGCATGACACATCGAGATTTACAGTTATCTAAAAAAAATTTTTTTGTTAAAAATCGACTTTTCAGACGGAAAAACGACCAAGCGCAAAAAATTATTTTTTTCGAGATAACATTAAATCTCGACGGGTAATGCAATTTTAAGATATTTGGCACAAATAAATTTTTTTGAAAACCAATTTTAAGATATTTGGCACAAACAAATTTTTTTTTGAAAACCCTGATTTTCGGTGATCTTTCGTTTTTCAAAAAAACTTCAATTTTTACGTCTGTGATACTAATAAATGAAGTTCGAATAAGCTAATATTTTGCAAAGAGTGTATTATCGTTCAAATCAACATTTCGCAGCATGTCCGAATGAAAAATCGAGATTACTATTTTTATTGGTACCCAAAACCATACGTTTCGTTTCGTATTCCGAAAAAAGCTAAGTCTCAGAGTGTCGATTTTTGACAAAATTTGTTTTTTGAGATGACACTAGATCTCAACGTTTCATGATATTTTAGGACATTTGGAATAAAAAAAATGTTCGAAAACCCCGATTTTCTTTACTCTCCCTTTGGGTGATTTTTCGATTTTTAAAAAACTTAAACTTTGATAAAAAAAATATTCGAAAACCCCGATTTCCGTTACTCCCCCTTTGGGTGATTTTGGGTGACTCAAACTTTGACCGCTTTGCGCCACTCTCCCTTAAGTCCGATAGAGCTAATATTTGGCATAGAGTGTTTTTTCGAGGTGATGAACATTTTTTATGAGGCAACTTTTTGAAATTAGAGATGACCATTTTCATTGGCACCCTATATATATATATATATATATATATATATATATATATATATATATATATATATATATATATAGATTAGAAGGTGCCACGAGACTTCCTCCTTAGATGACCGGAAAAGATTCAGCAAAAATAGGGCAAGTGATTAAGATTGTCAGGGAGCCCCATTTCCATGTGAAGGGTGGTCCGAAAAATCAACTTTTTCCACTTTTTTTCAAAAATGACTTTTTTCAAAAATTCATAACTTTTGAACTACTGGGCCGATTCAGATGATCGACATATTAAATTAAATCTAACCACCTGCTCTTTTTTGAAAACATACCATACCAGCACAAAATTCGAATTCTGCTTTCGTTATTATTGATTGTATTCGTTTTTTATTGTTTTCATAGTCTTTCATAGTCTCTTCATAGTCTCTTCATTTTTTATTTTCAACACATTACTTTTGATCTACTGGACCGATTCAGATGATCGACACGTAAAATTAAAGCCAATTAGATAGCCTTTTTTGAAAAATATTAAACTTGCGAAAAAAATGTATTTTGATTTCGTAATTATTTATTGTGTTAGTTTTTTATAGATTGCATGGTTTTGGGATCAACGATGCTATGTTTTTTTTATATTTTTTCTTGAAAGCTGAGGTTTTTTTACATAGTATATCCAAAAATAAGAGATGTGTTATTTTTCGTTTATAAGTTATGATTTTTCAAAGTAAACATGTTCTCAGTCTTTGTTCAATATTTCTATGCGACTAGACTGGATGTATGCGGCTAGAATCCAATTAATTGGCAAATATATCATTTTCTTCAAAAAAGGCTGGCTAATTGGCTTTAAGTTGATACATCGATCATCTGAATCGGTCCAGTAATTCAACAGTAATAATTTTTTGAACAAAGTCATTTTTTGGAAAAAAAAGATATTTTGGACCACCAGTTAACCATGAAAAATCATAACTCAAAAATAAAAAAAACGCCTCTCTGGTTTCGACATATGTTATGTAAAAAAAACTCAGCTAAATTATAAAAAAATACAGCGCCCTTGGTCCCGAGCCTATGAAAACAATAAAAAACGAATACAATCAATAATAACGAGAGCAGAATTTTCTGCAGTTATAGTATTTTTGCAAGAAGACCAGGTGATTGGTTTTAATTTGATATATCGATCATCTGAATCGGTCTAGTAGTACAAAAGTTGTGAATTTTTGAAAAAGAGTATTTTTTGGAAAAAAGAGGAAAAAAGGTGATTTTTGTAAATGGATTTTAGAAATGGTCACTCTACTGAAAAAATTAAAAAAAATACGAGTCTAATGTTTTGCGATAAAGAACAACACTACAAATTTTCACAAAAATCTGTGAACCACTATATCGGTTTGGCATGGAACGGCTGTATTTGTCCATTTCAGAGAGAATCATCCAGATTTTCCATTTCTTTTGCAAGTTCAATATGTTTTAAGCTCATTGGCTTCAATTTGATATGTAGATCATCTAAATCGTTGCATTTTTGAAAAGTCTTTTTTGGGAGAAAGTGGAAAAATTTAACTTTTCGAACCACCCTAAAATGGAAATGGGCACCCTAATAAAAAATAAAAAAAGGGTTTTGCGATGAAGGACAAAATTACCACTTTTGACGAAAATCTGAGAACCACTATATCGGTTTGCCATGAAATGGCTGTATATTAGGGTGTCAATGAATGTATGGGGAAAAATCGACCCTAAAATTTCAAAAAGTTAACCTATACAAAATTTTACCACCTCGAAAAAACACCAAAGTTTGAGTTTTTGTAAATCGAAAAATTACCCAAGAGGGGAGTAAAGGAAATCGGGGTTTTCGAAAAAAAATTGTTGATGCCAAATTTCTTAAAATTATATGAAACGTTGAGATCTAGCGTCGTCTCGAAAAACAACATTTTATCAAAA
Source organism: Toxorhynchites rutilus septentrionalis (assembly GCF_029784135.1). Classification (NCBI taxonomy): domain Eukaryota; kingdom Metazoa; phylum Arthropoda; class Insecta; order Diptera; family Culicidae; genus Toxorhynchites; species Toxorhynchites rutilus. The sequence goes on from NC_073745.1 coordinate 261,826,348, forward strand.
ATCGACACTCTGGGATTTTTTTCGGAGTACGAGACGAAACATATGGTTTTAAGTGCTAATAAAAATAATGATCTCGATTTTTCATTCGGAACTTGTTGCGAAATGTTGATTCGCACGATAATATACCCTATGCAATAATATATACTATGCAAAATATTAGTTCATTCGAACTTCATTTATGCAGATGTTAAAATTAGAGTTTTTTGAAAAACGAAAAATCACCGGAAATCGGGGTCTTAAAAAAAAAATCTGGTGCCAAATGTCTTAAAATTGCATGACACATCGAGATTTACAGTTATCTAAAAAAAATTTTTTTGTTAAAAATCGACTTTTCAGACGGAAAAACGACCAAGCGCAAAAAATTATTTTTTTCGAGATAACATTAAATCTCGACGGGTAATGCAATTTTAAGATATTTGGCACAAATAAATTTTTTTGAAAACCAATTTTAAGATATTTGGCACAAACAAATTTTTTTTTGAAAACCCTGATTTTCGGTGATCTTTCGTTTTTCAAACAAACTTCAATTTTTACGTCTGTGATACTAATAAATGAAGTTCGAATAAGCTAATATTTTGCAAAGAGTGTATTATCGTTCAAATCAACATTTCGCAGCATGTCCGAATGAAAAATCGAGATTACTATTTTTATTGGTACCCAAAACCATACGTTTCGTTTCGTATTCCGAAAAAAGCTAAGTCTCAGAGTGTCGATTTTTGACAAAATTTGTTTTTTGAGATGACACTAGATCTCAACGTTTCATGATATTTTAGGACATTTGGAATAAAAAAAATGTTCGAAAACCCCGATTTTCTTTACTCTCCCTTTGGGTGATTTTTCGATTTTTAAAAAACTTAAACTTTGATAAAAAAAATATTCGAAAACCCCGATTTCCGTTACTCCCCCTTTGGGTGATTTTGGGTGACTCAAACTTTGACCGCTTTGCGCCACTCTCCCTTAAGTCCGATAGAGCTAATATTTGGCATAGAGTGTTTTTTCGAGGTGATGAACATTTTTTATGAGGCAACTTTTTGAAATTAGAGATGACCATTTTCATTGGCACCCTATATATATATATATATATATATATATATATATATATATATATATATATATATATATATATATATATATATATATATATATATATATATATATATATATATATATATATATATATATATATATATATATATATAGATTAGAAGGTGCCACGAGACTTCCTCCTTAGATGACCGGAAAAGATTCAGCAAAAATAGGGCAAGTGATTAAGATTGTCAGGGAGCCCCATTTCCATGTGAAGGGTGGTCCGAAAAATCAACTTTTTCCACTTTTTTTCAAAAATGACTTTTTTCAAAAATTCATAACTTTTGAACTACTGGGCCGATTCAGATGATCGACATATTAAATTAAATCTAACCACCTGCTCTTTTTTGAAAACATACCATACCAGCACAAAATTCGAATTCTGCTTTCGTTATTATTGATTGTATTCGTTTTTTATTGTTTTCATAGTCTTTCATAGTCTCTTCATAGTCTCTTCATTTTTTATTTTCAACACATTACTTTTGATCTACTGGACCGATTCAGATGATCGACACGTAAAATTAAAGCCAATTAGATAGCCTTTTTTGAAAAATATTAAACTTGCGAAAAAAATGTATTTTGATTTCGTAATTATTTATTGTGTTAGTTTTTTATAGATTGCATGGTTTTGGGATCAACGATGCTATGTTTTTTTTATATTTTTTCTTGAAAGCTGAGGTTTTTTTACATAGTATATCCAAAAATAAGAGATGTGTTATTTTTCGTTTATAAGTTATGATTTTTCAAAGTAAACATGTTCTCAGTCTTTGTTCAATATTTCTATGCGACTAGACTGGATGTATGCGGCTAGAATTCAATTAATTGGCAAATATATCATTTTCTTCAAAAAAGGCTGGCTAATTGGCTTTAAGTTGATACATCGATCATCTGAATCGGTCCAGTAATTCAACAGTAATAATTTTTTGAACAAAGTCATTTTTTGGAAAAAAAAGATATTTTGGACCACCAGTTAACCATGAAAAATCATAACTCAAAAATAAAAAAAACGCCTCTCTGGTTTCGACATATGTTATGTAAAAAAAAACTCAGCTAAATTATAAAAAAATACAGCGCCCTTGGTCCCGAGCCTATGAAAACAATAAAAAACGAATACAATCAATAATAACGAGAGCAGAATTTTCTGCAGTTATAGTATTTTTGCAAGAAGACCAGGTGATTGGTTTTAATTTGATATATCGATCATCTGAATCGGTCTAGTAGTACAAAAGTTGTGAATTTTTGAAAAAGAGTATTTTTTGGAAAAAAGAGGAAAAAAGGTGATTTTTGTAAATGGATTTTAGAAATGGTCACTCTACTGAAAAAATTAAAAAAAATACGAGTCTAATGTTTTGCGATAAAGAACAACACTACAAATTTTCACAAAAATCTGTGAACCACTATATCGGTTTGGCATGGAACGGCTGTATTTGTCCATTTCAGAGAGAATCATCCAGATTTTCCATTTCTTTTGCAAGTTCAATATGTTTTAAGCTCATTGGCTTCAATTTGATATGTAGATCATCTAAATCGTTGCATTTTTGAAAAGTCTTTTTTGGGAGAAAGTGGAAAAATTTAACTTTTCGAACCACCCTAAAATGGAAATGGGCACCCTAATAAAAAATAAAAAAAGGGTTTTGCGATGAAGGACAAAATTACCACTTTTGACGAAAATCTGAGAACCACTATATCGGTTTGCCATGAAATGGCTGTATATTAGGGTGTCAATGAATGTATGGGGAAAAATCGACCCTAAAATTTCAAAAAGTTAACCTATACAAAATTTTACCACCTCGAAAAAACACCAAAGTTTGAGTTTTTGTAAATCGAAAAATTACCCAAGAGGGGAGTAAAGGAAATCGGGGTTTTCGAAAAAAAATTGTTGATGCCAAATTTCTTAAAATTATATGAAACGTTGAGATCTAGCGTCGTCTCGAAAAACAACATTTTATCAAAAATCGACACTCTGGGATTTTTTTCGGAGTACGAGACGAAACATATGGTTTTAAGTGCTAATAAAAATAATGATCTCGATTTTTCATTCGGAACTTGTTGCGAAATGTTGATTCGCACGATAATATACCCTATGCAATAATATATACTATGCAAAATATTAGTTCATTCGAACTTCATTTATGCAGATGTTAAAATTAGAGTTTTTTGAAAAACGAAAAATCACCGGAAATCGGGGTCTTAAAAAAAAAATCTGGTGCCAAATGTCTTAAAATTGCATGACACATCGAGATTTACAGTTATCTAAAAAAAATTTTTTTGTTAAAAATCGACTTTTCAGACGGAAAAACGACCAAGCGCAAAAAATTATTTTTTTCGAGATAACATTAAATCTCGACGGGTAATGCAATTTTAAGATATTTGGCACAAATAAATTTTTTTGAAAACCAATTTTAAGATATTTGGCACAAACAAATTTTTTTTTGAAAACCCTGATTTTCGGTGATCTTTCGTTTTTCAAAAAAACTTCAATTTTTACGTCTGTGATACTAATAAATGAAGTTCGAATAAGCTAATATTTTGCAAAGAGTGTATTATCGTTCAAATCAACATTTCGCAGCATGTCCGAATGAAAAATCGAGATTACTATTTTTATTGGTACCCAAAACCATACGTTTCGTTTCGTATTCCGAAAAAAGCTAAGTCTCAGAGTGTCGATTTTTGACAAAATTTGTTTTTTGAGATGACACTAGATCTCAACGTTTCATGATATTTTAGGACATTTGGAATAAAAAAAATGTTCGAAAACCCCGATTTTCTTTACTCTCCCTTTGGGTGATTTTTCGATTTTTAAAAAACTTAAACTTTGATAAAAAAAATATTCGAAAACCCCGATTTCCGTTACTCCCCCTTTGGGTGATTTTGGGTGACTCAAACTTTGACCGCTTTGCGCCACTCTCCCTTAAGTCCGATAGAATTAATATTTGGCATAGAGTGTTTTTTCGAGGTGATGAACATTTTTTATGAGGCAACTTTTTGAAATTAGAGATGACCATTCATATATATATATATATATATATATATATATATATATATATATATATATATATATATATATATATATATATATAGATTAGAAGGTGCCACGAGACTTCCTCCTTAGATGACCGGAAAAGATTCAGCAAAAATAGGGCAAGTGATTAAGATTGTCAGGGAGCCCCATTTCCATGTGAAGGGTGGTCCGAAAAATCAACTTTTTCCACTTTTTTTCAAAAATGACTTTTTTCAAAAATTCATAACTTTTGAACTACTGGGCCGATTCAGATGATCGACATATTAAATTAAATCTAACCACCTGCTCTTTTTTGAAAACATACCATACCAGCACAAAATTCGAATTCTGCTTTCGTTATTATTGATTGTATTCGTTTTTTATTGTTTTCATAGTCTTTCATAGTCTCTTCATAGTCTCTTCATTTTTTATTTTCAACACATTACTTTTGATCTACTGGACCGATTCAGATGATCGACACGTAAAATTAAAGCCAATTAGATAGCCTTTTTTGAAAAATATTAAACTTGCGAAAAAAATGTATTTTGATTTCGTAATTATTTATTGTGTTAGTTTTTTATAGATTGCATGGTTTTGGGATCAACGATGCTATGTTTTTTTTATATTTTTTCTTGAAAGCTGAGGTTTTTTTACATAGTATATCCAAAAATAAGAGATGTGTTATTTTTCGTTTATAAGTTATGATTTTTCAAAGTAAACATGTTCTCAGTCTTTGTTCAATATTTCTATGCGACTAGACTGGATGTATGCGGCTAGAATTCAATTAATTGGCAAATATATCATTTTCTTCAAAAAAGGCTAGCTAATTGGCTTTAAGTTGATACATCGATCATCTGAATCGGTCCAGTAATTCAACAGTAATAATTTTTTGAACAAAGTCATTTTTTGGAAAAAAAAGATATTTTGGACCACCAGTTAACCATGAAAAATCATAACTCAAAAATAAAAAAAACGCCTCTCTGGTTTCGACATATGTTATGTAAAAAAACTCAGCTAAATTATAAAAAAATACAGCGCCCTTGGTCCCGAGCCTATGAAAACAATAAAAAACGAATACAATCAATAATAACGAGAGCAGAATTTTCTGCAGTTATAGTATTTTTGCAAGAAGACCAGGTGATTGGTTTTAATTTGATATATCGATCATCTGAATCGGTCTAGTAGTACAAAAGTTGTGAATTTTTGAAAAAGAGTATTTTTTGGAAAAAAGAGGAAAAAAGGTGATTTTTGTAAATGGATTTTAGAAATGGTCACTCTACTGAAAAAATTAAAAAAAATACGAGTCTAATGTTTTGCGATAAAGAACAACACTACAAATTTTCACAAAAATCTGTGAACCACTATATCGGTTTGGCATGGAACGGCTGTATTTGTCCATTTCAGAGAGAATCATCCAGATTTTCCATTTCTTTTGCAAGTTCAATATGTTTTAAGCTCATTGGCTTCAATTTGATATGTAGATCATCTAAATCGTTGCATTTTTGAAAAGTCTTTTTTGGGAGAAAGTGGAAAAATTTAACTTTTCGAACCACCCTAAAATGGAAATGGGCACCCTAATAAAAAATAAAAAAAGGGTTTTGCGACGAAGGACAAAATTACCACTTTTGACGAAAATCTGAGAACCACTATATCGGTTTGCCATGAAATGGCTGTATATTAGGGTGTCAATGAATGTATGGGGAAAAATCGACCCTAAAATTTCAAAAAGTTAACCTATACAAAATTTTACCACCTCGAAAAAACACCAAAGTTTGAGTTTTTGTAAATCGAAAAATTACCCAAGAGGGGAGTAAAGGAAATCGGGGTTTTCGAAAAAAAATTGTTGATGCCAAATTTCTTAAAATTATATGAAACGTTGAGATCTAGCGTCGTCTCGAAAAACAACATTTTATCAAAAATCGACACTCTGGGATTTTTTTCGGAGTACGAGACGAAACATATGGTTTTAAGTGCTAATAAAAATAATGATCTCGATTTTTCATTCGGAACTTGTTGCGAAATGTTGATTCGCACGATAATATACCCTATGCAATAATATATACTATGCAAAATATTAGTTCATTCGAACTTCATTTATGCAGATGTTAAAATTAGAGTTTTTTGAAAAACGAAAAATCACCGGAAATCGGGGTCTTAAAAAAAAATCTGGTGCCAAATGTCTTAAAATTGCATGACACATCGAGATTTACAGTTATCTAAAAAAAATTTTTTTGTTAAAAATCGACTTTTCAGACGGAAAAACGACCAAGCGCAAAAAATTATTTTTTTCGAGATAACATTAAATCTCGACGGGTAATGCAATTTTAAGATATTTGGCACAAATAAATTTTTTTGAAAACCAATTTTAAGATATTTGGCACAAACAAAATTTTTTTTGAAAACCCTGATTTTCGGTGATCTTTCGTTTTTCAAAAAAACTTCAATTTTTACGTCTGTGATACTAATAAATGAAGTTCGAATAAGCTAATATTTTGCAAAGAGTGTATTATCGTTCAAATCAACATTTCGCAGCATGTCCGAATGAAAAATCGAGATTACTATTTTTATTGGTACCCAAAACCATACGTTTCGTTTCGTATTCCGAAAAAAGCTAAGTCTCAGAGTGTCGATTTTTGACAAAATTTGTTTTTTGAGATGACACTAGATCTCAACGTTTCATGATATTTTAGGACATTTGGAATAAAAAAAATGTTCGAAAACCCCGATTTTCTTTACTCTCCCTTTGGGTGATTTTTCGATTTTTAAAAAACTTAAACTTTGATAAAAAAAATATTCGAAAACCCCGATTTCCGTTACTCCCCCTTTGGGTGATTTTGGGTGACTCAAACTTTGACCGCTTTGCGCCACTCTCCCTTAAGTCCGATAGAGCTAATATTTGGCATAGAGTGTTTCTTCGAGGTGATGAACATTTTTTATGAGGCAACTTTTTGAAATTAGAGATGACCATTCATATATATATATATATATATATATATATATATATATATATATATATAGATTAGAAGGTGCCACGAGACTTCCTCCTTAGATGACCGGAAAAGATTCAGCAAAAATAGGGCAAGTGATTAAGATTGTCAGGGAGCCCCATTTCCATGTGAAGGGTGGTCCGAAAAATCAACTTTTTCCACTTTTTTTCAAAAATGACTTTTTTCAAAAATTCATAACTTTTGAACTACTGGGCCGATTCAGATGATCGACATATTAAATTAAATCTAACCACCTGCTCTTTTTTGAAAACATACCATACCAGCACAAAATTCGAATTCTGCTTTCGTTATTATTGATTGTATTCGTTTTTTATTGTTTTCATAGTCTTTCATAGTCTCTTCATAGTCTCTTCATTTTTTATTTTCAACACATTACTTTTGATCTACTGGACCGATTCAGATGATCGACACGTAAAATTAAAGCCAATTAGATAGCCTTTTTTGAAAAATATTAAACTTGCGAAAAAAATGTATTTTGATTTCGTAATTATTTATTGTGTTAGTTTTTTATAGATTGCATGGTTTTGGGATCAACGATGCTATGTTTTTTTTATATTTTTTCTTGAAAGCTGAGGTTTTTTTACATAGTATATCCAAAAATAAGAGATGTGTTATTTTTCGTTTATAAGTTATGATTTTTCAAAGTAAACATGTTCTCAGTCTTTGTTCAATATTTCTATGCGACTAGACTGGATGTATGCGGCTAGAATTCAATTAATTGGCAAATATATCATTTTCTTCAAAAAAGGCTAGCTAATTGGCTTTAAGTTGATACATCGATCATCTGAATCGGTCCAGTAATTCAACAGTAATAATTTTTTGAACAAAGTCATTTTTTGGAAAAAAAAGATATTTTGGACCACCAGTTAACCATGAAAAATCATAACTCAAAAATAAAAAAACGCCTCTCTGGTTTCGACATATGTTATGTAAAAAAAAACTCAGCTAAATTATAAAAAAATACAGCGCCCTTGGTCCCGAGCCTATGAAAACAATAAAAAACGAATACAATCAATAATAACGAGAGCAGAATTTTCTGCAGTTATAGTATTTTTGCAAGAAGACCAGGTGATTGGTTTTAATTTGATATATCGATCATCTGAATCGGTCTAGTAGTACAAAAGTTGTGAATTTTTGAAAAAGAGTATTTTTTGGAAAAAAGAGGAAAAAAGGTGATTTTTGTAAATGGATTTTAGAAATGGTCACTCTACTGAAAAAATTAAAAAAAATACGAGTCTAATGTTTTGCGATAAAGAACAACACTACAAATTTTCACAAAAATCTGTGAACCACTATATCGGTTTGGCATGGAACGGCTGTATTTGTCCATTTCAGAGAGAATCATCCAGATTTTCCATTTCTTTTGCAAGTTCAATATGTTTTAAGCTCATTGGCTTCAATTTGATATGTAGATCATCTAAATCGTTGCATTTTTGAAAAGTCTTTTTTGGGAGAAAGTGGAAAAATTTAACTTTTCGAACCACCCTAAAATGGAAATGGGCACCCTAATAAAAAATAAAAAAAGGGTTTTGCGATGAAGGACAAAATTACCACTTTTGACGAAAATCTGAGAACCACTATATCGGTTTGCCATGAAATGGCTGTATATTAGGGTGTCAATGAATGTATGGGGAAAAATCGACCCTAAAATTTCAAAAAGTTAACCTATACAAAATTTTACCACCTCGAAAAAACACCAAAGTTTGAGTTTTTGTAAATCGAAAAATTACCCAAGAGGGGAGTAAAGGAAATCGGGGTTTTCGAAAAAAAATTGTTGATGCCAAATTTCTTAAAATTATATGAAACGTTGAGATCTAGCGTCGTCTCGAAAAACAACATTTTATCAAAAATCGACACTCTGGGATTTTTTTCGGAATACGAGACGAAACATATGGTTTTAAGTGCTAATAAAAATAATGATCTCGATTTTTCATTCGGAACTTGTTGCGAAATGTTGATTCGCACGATAATATACCCTATGCAATAATATATACTATGCAAAATATTAGTTCATTCGAACTTCATTTATGCAGATGTTAAAATTAGAGTTTTTTGAAAAACGAAAAATCACCGGAAATCGGGGTCTTAAAAAAAAAATCTGGTGCCAAATGTCTTAAAATTGCATGACACATCGAGATTTACAGTTATCTAAAAAAAATTTTTTTGTTAAAAATCGACTTTTCAGACGGAAAAACGACCAAGCGCAAAAAATTATTTTTTTCGAGATAACATTAAATCTCGACGGGTAATGCAATTTTAAGATATTTGGCACAAATAAATTTTTTTGAAAACCAATTTTAAGATATTTGGCACAAACAAATTTTTTTTTGAAAACCCTGATTTTCGGTGATCTTTCGTTTTTCAAAAAAACTTCAATTTTTACGTCTGTGATACTAATAAATGAAGTTCGAATAAGCTAATATTTTGCAAAGAGTGTATTATCGTTCAAATCAACATTTCGCAGCATGTCCGAATGAAAAATCGAGATTACTATTTTTATTGGTACCCAAAACCATACGTTTCGTTTCGTATTCCGAAAAAAGCTAAGTCTCAGAGTGTCGATTTTTGACAAAATTTGTTTTTTGAGATGACACTAGATCTCAACGTTTCATGATATTTTAGGACATTTGGAATAAAAAAAATGTTCGAAAACCCCGATTTTCTTTACTCTCCCTTTGGGTGATTTTTCGATTTTTAAAAAACTTAAACTTTGATAAAAAAAATATTCGAAAACCCCGATTTCCGTTACTCCCCCTTTGGGTGATTTTGGGTGACTCAAACTTTGACCGCTTTGCGCCACTCTCCCTTAAGTCCGATAGAGCTAATATTTGGCATAGAGTGTTTTTTCGAGGTGATGAACATTTTTTATGAGGCAACTTTTTGAAATTAGAGATGACCATTTTCATTGGCACCCTATATATATATATATATATATATATATATATATATATATATATATATATATATATATATATATATATATATATATATATATATATATATATATATATATATATATATATATATATATATATATATATATATATATATATATATATATATATATATATATATATATATATATATATATATATATATATATATATATATATATATATATATATATATATATATATATATATATAGATTAGAAGGTGCCACGAGACTTCCTCCTTAGATGACCGGAAAAGATTCAGCAAAAATAGGGCAAGTGATTAAGATTGTCAGGGAGCCCCATTTCCATGTGAAGGGTGGTCCGAAAAATCAACTTTTTCCACTTTTTTTCAAAAATGACTTTTTTCAAAAATTCATAACTTTTGAACTACTGGGCCGATTCAGATGATCGACATATTAAATTAAATCTAACCACCTGCTCTTTTTTGAAAACATACCATACCAGCACAAAATTCGAATTCATTATTTTTGATTTTGAAATTTTATTATTGATTGTATTCGTTTTTTATTGTTTTCATAGTCTTTCATAGTCTCTTCATAGTCTCTTCATTTTTTATTTTCAACACATTACTTTTGATCTACTGGACCGATTCAGATGATCGACACGTAAAATTAAAGCCAATTAGATAGCCTTTTTTGAAAAATATTAAACTTGCGAAAAAAATGTATTTTGATTTCGTAATTATTTATTGTGTTAGTTTTTATAGATTGCATGGTTTTGGGATCAACGATGCTATGTTTTTTTTTATATTTTTTCTTGAAAGCTGAGGTTTTTTTACATAGTATATCCAAAAATAAGAGATGTGTTATTTTTCGTTTATAAGTTATGATTTTTCAAAGTAAACATGTTCTCAGTCTTTGTTCAATATTTCTATGCGACTAGACTGGATGTATGCGGCTAGAATTCAATTAATTGGCAAATATATCATTTTCTTCAAAAAAGGCTAGCTAATTGGCTTTAAGTTGATACATCGATCATCTGAATCGGTCCAGTAATTCAACAGTAATAATTTTTTGAACAAAGTCATTTTTTGGAAAAAAAAGATATTTTGGACCACCAGTTAACCATGAAAAATCATAACTCAAAAATAAAAAAAACGCCTCTCTGGTTTCGACATATGTTATGTAAAAAAAACTCAGCTAAATTATAAAAAAATACAGCGCCCTTGGTCCCGAGCCTATGAAAACAATAAAAAACGAATACAATCAATAATAACGAGAGCAGAATTTTCTGCAGTTATAGTATTTTTGCAAGAAGACCAGGTGATTGGTTTTAATTTGATATATCGATCATCTGAATCGGTCTAGTGGTACAAAAGTTGTGAGTTTTTGAAAAAGAGTATTTTTTGGAAAAAAGGTGATTTTTGTAAATGGATTTTAGAAATGGTCACTCTACTGAAAAAATTAAAAAAAAATACGAGTCTAATGTTTTGCGATAAAGAACAACACTACAAATTTTCACAAAAATCTGTGAACCACTATATCGGTTTGGCATGGAACGGCTGTATTTGTCCATTTCAGAGAGAATCATCCAGATTTTCCATTTCTTTTGCAAGTTCAATATGTTTTAAGCTCATTGGCTTCAATTTGATATGTAGATCATCTAAATCGTTGCATTTTTGAAAAGTCTTTTTTGGGAGAAAGTGGAAAAATTTAACTTTTCGAACCACTCTAAAATGGAAATGGGCACCCTAATAAAAAATAAAAAAAGGGTTTTGCGATGAAGGACAAAATTACCACTTTTGACGAAAATCTGAGAACCACTATATCGGTTTGCCATGAAATGGCTGTATATTAGGGTGTCAATGAATGTATGGGGAAAAATCGACCCTAAAATTTCAAAAAGTTAACCTATACAAAATTTTACCACCTCGAAAAAACACCAAAGTTTGAGTTTTTGTAAATCGAAAAATTACCCAAGAGGGGAGTAAAGGAAATCGGGGTTTTCGAAAAAAAATTGTTGATGCCAAATTTCTTAAAATTATATGAAACGTTGAGATCTAGCGTCGTCTCGAAAAACAACATTTTATCAAAAATCGACACTCTGGGATTTTTTTCGGAGTACGAGACGAAACATATGGTTTTAAGTGCTAATAAAAATAATGATCTCGATTTTTCATTCGGAACTTGTTGCGAAATGTTGATTCGCACGATAATATACCCTATGCAATAATATATACTATGCAAAATATTAGTTCATTCGAACTTCATTTATGCAGATGTTAAAATTAGAGTTTTTTGAAAAACGAAAAATCACCGGAAATCGGGGTCTTAAAAAAAAAATCTGGTGCCAAATGTCTTAAAATTGCATGACACATCGAGATTTACAGTTATCTAAAAAAAATTTTTTTGTTAAAAATCGACTTTTCAGACGGAAAAACGACCAAGCGCAAAAAATTATTTTTTTCGAGATAACATTAAATCTTGACGGGTAATGCAATTTTAAGATATTTGGCACAAATAAATTTTTTTGAAAACAATTTTAAGATATTTGGCACAAACAAATTTTTTTTTGAAAACCCTGATTTTCGGTGATCTTTCGTTTTTCAAAAAAACTTCAATTTTTACGTCTGTGATACTAATAAATGAAGTTCGAATAAGCTAATATTTTGCAAAGAGTGTATTATCGTTCAAATCAACATTTCGCAGCATGTCCGAATGAAAAATCGAGATTACTATTTTTATTGGTACCCAAAACCATACGTTTCGTTTCGTATTCCGAAAAAAGCTAAGTCTCAGAGTGTCGATTTTTGACAAAATTTGTTTTTTGAGATGACACTAGATCTCAACGTTTCATGATATTTTAGGACATTTGGAATAAAAAAAATGTTCGAAAACCTCGATTTTCTTTACTCTCCCTTTGGGTGATTTTTCGATTTTTAAAAAACTTAAACTTTGATAAAAAAAATATTCGAAAACCCCGATTTCCGTTACTCCCCCTTTGGGTGATTTTGGGTGACTCAAACTTTGACCGCTTTGCGCCACTCTCCCTTAAGTCCGATAGAGCTAATATTTGGCATAGAGTGTTTTTTCGAGGTGATGAACATTTTTTATGAGGCAACTTTTTGAAATTAGAGATGACCATTTTCATTGGCACCCTATATATATATATATATATATATATATATATATATATATATATATATATATATATATATATATATATATATATATATATATATATATATATATATATATATATATATATAGATTAGAAGGTGCCACGAGACTTCCTCCTTAGATGACCGGAAAAGATTCAGCAAAAATAGGGCAAGTGATTAAGATTGTCAGGGAGCGAAATCGACGAAAATCACACCGCTCTGTACGTAAAATTGCCGCTGATCTCAACATTTCGAACAAGTCAATGAACAAACATGCACAATCATGTGCTCTAACTTGATCTGGGATGCCAAGCTTGTGTGTAATGTTGAAAAATGAGAAATGAGAATTGCGTTGAAATTAGCGCTTGATATTATAAAATGGATATTTTGCAGAATGTGGTAATTCCACGAATTTAAAGTATGTACGGGAATGATCAAAACATGTTTTAGCAGGCACTCCGCCTTCTTATATTGCGAATCTGGTTTAGAACTGCTACCGGTAAAATTTGATCGACTTTTCGTCCCAGATCTAAACCCTTCAGATCATTCGGTAATCGGTAGTCATTCGTATCGGATGTATTTATTGATAGCTCCTGCGGTGGTTAGAACGAAAACGTCCATCATCGTTCTTTCTTAAGTCAAAGTGATTTCTTTTGTTGTGGTTTCTTTTCTTTCGCATCAGACTGTGTTAGAACAATTGAGTTGGTGAATTGAGTTAGCCAGTGGTGCGTTCCGTACACGAAAGCGAAAACGCGCCCCGACTGCGTGCACCGGACCACATACGTGAATAAGTGGAGTGCGCAAGCAAATCTCAGTCAACGAGAGGAGAAATTATTCCACAGCGAGCGCTGTAATCTTTTGTTCGTGCATCGGCATTGATTGCCCGTTCGACACCAATACACTGACGATAGTGTGGAGAGCGTGGTCAGCGGAAGCAGTCATTGAATCATACGCACTGTGTGCAAATTTAGGTATAGTCATAAAAAAATAATTATAAGATATAGTTTTTTTTTTTGGCAGACTTATCTCACTTCTTAACTAGGCGAACCTAGCCAGAATTTTCACCTGCCCCCGGGCTTCTGAATGCCAAAGGGGGACTAGGCTCTGCGGAATGCACGTATCTGCATGCTCGTGCTGTTTTAGTCCTGACCGAGGAATTGTCGGACAATCGCGCAGGTGCTAAGGATGACCGACTTTTGGATGCCGGCCAATTCCTTCTCGATGTTCAACACCTTTAGCGCTTCCAGAAGTGTCTTCGGGATAATTCCAGTTCCAGAGAGAACGACTGGAACAATTCTTGGGACCTCCCTTAGCCCCCACAGTTCCTTGAGCTCCACGGCCAATGGTCGGTACTTGCAGATTTTGCGACCGTGGGTCTCCTCCAGATTCTGGTTCAGTGGAATAGCGACATCGATGATGGTGACTTTGCGGTCGCTCTTGTCGTAAACCATTATATCTGGGCGGTTGTGGTGGATCGAGAGGTCGGTCAGAACAGTGCGATCCCAGTACAGCTTGAAACGGTCATTTTCCAGGACAGGTGCAGGCAGGTACCGGTAGTTTGGTACGTTGTCTTCCAGTAGAGCACATTGGAGCGCCAGTTGTCGATGAACAATACGGGCCACGTTGTTGTGGCGCTCGGTGTAGGCTGCGTTGGCCAAAACGGGACAGCCTCCCATAATGTGCTCTATGTTTTCACCTGGTTGATGGCACATCCGGCAAATGTCATCAACGTCTTGATGCCAGACGTACCGCCTGCAGTTTCTCGTCGGCATTATCCTGTCCTGGATGGCTATCATGTCGGCTTCTACTACTGAAGAGAGTTCACCACGCGTTAGCCACAGATTAGATGCGGCCTTGTCGACGTGTGGCCGGTCCAGTTGATGGGGGTGGGCACCATGCACTGCCTTCTGCTTCCAAGCTGCAATCTTCTCCTCCACTGTCTGCAGATTGCAGTTGAGTTGGTACTCCGCTTGCGCCAAGTGCAGAGCGCTGTATCCTCTGTCGGCGGCGCAGACAGCCCGGTATAGCGCGTTTTGGTTGGCGCGTTCTGCGAAGTACTCGCGCAGTTGTCGTACCTGGGCAACACACAGTGCAGAAATGTCGACGATTCCAAGTCCCCCTTCTTTGCGTGGTAGTGAAACTCTCTCCAGTGCCGATTGAGGATGGTGCATTCCGGCCTCTTTGAATGCTTTCCTCATCCTCCTCTCAAGGTCCTCTAGGTTAGTTTTGCTCCATTTGACTACACCAAAACTGAAGGTCAGCAGGGGAACCGCGAATGTGTTGATCGCGCGTACCTTGTTCCCCGCGTTGAGGAAAGTCCTCAGGACACAGTTCACTCGACTCAAGAACTTGTCTCGCAGCTCCGTCTTGATGTCGGAGTGGCGAATCCCGGTGAGCTGTCGGAATCCAAGATATTTATAGGATTCACCACGAGCCATGTCTCTTATAAACTCGCCGTCATAGACCTCGTAGCCTCCGGATTCGGTAAGTTGTCCTTTCAGCAGGTGGACACAGCGACACTTGTCGAGGCCGAACTCCATACAGATGTCCCTGCTTATGTCTTCGACAACCCGGATAGCTACACCTAGACGCTGACGTGAATCAGCGTAGACCTTGAGATCGTCCATGTAAAAGGTATGGGTCACTTCTTCGTGGGCGCCGTCGCCATACCTTATTTTATAGCCATGACCGTTTCTATTGAGCGTCCTACTGAGGGGGTTCAGTGCCAGACAAAACCAAAGCGGGCTGAAAGAGTCGCCTTGGAATATCCCCCTCTTTATCTGCAGCGTTCTAGACTGCAACACATTTTCCCCATCACTGAGGTGCAGAGACGTACTCCACTGCCTCATCGCATGCTGCAGGAACCTAACGACGACGGGATCAATTTTGTAGAGCTCCAATACCCGGACGAGAAACGAGTGAGGTATGGAGTCATAAGCCTTCCTGTAATCGATGTAGGCCATACTTAGGTTCCGCTGGTTATATACCGCCTGGCCGACTATGGCTGCGTCGATGATGGCCTGGTCTTTGCAGCCATGCGTATTTTTCCTGCATCCTTTCTGCTCTTCTGCGATGATGTGATGCTGTTCGCAGTGAGCAGAAACTTTGGCGGTAATTATGCTGCTCAGTATTTTGTACAGACTCGATAGGCACGTTATCGGTCTGTACTTTGATGGGTTCAATGTGTTGCTGTCTTTCGGGAGGAGGAAGGTGACGCCACGGGTGGCGAATTCAGGAAGGTTGTGTGGGTCACGTAGCACCTTGTTGAAGCACTCAGCTATCTTTGGATGTGCGACGGTCAGCTTCTTGTGCCAAAAGTTCTGGACACCATCGGGGCCCGGTGCTGCCCAGTTCCTCAGGTACCGCGAGGCTTCGCGGACATCGTTCTCTCCGACGATGATAGCTGGCATCTCTCCAATTTCACCACAACTCTCCTCCTCCCGTCTTAACCACATTTGCCCGTCGCGATGTTCTACTGGGGTCTCCCAAATACCAGCCCAGAAGTTCGTCACATCGCTAATATCTGGCAAACCTTCGCGGTAGTCGGGCTTCTCGTCGCTAATGTGGTCGTAGAACGCCTTTTCGTTATCTCTGAACATCCGATTTTGTTCCTGGCGCTTTGCAGAGTCAGAGTAACGTTTCAGCCGTTTAGTTAGGACGCTCAATTGCTGTACCAGTGTGTCGAGTTTTTCCGTCAGCTGGTGAGCTCCCAGCTGGCGAAGTTCAGTAGGCCGCACGATCACAGCAACTTGGCGACATAATTTCGCCGATCTGCTGCCTCTTTTGTACGCCATCAGTCTTCCAATTGCGGCGCGCTTGTTTAGGATCCGTTGCTCCAATCTCCTTCGCCATGGAGGCTCACGCCTTTCACGGAGATGTTGGAGCAGTCCGCCTCTTGGCCTAATACGGTATCCTAAACTTTTGGCGGTCGCCACAGCAGCACAGTAAACTTTCAGTTGCAGCTCCTCCATGTTCTCAGCATCAACCAAGTGCAGCGGAAGAACGTGCTCGTTCATGAGCTTTACTGCACTTGTCAGCCTGCGGGAATGCTGCAACTTCGGGATCCTGGGGCGCGACAAAGGGTCCGTGTCGCGGAACTGTGAGATCGCCTCGTCGTAATGGAAGACCAGATCGCGTAGTAGTTGTTGATCTGGCTGTGGATCTTCCGGCTCAGGGGGTTGTTGTACTGTGGCCTCCACTGGTGCTGATTCGCGTGCCCCACTCGCGAATGAATTGCTCAGCCGTACTGAACTTCGTCTCGACACATCGCTTGCTCTGCTTGTTCTGGAGCTTAGTTCTCTCTGCACCTGCTGCTTGATCTCGTCGACTTGCGTTTGGGAGAGCATATTGTTGCGTACAATCGCTCTACGCCTCGCGTTCATCGCGTTTTGGTCAAGCCTCCCGACGAACTCTGGATACGCTTCCTCGAACATTGCGAGTATTCGAGGGCGACCGCTCATGTCCGTCTCCAAAGCAGTGCAGATGTAATAGGCGCGGATCACGAATTCATTCATTTCATGTGTCCACATGATCCGTCGCCTAGTAGTACCCACAAGTGTGGACGACTGTCGTCTGACAGTCGCAACACGCCTCGTAGGCGCAGCGTTTCGTTGGTGATGTCGATGGCTGCTGTTTCCGTGTGGCGGTAGCTCTTCGGGTTGAACCCGGCTGGTGGCCCGCTCTTGCACATCGCCCTCCAGCCGCTGGCCGCTCGCTCTTACGCCCGTTCCAGGACCAGCTCCAGTTCGGGGACCCTCCTCGGGCGATCGCATTCTGAGTATTCTTCGTGAACGTAGCTCCATTTTCTGGGTGTATCTCCTTTGCCCGGGAGACAGCGGGTTGGCAAGGCCTCCATGACCCGGGAGGCCTTCCCCGGGAGAGATATAGCGCTCTGACTCGCTCGCACCCCCTCACTTAGCCACTTTCGACACCCGTTCTCGGAGCCAAGACCAGGTGTGTGTTTCCAGTTCACGCCCGATCTAAAAATGTCGTCATATGATCTTCGTGGAGGCGTGAGATAGGAACATTTGAGACCAACAGGTAGGCTCCTACCCTAGTGTTGATCCCCATTTGAGAACACGTTATCACGTTATTTTGTTTTTTTTCATTATTTTTATTTCATTATTATTTTCTATATATTATATACAAAAATCATAATTAGAATTAAAGTTCCACGTAATGGCAGAGGGTGGTGGGGAGTCTCCTTATATGGAGATCTCCGACATGGAAACAAGTGACTCCCCCTTATGTATGAAAAAGGAAACAGGAAGAGCACTCAAACGCGATAACTCTTCCGGGGACGAGTCAACTCACCCTACTAAGCCCCCCTCGAAAAAACTCGCAAGTCTCCCTCCCCAACTTTCCGATTCTCCCACTCTCCCTCCTCAGCCCTCCAATACTCCCACTCTTCCTCCCCCTCCCTCGGTTTCGCTTCCTCCTTCTGATATTACCGTTACAACTCAATCCTCGTCCTCGTCTTCTCCCTCTGTTGTCTCCGCTCCACGTATCAGAGTCTATCCAGAAGATGCACCTGGAACTGGCCCGTGGGTTGTTTTCTTCCGGCCAAAACCAAATGGAAAAGGCCTTAACGTGATTCAGATCATGAAAGATCTGACCAGATACACTTCCGTAGAAGAAATTTTCAAGGTCAGACCGAACAAATTACGAGTTGTCGTGTCTGAACGGAAGGATGCAAACGAGATTGTTGCTGATAAGCATTTCATCCTCGAATATCGCGTATGGATTCCCTCCAATGACGTAGAAATCGGGGGGGTGATAACTGAAACGGGTCTGACGTGCGAAAAAATTAGAAGTGAAGGAGTTGGCAAGTTCAAGAAGCTCCCTTCGGCGGAGGTCATAATCTTGGACTGTCGCCAACTCGGTAAAGTCTCCCAAGAAAAGGAAATAACAAAATTCACGCCGTCCGACTCGTTTAGAATAACTTTTGCTGGTTCCGCTCTCCCGGACTACGTTATGGTGGACAAATTGAGGCTACCGGTGCGACTCTTCGTGCCAAAGCCCATGACTTGCCAAAAATGCAAGTCAGTCGGCCACACTTCAGCTTATTGTGGCAACAAGGAGCGCTGTGCAACTTGCGGAGAGCAACATGTGGGCGAATCTTGCAGTGCGACTGAGCATAAGTGTCCATATTGTGGGGGGACTCCACATGTGCTCTCAGCTTGTGAAACTTACAAGAGTCGCTGGGAGAAACAGAAGCGCTCTTTAAAGGAACGCTCGAAGCGCACTTTTGCGGAAATTTTGAAGGGCGCTTCTCCACTGGCCCAACAACAACAACAATCAATATCGACACACAATACCTTTTCCACGTTGCCAGTTGACGAAATGGAAGCGGACACAGCTAGCGGGGGCACACCGTGTATTTTCAAAGGGAATCCCCGGCGCAAAAATGTGACCACTCCCAAATTTCAAGAACAAGTCCCCCCGGTGAAAACCCCTGTTAGCTTGCCTAAAAAATCGAGTGCAGCGGACAAGCCAAATCAGGTTCCTCCTGGCTTCCGTGGGAATAGTTCACCTTCGAACGACCCAGCACTCGAGGGGACATCAAAAACCCCAAATGTCCCTTTTTTTGCGTCCAGCTCAACTTCCCAATCGGGATTTATAAAGTTGACTGACCTTGTGGATCAAATCTTCACGTGTTTTAATGTTTCCGACTCCATCAGAACCATTGTCATCTCAATGCTTCCAGTATTAAAGACAATTCTGCAACAATTGATGCAAACATGGCCCCTCCTTGCAATGATTATCTCTCTTGATGTCTAATTCAAATAGAGAGGTCGGAGATATCACTGTTTTACAGTGGAATTGTCGTAGTCTTATACCTAAATTGGATACGTTCAAATTTTTAATTCATAACTTCAACTGTGATGTTTTTGCTCTGTCCGAAACTTGGCTCTCTTCTCAAAATGATCTCTCTTTCCACGATTTTAATATTATACGCTTGGACCGTGATGACAGATACGGAGGGGTGCTATTGGGGATCAATAAATGCCACTCATTTTTTCGAATTGACCTTCCACCTATTGGAGGGATCGAAGCTGTTGCTTGTCATGCAAACATCAGAGGCAAAGACCTCTGTATTGTCAGCTTGTATTGGCCTCCGAGAGCTGCGGTTTGCCGCAAGCAACTTGCTGACATGTGCTCACTCCTTCCTGAGCCACGATTGATCTTGGGAGACTTCAACTCTCACGGAACTGCCTGGGGGGAACAGTACGATGACAATCGTTCATTGTTGATATATGACCTTTGTAACAGCTTCAATATGACCGTTTTAAACACTGGGGAAACAACACGTGTACCTAAACCTCCTGCTAAACCAAGTGCTCTTGACCTCTCGCTTTGCTCGAATTCACTATCGTTAGATTGCAAGTGGAATGTAATCCAGGACCCCAACGGTAGTGATCACTTGCCAATCAAAATTTCCATCACCATTGGGTCGAATTCTTCAGAATCTATAAACATGGCATATGACCTCACAAGACACATTGACTGGAAAAAATATGCGGACGCGATTGCTCTAGCCATCAATTCCAGAGATGGTTTGCCTCCATTGGAGGAGTATAACTTCATTTCTCGTTTGATATATGACAGCGCGGTTCGCGCTCAAACGAAACCCATCCCAGGCTCCACTATTCGTCGAAGGCCTCCCAATCCATGGTGGGATAGCCAATGTTCCAAGCTTTATCAGGATAAATCGAATGCATTTAAAGCTTTTCGGAAACGTGGAACCCCTGAAAATTTTCAAACGTATTTAGCCCTTGAGAATCAGTTCAAAAATTTGATCAAAGGGAAAAAACGTGCTTATTGGCGAAATTTCGTGGGAGGTTTATCACGAGAAACGTCAATGAAAAAATTATGGAAAGTGGCTCGAAACATGAGAAATCGCTCTTCATCGAATGAAAGCGAGGAATATTCACATCGATGGATTTTTAATTTTGCACGGAAGGTTTGTCCCGATTCCGTTCCTGTGCAAAAAATTGTTCGAGATATACCACAAGATAGGTGCGATCTTGATTCCGAGTTTTCGATGGTAGAATTCTCTCTTGCTCTCCTTTCTTGTAACAATTCTGCTCCGGGATCGGATAGAATTAAGTTCAACTTGCTGAAAAACCTCCCTGATGTGGCGAAACATCGCTTGTTGAATTTATTCAATCAGTTTCTGGAGCATAATATTGTTCCAGATGATTGGAGACAAGTGCGAGTTATAGCTATTAAAAAACCCGGAAAACCCGCGTCCGACTTCAATTCGTACCGCCCAATAGCAATGCTGTCTTGTATACGGAAATTGTTGGAGAAAATGATCTTGTTTCGCCTTGATCGTTGGGTTGAAACGAATGGCCTACTCTCAGATACACAATATGGGTTCCGCAGGGGCAAGGGGACGAATGATTGTCTTGCGTTGCTTTCTTCAGAAATTCAAATGGCTTACGCCGGAAAAAAACAAATGGCTTCAGTATTCTTGGACATAAAGGGGGCCTTTGATTCTGTTTCAATAGAGGTTTTGTCAGACAAATTACACTCTCGGGGTCTGCCGCCTCTATTGAATAATATGTTATATAACTTGCTTTGTGAGAAGCATTTGAACTTTTCTCACGGAGATTCGGCAGTAAGTCGGGTCTCTTACATGGGCCTCCCCCAGGGCTCATGTTTAAGCCCCCTTTTGTACAACTTCTATGTAAGCGACATCGACAATTGCCTTACACAAAATTGCAGCCTAAGACAACTTGCAGATGATGGAGTGGTGTCTGTCGTAGGATCAAACGAATCCGACCTGCAAGGACCCTTACAAGATACTTTGAACAATTTTTCAACCTGGGCCATTGGGCTAGGGATCGAATTCTCCACGGAGAAAACAGAGATGGTGGTTTTTTCTAGGAAGCATAAACCAGCAAAACCAAAGCTTCAACTTTTGGGTAAACCGATCACTCATGCTATGTCATTCAAGTATCTTGGGGTCTGGTTCGACTCCAAATGTACTTGGGGGGCCCATATTAGGTATCTGAGTAAAAAATGCCAACAAAGAATAAACTTTCTCCGTACAATTACCGGCACCTGGTGGGGAGCCCATCCCGAAGATCTTATAATGTTGTATCGAACAACTATTCTCTCAGTGATGGAGTATGGCAGTTTCTGTTTTCAATCAGCTGCCAAAACACACCTCATTAAACTCGAGCGAATTCAGTATCTTTGTCTCCGTATCGCGTTGGGATGTATGCCCTCAACGCATACCATGAGTCTCGAGGTTTTGGCAGGCCTACTCCCACTAAAAGATCGCTTCAAATTATTATCTCTTCGGTTCTTCATCCGGTGTAAGGTCATGAACCCATTGGTGATCGGAAATTTTGAGCAGCTGATCGAGCTAAATTTTCACTCCGGATTCATGAGTTCATATCATGAATTCATCTCCATGCAGGTTGATCCTTCTTCGTATATTCCCAACCGTGTTTGTTTCCCTGACTACATCAATTCCTCTGTGAATTTTGATCTGTCCATGAAGCAAGATATCCATGGATATTCAGATTACCAACGATCGAGGATCGCTCCAACGATCTTCGATGAAAAGTATGGGGGTATCAATTGTGATAATATGTACTTTACTGATGGGTCCACTATAAACGAGTCCACAGGATTTGGAGTGTTCAACGAATTTTTTAGCACCTCACACAGTCTTCAGAATCCTTGCTCAGTGTATATTGCTGAATTGGCAGCAATTCATTGGGCGCTGGACAGCGTCGCCTCACGACCTGTTGAACACTATTACATTGTAACGGATAGTCTTAGTTCTGTCGAAGCTATCCGTTCAGTGAGGCCGGAAAAGCACTCGCCGTACTTCCTTGAGAGAATACGTGAAATTTTGAGTGCTTTAACCAGACGCTGTTACGTCATTACCTTTGTCTGGGTCCCTTCTCATTGCTCAATTCCGGGTAATGAGAGGGCTGACTCATTAGCAAAGGTAGGTGCAATTGAAGGCGATATTTATCAGCGTCAAATCGCCTTCAATGAATTTTATTCTTTAGTCCGCAAAAATACCATCGCTAACTGGCAACGCAAGTGGAATGAAGATGAATTGGGCCGTTGGTTTCACTCGATTATCCCTAAGGTTAGCCTCAATCCGTGGTTCAAAAGTCTGGAATTGAGTCGGGACTTTATTCGCACCTTCTCCCGACTCATGTCCAATCACTGTTCTTTAGATGCACTACTCTTTCGTTTCAATCTTGCCAGCAGCAATCTCTGTGTTTGTGGCCAAGGCTATCGCGACATCGAGCACGTTGTTTGGTCGTGCGAGGTGTATCTGGTCGCCAGATCGAATTTAGAAAACTCCCTTCGGGCCCGAGGAAGACAGCCCAATGTGCCGGTGAGAGATGTGTTGGCTCGGTTAGACCTTGATTACATGTCCCATATATATGTTTTCCTTAAAGCTATCGATCTTCGTGTGTGATTGTCCCTATGTCCTTATACCCTCCTTTCCTTCCTTTGCGGGTAATTCGTCCCCTTGCTATAAATAGTATAATAAGTTGAAATGTAAAAACACTATAGATATACAAACAGATTTAAGAATTGAGTGTTCATTAACATTGTTACAGTTTTCTTATACCCCATCCTTCTCCTAAAAATATGTCACCCTTCTAAACTCGAGTACACCGCGAGTAATCGGTTTTCCACCTTACTAACCATAGATGTAAGAAAATTGTTTATATATATAGTTTTAAAATTATATTTAAGAATTCGGCTCCTTTAAACTTAAGTTACTGAGCCTGCAAAAATAAACGAATTAATAAAAAAATAAAAATAAACCCTTCAGATTACTTCACATTGTCATACATGCTGTCGAAGGTAATCGAGCAAATGGTGTCTACCTGGGCCCAGTTCGAAGCCGTGATCCTCTGGAATTGAGACGAAATACCGATTGAAGTCATACGTGCCACCTGCGACGGGTTAGAAAAACTATTGGAGCTAGTCAAATAGGTTACGTAAAATAAGTATCGATCAAACAATTTCAGGATTATGCACGTTGGAAAAGTAACATTCAACACTGAACAAAAAATTTGTGTGATTTTCCGCTCGGTCTGTTCTATCTGGTATTCAGAAAGTTCGTACATTTAACAGTGATAAAGGTGAAGGTGCAAACTAGGTGGCTGGAGTTTTGAATGCTTTTTATGATACCGACATTGTAACATCCAATTAAAGGGTGTGTCACATCAAATTGCATCACGGAAAAAACGCTGTAGAAATTTAATTTTTAGGAATTATATCTTCAGCTTTCGCTTATAATCAGATAAGAGTGTATAGATCACGTTGGCCATGCTTCACTGTCAATTTTTCATAAATTTGGAAAAATGTCGTCGAACGAAAAAGAGCGTCGTGAATTAATCCTGCGCACTCATTTCGAGAATCCGGAGTTGTCACATCGGGACATCGGTAAGATGCTGAGAATCGTCCAATCCACGGTCAGCAGAGTACTAAAACGATACTTCGAGAACCTAACCATCGACCGGAAGGTGAAGAACGGCAAAAATGGATGCTCCGTCAGTGAAAACGATCACAAGCTCGTAGTTAAGCAGTTTAGACGTGATCCGAGAAGTTCGGTCCGGGATGTCGCCAATAAGCTGAATTTGTCAAGTTCATTCGTCCAGCGGATCAAGCAGCGGGAGGGCCTGCGTACATACAAGGTTCAGAAGGCTCCTAACCGCGACGAAAGGCAAAACATGGTGGGGAAGACGTGAGCCCGGAAGCTGTACACCGAAATGCTGACGAAGCCGCATTGCCTGGTAATGGACGACGAAACCTACGTCAAAGCGGACTTTCGTCAGCTGCCGGGCCTGTTGTTCTACTCCGCAGAGGACAAATTCAGCGTTCCGGAGGAGATTCGCAAGCAGACACTATCCAAGTTTGCCAAAAAGTACATGGTGTGGCAAGCGATCTGCTCTTGCGGAAAGCGGAGCGCCCCCTTCGTGATGACCGGCACGGTAAACGGACAGGTTTACCTTAAGGAGTGCCTACAGAAGCGCTTACTACCACTATTGAAGCAGCACGAGGGCCCGACCATCTTCTGGCCGGATCTCGCTTCGTGCCACTATTCAAAGGACGTGTTGGAGTGGTACGAAGCCAACGGGGTCACCTTCGTGCCAAAGGAAATGATCCCGCCCAACGCGCCGGAGCTTCGCCCAATAGAGAAATATTGGGCGATTATGAAGCAGACCCTCCGGAAAAACCCAAAAGTTGTCAAATCGGAGGCGGACTTCAAGAGAAAATTGATTTCTGTTCAAAAAAAACTACAACCTGACGTTGTACAGAACCTTATGGACGGGGTGAAGAGGAAGGTGCGAGCATACGGGCTTAGGCTCGAAGTATGAATAAAAAGAAAATGCCAAAAGTTGTTTAATAGTTTTTATTTTACTGTCTAAAATTTTCAAAAGGATCGGTCTACTGGGCAAATTTCTACAGCGTTTTTTCCATGATGCAATTTGATGTGACACACCCTTTAGGCGTAATTTTGGTAAACAACCTCCCTTTTTCTTTGTGAATTGTTCTCGAAGATGCTTTTTTCCGATCGACTGATTACCTAAAGTTTAGGAGACTCCTTCACGTTTTCCAGAAAGTATAATTGAAAAAATCGGTGTACGCATACTTTTTGGTCTATCAGACTTTGGAACATCAGTAACAATGTCGAGGGCCTGAAATTCACAACCCAAACTAATGGTGATTTTTCAATTTCAACATTCATCGGAAAAAATCGTGATGCTTGCAGAAAAATGACTTTCCTGCGTTTCAAATGACGTAACTTGAACAAGATGTCACTTTGAAATGAAGTGTCATACAGTTTCGAGCAAATCACATATTGAAGAGACAATAAAATCATGGATTTGATTCATTTACTTATACATCTAGCAATTGGAATTGTTCGGAGTGCTCTTGTCCGCTTTACTGCGAACATCAACAAGCAGAACGACGTCCGGCTGCATCACGAACGCACGAACACGGGACGTCAATTATCTCGACATGGAAGGACTCGAAAGTGGATTAGAGGATCGCAAAAATTAGCGAAAAATCACTGTTTACTTGAAAATTTAACAACCCACTTTTCATCTGCTGCCCGCGTGTAAGCGTCAGCCAGATTGTGCGTCACGTAACGACAAGAGAGCATAAAAAAAAGTTCAGCATTGCGGCGGAAGGCTCCAGTCGAGGCATTAAACACAACGAGCGGAAAGGCGCGAACATGGGAAATGTGTTTCGAACGTGGAAAGCTGAACACTAGCGGGGGATTTGGGTATCAACACGGAACGCAAAAAAAAATGTAATGCCCTCTGGATAGAATAGGCTACACCAGAAGATACTGCTTCACATATTACCAACGGGAATGGTCGAAAAAAATGAGGCTAATTGCAGTTTCTTCCTGGACCATGCTTTATGGGTCGTTGTTTCCGCGCATTTATTCATGCTGGACAAGACCAACGCTGGGTATTGATCTTACCATATTCTCCTGGTCGCCGTCAGGCTTCATGCACATTTTGAGACATAACATGCCCGTTTTCGTGTTGCATGGCCGGAAATTACAATTAATGAGTAGGGATTACCATTCGTTAATCCGGTGTTTTCGGGGTGCTTCTTATTGATGTGCCTTTCAGTTTGTGTTCGTTCGAAACTATAATAACTTTCAAACAATCTTTCAAACTCTACCAAAACCACACTTTCTCCAACTACAAACACAACTTGTCTGCACCATCTGCGATATTGCTTCCAATCGACTTCATCCTTACATTTCATTATTCTACTTTCTCAGAACTTCACTACCTCCACTACAAACATAATTGTATGCCATGATGGATTGATACACTGCCTGGCCGTTTAAGCTGGGAAAATCGACAGCTGCTGGTAACTACAACAGTGGAATACAGAGCGATAACACGAGATAAAAAGAGCCAAAGAGAGACAGACAGCAAAAACATCCTCCATCTTTATGTGCTCCGGTAGGGATCGGACTCGTTTATAAAGCAAGCTGGACTGGACTGAGTTCTTGGCGGAATAACAACCGTACTTAACTCGACATTGAGGCAAAAATAGCAAGTTTCACACCCAGCCATTTGCGAACTTCGTTTTCGTTCGATTGCCAGACGCGGAGAAT
The DNA here is from genome assembly GCF_029784135.1 of Toxorhynchites rutilus septentrionalis. NCBI lineage: Eukaryota > Metazoa > Arthropoda > Insecta > Diptera > Culicidae > Toxorhynchites > Toxorhynchites rutilus. The sequence goes on from NC_073745.1 coordinate 261,853,639, forward strand.
AGTGCTTATGTGGCGTTCCGCTCGAAGCGGTACATGGCATCTACACCCACGCTCCATCAGCCATCCTCCTCCGGACAGCAGGATTCTGCACCGGACGACTGCTGGAAAAAGCACCCGTGGCCAGAAATCAAGAGCACAAACGATGATGTACAGTCTGATTATCAATCATAACGAATGGTAGGCGAAACATAAAAGGGTTATTAAACTTTTATATATTTCATCCCGTTCATTAATCGCGTGGTGGGATTTTTATGATGGTGCTGCCTCACTTTACGAGGCTACTGGAGCTGCTGCTGCTGCTGCTTCCCGCCTGGATGGAGGCGGCCCAGATCTTAAGTGATGATAGGGCGCAAATAATGTGGTAACCATCAACGGCAGCAGCGGCAGCTCTAGTTATAGAATCCTGAACAGCAGGAAGCAAATGCTGCTACCCTGGAAGAACGCAGTCAAGTGGATTCGCTTCCCCCCAGGAAGGTAATAAAATCAGCTGAGGAAGCAGCGATTAGCTATTGTTTTTGCTTGACAATCATGAAATACGGTAAGTGAGCGTAGAAGAGGTTAGGCGTCGAACGAACTACGTGTGGTTTAAGTACGATTCGAAAAAGATCCAATGCGTTTATTCGACGAATAGCTTCTGACATGGCTCTGGAAGATGGCACATTCACCCGGGAATAATTCTATGGGGTGATGTGTGATACGTATTTTGGTTGATTTTCGAAACTCTCTGTTGTTTTCGTAGATTTGAGCGATAGCGGAAATTACTGACGTTACATAACAGTATTGAAGCTATATCACCGTGTAAAGAATAAAATGTTTGATTAAAAGGAAGATCACCAATTGAAATGGCCGTTTTAAATTAATTTTATTGCCAGTCACCGTTCGCTCCAAATCTTTGTAAATCCAACCTAAGGCGTTCCGAACGATTTATTACAATATGCAATGTTTGATTCCTGAGCAATCGGAACAATACTTATATGACGGTCATACTCGACGATTTTTATTATGTTATCAATAAATCGAACATTAGCCAGTAGAGGATTTAACACAACAACATTGCCGGAACGAAATCGACAAAACCATATTCAGTTGTACAAAATGTTGGTTTGTTCCCCATTTTACACACCAAATATTATCTGGTTGTCTCATTGAACATCATCGCATCGTCCCGAATGAATTCATCTCCAGCGACGAAGTACTTTTCGCATTGAACGCAACATTCAACATGCACATTTATAGCATTCGGGCGAGCCAAAGCTCTGATCAACATTCACCGAAAAATGACAGTTTGGTATGCGACAAAGTCGAAAGTTTTCACGATTTGTCAGACAATCAAACAATTGACCACGATTGAACTTTGAAACAGTGGAGTGGCGATGTTCTCCACAGTTTGATGTTCTGAAGTTGAACATAACGCGGTCATCGCATGTGCATCACTGCTGGAGACGCATTATCATTTACAAAGAAATAAAAAGGAAAAAAAACATAGTGAGCGATTAGTTAACAATTTATTCTTGTTCATCTATGAACATCTCACTACTTTCTATTTAAGTTTTATGTATCAATAACCATCGCCAAATAGGTCCCTCGTATACAGAATTTATCATCAATCGGGGATAAAAAAATTGCTCGCCCACGGTCAGTGTTGCCACAGGTAAAGATTCATCTGGAAAGGTACAGATTTTTTCGAATTTTTGGGTAAACATTCTGTACGGTACGGAGAATATTTGAATCCTATTTTTTTAACGCGTGGGGTACCGTTTTGTCTCAAATTCCAAACATTTAAGCTTTGGTGGCCATAAAACAATGTCTCATTACTCAAAATGGTACTTTTTCGGGAAAAAAAATTAATTTTTGGATACAATATAGCCTTCTTTGTCATTTGACTTTAAAAAAAAATTGATACACAAATATATTTTTATGACGAAAAACTAAAAATTACATTAATCACATTTGTCTCAAATTCCGAACACCATTTATGTCACTGATTCATATACCGAACACTTTTGTCTCAAATTCCGAACAGCCAAAATGCATTTGTTTAAAAAATTCATAACTTTTGAACTACTGGACCGATTCAGATGATCGATATATCAAATTAGAGCGAATAAGCTAGTTTTTTGTTGAACAATATTTTACTTGCATGGAAATTTGATTTGGTTTTCGTAATTATCGATTGTGTTCGTTTTTTCTAGTTTACATGGTTTCGGGACCGAGGGCGCTATATATTTTTATATTTTTTCTTGAAAGCTGAAGAGTTTTTACCCCGGTTTTGTTATTGTGGTTTTAGTTGAAGACCTGGCTAAGAAATTCAATTTTACTCTCGTTGGTTTGCACCTGCGACCTGAGTTTTGCAAGGAAAAAGCATGCAAAACTTTTGTTAACAAATGTTCTTTTTATACTGTTGCACAAGAATTGGATTGTCCTTGTACCCTAATTTGTGAACTATCGTTGTATTTGCCGAAAAATAGTGTTCAAACATTTTCTTTCGGAATTCGATTTATGCGTCGAAACTTGATTCAAATTACGAACACTACTTTAACATCAATTTTAATAAATATTTCTTCATAAAAGATTTTTTTTAACAATTTATGGTAGATTCGTAGCGAGATTAGTACCGAACGAACACATAAACAGCAATTAAAATGCAAAAATCGAAAAATTCACGATGCTTGTTTTCGACGGAATTTGATAATGTAAACATTTTATCACTGGTTTTCGATAGTCACTTTATTTTTGTAAATGTTCAATATTATAAATTATAGGCAGTATCTATACCTGTAAATGAATTTTAAAATAAAGCCTGCAAACCAAAGAATGTTAGGATTTTCATTATAGAATTATTTAAAACATTAAAGTTCAGCAAATTCTCATTTAAAAATGATGTGTTCGGGATTTGAATCATACGTCGAAACTCGATTCAAATTCCGAACTCTACTTCAATACTAATTTTAATGAATTTCTGCATAAAATATCTTCTTTTTTTTATCCATTTAATGTAGATTCTTACTTTTCTAGCACTTTACATGAAAACAGCAAACAAAATAGTTGGAAAAACTATAAAAACTGAAAAAATTATGGTGCTTGCCTTTTACGGAATTTGCTAACGTAAACATTTTATCATTGGTTTTGACTGTCACTTTTTTGCAAATGATTAATATTATAAATTATAGGCTTATCAATGCCGGTAAGTTATGTAAAAATGTAGCCTATAACCCAAAGAATGTCAAGGCTCTCATTATTCAACTATTTATTACATTAAAGTTCAGTAAATTTACATTTAAAATGAAGTGTTTGGAAACCATTTAAAAATGATATAAAAATTTCATTTTTTTCATCTATTCATTGTAGATTCTCACCTTTTCTAGCACTTAACATGAAAAAAAGCAAACAAAGAAATTGAAAGAACTACAAAAACTGAAAAAATAACGATGCTTGTTTTTTACGCAATTTGCTAACGCAAGCATTTTATCTTTGGGTTTGACTGTCACTTTTTTGCAAATGTTTAATATTTTAAATTATAGGCTTATCAATACCTGTAAATGATGTTAAAATGTAGCTTATACCTCAAAGAATGTCAGGGCCTTCATTATTCAATTATTTATAACAATAGAGTGTAGTAAATTTACATTTGAAAATGAAGTGAATTTGAGACTTTTCGGAATATGAGACAAAACGGTAGATCAAGCAGACGAAAAAGACACGATGAACAATGACAATGAGCTCTGGACATTTGATTAAACAGCATAGGTAGCTCGAATTCTTCAACAACTGATTCTAAGCAGCCTAAGATTAGCAAGAATATGTATAAACATCGTCAAACAAAAGAGTAATTTGAGGCTTTTGACGACAAATATTTTTTTTTATGTAAATAGAACTTTTTTTTTCTATGCAACAAATATTTGAATGGTACAGATTTTGGTACAGATTTTTTAAACAAAGAGCACAGATGAAAAAGATTTTTTCCCTCCCAGTACAAATGAAAATGTAGCAACACTGCTCTCGGTATGATCGAAATTGTTTCTAAACTTCAATTGATACATATCACGTCTACGGGTATTTGACGTGTCTAGTCCTGTAGGATTTATATTGCATGGCCATCATCATGTTGGAATACGCAGAAGATTTTCGTGTGTAGCGAGTAAAAAAAACGTTGGTGTAGTATGTACACTAGGGTGCCAATGAAAATGGTCATCTCGAGTTTCAAAAAGTTACCCCATAAAAAATGTTCACCACCTCGAAAAAACCCCCTTGCAAGTATCAACTCAATCGGACTTAAGGGAGAGTGGCGCAAAGCGGTTAAAGTTTGAGTTTTTTTTGAAAATCGTAAAATCTCCCAAGGGAGGAGGAAATCGGGGTTTTCGAAATTTTTGTATGATACCAAATGTCTTAAAATTGCATGAATCGCCGAGATCTAGAGTCATCTCGATTTTTTTTTTTTTTTGTTAAAATCGACACTGGGAGTTTTTCTCCGAATACGAAACGAAACGTATGGTTTGGGGTACCAATAAACATAGTTATCTCGATTTTTCATGCAGAACTTGCTGCGAAATGTTGATTTGCACGATAATATACCCTTTGCAAAATATTAGCTCATTCAAACTTAATTTATTATATAATAAATGAAGTTCGAATGGGCTAATATTTTGCATAGAGTATATTATCGTGCAAATCAACATTTTTCAAGAAGTTCCGAATGAAAAATCGAGATGATTTTTTTTATTGGCATTTAAAACCATATGTTTCGTCTCGTACTCCGAAGTCCAAGAGTGTCGATTTTTGACAAAAAAAAATTTGGAGATGACACTCGATCTCGACGTTTCATGCAATTTAAAGACATTTGGCATCAACAAATTTTTTTGAAAACCCCGATTTCCTTTACTGCTCCCTTGGGTGATTTTACGATTTTCAAAAAATTCAAACTTTGGCCGCTTTGCGCCACTTTCCCTTAAGTCCAATTGAGCTGATATTTGGCATAGGGTGTTTTTTCGAGGTGGTAAACATTTTGTATAGGGTAATTTATTGGAAATTTAGGGTCGATTTTTTCCCATGCATTCATTGGCACCCGGGTTCTGATACCCTCTTCAGAAGTAAACAATCTTGAATACGCTGCAGAGGTCAGATATGTTGGTCATTATTCAGCAGAAAAAAAAATTCGTTATGGCCAATGTTCGATTTTCCGAACACCTCATTTCCTCACTTATTTTTTGTCCTGTAGGAGGTTCAATCGAAAAATTTTTTGTCCTACATCACAGTGTGTGTTCTTGTATCAAAGTAATACTGTAGAAAGGTTCACATATTTTCATATTTTATGTTGTGTATTTATAGAAATTGAAAACACCTTCAGCGCATCATCACTTCAAACCGATTTTATTGCACAATAAAGTTATACAAAGTTGGAAGGAATTGATGAAATGTGGTAGCTAATAAATTAAGATATAATTTGGTGCAAAAACATTACCATATTGTTTCATTCCTGAAACATGAAAAATTATCAAAGTTGTTGTTCGATTTTCCGAACACCTATATCTCAAAATACAGTATACTAACTTATTCGTCTCAAATATGGAACTGAAATTATAAAACATTCATTCAGTTTTCGATAAATTGTGCAAGAATTTGAAGCATGACAAAGGCCAGAAAGATGATGTAATTCTATAGGAAAATTTAAACATTATTGATGCTATTCGTCAATTTTTCGCTTTATGTTACAGTCAGTGACAAAATTTATACACCCGCTCGGGTGGATCAGAAACAACAATACCATGCCATCTCGTTGACTATATTTTGATTGTTACTGTATCTGACGAACACACAGCCCTGCAACAAGCACGGTCACACGTACACCAACACAAGAGAGAGAGCTGTCAAACGCAGGTATGACAAAAGTAAGTGCGCTGAAGAAAGCCTAAATTATGAATGGATCAATATGATGACAGTTAACTCGAACAATGATTAATGCAACATCTACTTGAAAATTCGATTTTTTTCATTCAAAATAGGTGATTTCTAAAACCAGACAAACCATGATCATTTTTTGGACAAACCATGATCAGAGGTGGGAAAACATAATCATAATTTCTCTTTAAGCTTTAAGGAAAATCGTTGAAAAACATAAAAATTTGAGTAATTTCAACACCTTATGGTAGTATTAGCAACTAGAGACTTGAGGCTTTGCAACAATATAATCGTATCGATTATATGTGATTTTCATGAAGAAAAATCGATTTGCTTTGACTAGTTGCGTGAAAACACTCTAAATCGCACAAACCAAGATCATTTACCCTACTATTGTTTGAATGTAAATATTTTTTTTCCTAAAATTCGGCACGAGCTTCCCGGAAAACCCAATATTGACGTTTAAACTATTTTTTCAAACCCAAACTAGCTCCCTTTCGGAATATCGTAGTCCTACATTAAACGATACTCTTTGTTGTCATGTAATCTAACATCACAAAAAAAATTAAAGAAAATTTAACATATTGTGTTTGGCTCAAAATCGTTTGCCCTTGTGTTTTATCAGGGAAATATTTTGAGAAATTAATAAGGATTTTTTTGTTTATAAATTTATAGAAAAAATTGTTCCGCAATGTGAACTTTTTTTTTTTAATCAGTGTTGCAAAACAGAAGCCAGTAAAAGGTGCCAAAACGAAAAAATCAAGCTTTAAATGATATGTATTTTATACCCAAACAAAGTTTCCAACAATATTGCAGCATTTATTCTTCTATTTTTTTTTATTTCCAAATATATTCCATAATTTTACCGAACACAGAAACAGCAAACCACGACAAAATATTTATTTTATTTTTTTCAAGTTCTTGATTATTGCTCATTCTTAAATTCTGTTCACATGAACATTACCACATTAGCATAACCATTAACACATGAACATGAGCATTAGAGATGAATGAACTGCAAAAGTTTATTGGCTCTATACAGCCATTCCATGCCAAACCGATATAGTGGTTCTCAGATTTCCACGAAAAGTGGTAGTTTTGTTCTGCATTGTTTGCATGACATGATTTCTAACAGCATCGCAAAATATTAGACCCGTATTTTTTTCTATCGTTAGGGTGACCATTTCCATCCTAGGATGGTCCGAAAAATCATAATTTTTCACTTTTTCCCAAAAATGACTTTTTTCGAAAATTTATAACTTTTAAACCCCTGAACCGATTTAGATGATCGACATATCAAATTGAAGGCAATGAACTTTTCCAAAAAATATTGTACTTGCAAAAACGATGGATTTTATGTTCGTAATTATTAATTATAGTATTTTTTATTGTTTTCGTGGCTTTGGACTAGAGGACACTATTTTTTTTAATATTTATTCTTGATATCCCGATATCAGAGATGCTATTTTTTTCGTTTTTGAGATATGATTTTTCAAAATTAACCGGTGGTTCGAAAGATCATTATTCCCCCTTTATCAAAAAATTACTTTTCGCAAAAATTCATCACATTTGAACTATTGAACCAATTTAAACGATCGACATATTAAATTGAAGCCAATAAGTTAACCTTCTTTGAAAAAATATCACACTTGCGAAAAGATTGGAATCTATTCGCACAGGTCTAGTCTAGTCACATAGGAATTGTGAACGAAGACTTAAAACATGTTAATTTGCAAAACAATAACTCAAAAACGAACCTCTGATATCGAGATATGTTATGCAAAAACTCCTCAGCTTACCAGAAAAAATATAAAAAAAATATAGTGCCCTCTATCTTTAACCGGGAAAACTATGAAAAACTAAATCAATCAATAATTACTAAAACAAAAATCCGAATTCTTCACAACAGTATATTTTTCAAAACTATCTCATAAGCTTCAATTTGATATGTCGATCATCACATTCGGTCCAGTAGTTCAAAAGTTATGATTTTTTGTAGTGGTAAAAATGGGGAAAATTGTTTTTTCGAACCATCGATTAACTTTAAAAAAACATAACTCAAAAACGAAAAATAGCATCTTCGATATTGAGATATATTATGTAAATTCCGAGAAAAAATATAAAAAAAACATAGGAACCAATTTCTGTAAATTCAATTAGGAAGCCAGCAAACTGTGAAAAATACCGTTGAAAATTTTGAAACAAGGGTGCTTCAGGAAACGTGTAAACTGTCCGTTAAGGGGTTACTACACTATAAACATAATAAAAAGTATGTGATTTTCGCGATTTTTGGACGTAGGACTACGTCTCTCATGTCTATACTGGGGTGTAAGTTCAAAGTTTCGAAAACGAAAGCGTTACGCCGGAGAACTCAATCAAAGATTTTGAGCGTTCTATGCTTGTTACTACGCGTCCTATGCTTGTTACTTTTTGATCCAAAAACTTGTTTCAATAGCCTTAAAATTGTTTTCAGAACAGGCTATTGAAATCACACCAATCGGTATAAAAGCGAGTTGATTTTTTGCAGTGGTAAAAATGGGGAAAATTGTTTTTTCGAACCATCGATTAACTTTAAAAAAACATAACTCAAAAACGAAAAATAGCATCTTTGATATTGAGATATATTAGGTACAAAATCCTCAGCTTTCAAGAAAAAAATTTAAAAAAATAACGCCCTCTAGTCCAAAGCCATAAAAACAATAAAAAACGAGTACAGTAAACCCTGTTTTTGTGCGGTTTTTTTTGCGAATTTATTTTGTACGATTTTTTTTTGTGCGGTTTTCTTCTCTTGTGCTGTTTTTTTGTGCGATTTTTTTTTGTGCGGTATATGAAAAGAAGCATATTTGACGAAGTTATCGTCCATTTAGTTTTTTTCGATGGTTTATATGCATTTCAGTGCGAAAAAAGCATATTTGCGTCTCAATTATCCACTTCTGAAATTATTCCCTTCCTCCCATCAAATTCTCTAAGTTGTTCTAAGTGTTTGCATGACATGATTTCTAACAGCAACTCGTGTCGACATGCAACTAAAAGCACAAAACAGCCCCGCGCAACCGAAAATGCAAACTGTCCCGTCGCAAAGCAGGGAAACAAAAGGAAATTGAACGGTGAACAGCGTGGATTTGAGTTATTTTCTAGGGGGAAACTTTTTTTATGCGGTCCCTATCTACCGCCAAAAAAAGTTTTTTTCAAAATGTGTACCGAACACGATTTTTTAAAGCTACTGGTGAAATTTCGCACGATTTTTTTATGCGGTCCCTATCCCCCGCACCAAAAAAGGTTTGCCTGTACAATCAATATTTACGAAAGTAAAATTCATTTCTTTTGCAAGTTCAATATTTTTTAATTTGATTAATCGATCATCGACTCAATCGATTCAGTGGTTCAAAAGTTATGAATTTTTGAAAAAAAAGTCATTTTTGGGAAGAAAAAAGTGGAAAAATTGATTTTTCGGACCACTTAAAATGATAATAAAACACCCTAATAAAAAAAACAAAAAAATACGGGTCTAATGTTTTGCGATGAAGAACAAAACTACCACTTTTGATGAAAATCTGAAAACCACTATATCGGTTTGGCATGGAATGGCTGTATAATCAAACACTCACTCTCATCATTTCACTAGAATCCTAAAAGTCTCTTTGCCACACACTAAATAACGAATATGAAAACAACAATATTGCTTCGTTACGGTACTCCTTGATCATTCGTATCAATGGTTCTAATATATAATTTTCATGGAAAAAAAATTGTGCCAAACACTCTCTCATTGTTCGATTCCCAAAAGGCATGATATTTCATACAAAAACGATAAGAAACTTTCTTGGATTGCTTCTTCGAGTTTGTTGTGCAATCGAAGGCACTTTTCGGACAAAGAAGAACATTTTGAGATATTGGAATCAGAGCTCTAAGAGATGTTTTCAACAGAACGGAACCACTACTTTTCAGTTGAGTACCGTATATCCTAAAAAGAAACAAGTCAATTATAGACTGAACGTTGTAAATTTAATGCAATTACACATTAAATCGTTTCACGAAAATATTTTGATTACACATTTCAGCATGAAGCCATAACGAGTATTGTACTCTAAATAATAAGACCTATGACACTGTCTACAGAGGAAAAAAGACAAAATTCTGAAAAACATACTCCATCGTCGGTGCAAGCCAAAGTTCCCAGCAATTCATTCCGTAGACAGCAGTCAAACTGCTAGGGAAAGTTTAGCATACTTTCGACTGATGTTGTCATTGTTTGGAAGTGAACAAAACTAAAAGAACGCAGTTCCAACTCACCTGTCAGAAAAGTATTTTCTCCTATTCACAATTACTCCTCCGGCATTGCACGAGAAATAACAGCACATTTTCCCGGAGTTTCACGGTGCTGAGGCTAAAGGGTACGACTGCGGCAACAATACTGCAATACATAAGAGATAAACTTTCGTTCCAACTCCCTTTTTTCCCGTTTTATTTTCACTCACTGTTATATTTTATATATCGCTCCCTTTGCGCCTGTTATTTTCTTTTTTTAATTATCAGTTCACGAAATTGAATTGAATTTCGACTCACCGTCACACACTTAGCACTTTTTTTCATATATATTTTTTTCTACCTCCGCATTTTCTAATCCACTGACACCAAACAGAGTGTGTGACTTCACGATTTTATTCTATCTTATCACATTCAACTGTTTCGTAGTTTAAATATGTATTACATAACGATTATAATAATTCATCTCACTTCAAAAAACCTCTCAGCGCCTTAGTTTTCGTATCCATCAAAATGTCATCGAGATTTTCGCTTATTCTAGTTATAACTACGACAACTTTCACTTCTCCACATGGATACACACGAAATTTCCCAGCTTATGTTATTCGTTACCTCACCACCGATGGCACTGAAAATAGTTTAAAAGAATTATGGCATTATTGAACTGCACTTTTTATGGCTTCTTTGCTCGCTCACTCGTTCTCATACCAAAATATCACACCACAACATAACTCACATTCTTCCACCCTCGAACAGTGCTGGCCGGGACATATCACCAATTTCCAAACCCCTTCCCCTTTTCTCTCGCCAACCACGACGCGGATCCCTGTCTGAGAAAAGCCAACAAAACTTTGCAACTATTTCATGACTGACTCCGCTATCCCTTTCTCCACAAGCAGCAAACACCACACTCCCCGAAAGTGTCCCGAGAAAAGCTGCAAATTCGCACTAATCGTCAAAAAATGGAACTTTTTCGCTTCTTCACTCGCGTTGAACAGGACAATGGCACATCGCACGACATCGAGCGGTGGAACTGCTGAAAAGTTTAGCACCGAAATCAAATAAACGAATTTCGGAGGGATGGCCAGATGCCCGTCGAGCACTGCTACCACAGCCACTTGCCAGCGTAGCCCCCCTCTCACTCTCCCGTGGCAAACCGTGGCAGTGAACCACCGCTCGTGCGACGCCGGATGTACACTTTCGAGTCACGACAACAGAACTGATGTGCTCACCAGTTAACTTTAAACTCCTGGCTACGCTGCCAGGATCCAGCTGCCAAGAGGACGACGAGATTGAAATTGAGATCGGAAGAGTGAGAGAGTGGGAGAGAGAGAGAGAGCAGTAGCAGGACATTCCACAAGGAAAAGTCCATGTCCATGCAAGTGAATATTTTCCCTCTCGCCGAATTTTCCCGCAATGAAGGAGCGAGAGCGAGAGAAGCGTGATATCGGGAATTGATAAGAGCAGAGAAGTGCTGCTAGACGAACTTGTTGCTTCCCTAGGTTGGAAATATGCTGAACGTGTAAATGTAAACGTGTGCAAATGTGTGTCAAACAATGAAGGAAGGATTTCTAAACGCATGCTTTTGTGGAATTTCGCTGCATTCCGGCTTTGACGTCATCATATAACTGCAACAGTCAAGTTATTAATTGTGTTACAATCCTTAGCCAAATTTCGCTGAAACTGGTGTGTTGAGAATTTCAAATGGCATGGTTCTTTGTACAAAAAACGGTTTTGCTGTACACCGATAAACCTGGTGGTATGCTCATTAGCAAAACTCACAAATAGATGACTCGATAAACCACAGTATATCGCCAATCATTATGGAAATCTCAATACCACTGTAGAACCTCAATAAAAAATAGTTGAACTACGCTGAATTTACAACTCTTGCCTTGTTGGGGATTACTTGGTTTGTAAACCAAATAACAATATTGTCAATGAGTTTAAATATTATTAAAATTAGGCTTTTAGCGTTATATGCGCATCTAGTGCACCGAATACACTAATATCGCCAACATAAAAAGTTCACTGGGAATTGGAAGTCCGACTGCAAGCGGTGATTCAAACGCAACTATTTTCAATTCAATTATCTGTATCAGCCGTGGTCCAGATAGCGAAGATACGAGAAAAAAAAACATGTTGCAGAGTATGAGTCTCACCAGGTATTCTTCATATCACATCACCTTCTCATTCCGAATGATTTTATGTAAATTCAATTAAGAAGCCAGCAAACTGTGAAAAATACCGTTGAAAATTTTGAAACAAGGGTGTTTCAGGAAACGTGTAAACTGTTCGTTAAGGGGGTACTACAGTATAAACATAATGAAAAGTTTGTTATTTTCACGATTTTATCAACAAGGAAATAAATTGCTATGATTAATCTGATAGCACAGTTTTATTAGGCATATATTACATGACAAACAAACGAAAATTGGTGTCAATTGGACTGTCCCCTGAATAGCCGCAATCGGCTTGTTGAGCCTTTGCAGCCTGAACCGTGTGAACTGGTGGGAGTTCTATAAGTTTTTCTAGTGAACCGATTTCAACCAATGATTTTTTAACGTAATCTTGGATATATTTCCTGTCCTCATACGTGGGATTTTTTCAAAATATTAACTTTTACCGAAATGGCGATATTTTTTTGTAAAAAAATGCGTTTTTGCCTCAAGAATCAAGACAAAAACATTCACCAAAATTTTATTTTTCGAAATATCAAAAAGAACCTACGTACGATGACAGGAAATTTAGTGGAAAATCTGGGAAAAACTAGTTCATCAAAATCAGATGACCGATCCGGAGGTAGATCTCCCAAACTGGTGGGACTTAGTTTCTTAGTTTCGAGAAAAACGCGTTTTAGATTTTTTATCCAAGCTCCTTGCGCAAGACATAGGTTCACTGGTTGGCTTGTAATTTCGGAACGGAGCATCGGACAAAACTGGAACAAAAACTACAGTAAAGTAGACATTCCAGAGAATATTTTAGGCTAGAATTTTTTCTACATTTTTTTTCAAATTTCCATAGTGTACTATCCCCTTTAATTACGGAATATTCCATTCGAATGACTACATCGACTGTCTTGGCAGTAGTTCATCCTTCCAAAAAAAAATCAGAACGTTTTCTAAGGTTTGTGCTCCTTCATAAACACTTTATCCCATAAATACTATTCCAAAATCCCTGAATCATTTCTGAATGTTCAGTTCTCCAACGCCGTGTAACAGAAAAAATTGTAAGAGGTTGTACCTACGGCACGACCGCATATTTTCGACGTAGAACTACGCAACTTTATTAAGTAATCCACTTGTTTACCACTTAATATTATTATATGATAATAATAATAATAATAATAATAATAATAATAACAGAACACGCGGGGCTGCAAAGATCAAGTCGTTATCGATGCAGTCATCGTCGGACAAGCAAGCCAAAACAGAAGGAACCTGAGTATGGCGTAAATTGACTATAAAAAAGCATACGACTCAGTACCGCATACGTACCTGATAAAGGTACTAAAAATGTACAAGATACATGATGGCGTCATCAGGTTTATGGAACACGCAATGGTAAACTGGAGCACCTCGCTTAGTATCACCGACGGAACAACTATGTTGAGATCCAGAACTCTCAATATTCGCAGGGGAATATTCCAAGGTGACACATTCAGTCCTTTGTGGTTTTGCCTTGCGATGAACCCCTTGAGCAGAGCACTCAACCGAAGCAGCCATGGCTACCATATCAACAGAACAACGACAATAAACCATACCTTCTATATGGACGACTTGAAACTGTTTGCGGAATCAACAGAAGCGCTACATAGTCTTCTACAGTGTGTTAGCGACTTTAGTTCCGATGTGCGGATGGAACTCGGAATCGAAAAGTGTAAGGCAGTACAGCTCCACCGTGGACGATTGGTGGAGACTGAAGAATTCCGCATTAACGAGAGTGAAGTGATTCAAGATTTGGTGGAAGGCGAATCCTATAAGTACCTGGGATTTCTGCAATTGAAAGGGATTTGTCACACAAAAATCAAGAAGGAACTCCAGGAACAATTCTTGATCAGAATCAACCAGGTTTTGAAAACAAACCTCTGCGGCGGCAAAAAAATCAAAGCCGTCAATACGTTTGCCGTTCCTTTACTCACGTACAGTTTCGGGGTGCTGAAGTGGACGAAAACCGATTTAGAAACAATAGAAAGAGCAATGAGAGTGACGTTCACAAAGCACCGTATGCACCATCCAAAGTCGTCCATAGAAAGATTCACCTTGCCACGTGTTGAAGGAGGAAGAGGTGTCACTGACATTAGAGCGCTTTGCAGTTCCCAGATCCAGCAGTTGCGGAGTTACTTCGTGGAAAGTCAGACCCGTCACGATATCTATCGCGCTGTCTGTGAAGCGGACCGTGGATTCAGTGCCCTGCATCTGGCGCAGGAGCAGTACGAACTTAGCTGCAATTTGCAGACCATAGAAGAAAAAACAACATCATGGAAGCAAAAGGAACTTCATGGGACACACCCCCATCGTTTAGAGCAAGCGCATATCGACAAAGTATTATCGAACACGTGGCTGGTGCGAGGTGAACTCTTTTCTGAAACAGAAGGGTTTATGGTAGCCATCCAGGACCGGATAATGGCGACCAAAAACTACTGGAAGTACATCTTGCACGAAAACGTTGTTGACTGTTGCAGAAAGTGCAATAAAGTAGGAGAGACGATAGAACACGTCATAGCCGGCTGTGGAGCCCTAGCCGAATCAGCTTATCTCAATCGTCACAACTCGGTTGCCAAGATTGTTCATCAACAGCTAGCATCAAAACGCAACTTGGTAAATCAGTTGGTACCCTACTACAAGTATATTCCGGATCCGGTTTTGGAAAATAGCTGCTACAAGTTATACTGGGATCGCGAGATTATTACGGATGTCCGAATACCAGCTAATCGCCCTGATATTGTGGTCTACGATAAAAATAAGAAAGAAGTGCTGATAATAGACATTGCAGTACCGTTAGACCACAATCTACAATCTACGTTTGCTGCCAAGATAACCAAGTATCACGACTTGGCAGAAGAACTAAAACAAATGTGGCATTTGAAAGGCATCCGTATTATACCAGTAGTGATCTCTGCTACTGGTTTAGTTCCACACTCTCTCACGCAGTCATTGGAGGAGCTGCAAGTAACAGAGCAGCTTGCGGTTATGCAGAAAGCGGTGATTCTTGGAACGTGTAACATAGTGCGACGGTTCCTGAATCACCATAATTAGAACACGATGATTGTGCAGACACTATTATAAAGAGAAAAAAAGAAAGAAAAAAGACGGGTGGGTAATGTCGGGGACATAACCGGAATGACGTAGGACTATACAAAGGGGACAGCTTTTGCTAAATATATTTTTTAAATATATTGTTTTATTTTCTTCTCCTACGTGAATACCCACCTATCTACCTGAAAATGGATTAGTTAACTGTTTACTCTTTTTGAACATGTTGGGGGTTCTGAAAAGAACCTTTTGTGTTGTGTTTTTGCTTTTTTTTACAAACTTTCTCAATTTTTTCTCACTATCTCATAGTTGATTCTTGTTTTTTTTCTGAAGGCTTTGTACTTATTAAATGTTCAACGCCGGGCATCTTTTGGCGTATGCACATATCGTACAATCAAAATGATGGCTGTGATAGGGAATGCATAGGTGGTTATCAGCTCATTCACTATCATATATTTCACTATTGAGCACATTACCGTACCTTAAACTGTGGTTTCGGAGACGAATGAATTGTAAGATTTGTATCTTCGCAAACAAAGTAAATAGAAATGAAAAAGAACTGAGGTTTTGGAGACGAACTCTACGATCTGTCGAGAATTAAACGAGCTATAAGCGTTCTGAAAAACCAACAGTCAATTAACACAGGATTAAAGTCCTTTAAAATAAGAACAGAGCAGCAGGAAATACATAGCTCATCATGTTGCTCCTTAGTTATGTTTCTATACAATGCAGATGTAACGTCAGTCAATTTTCAACATCAGTTATCAACCAAAGAAAGCAGTTCTTGCTACCGAGAAAATTCGTTAATGCCATCCTGCATACAATGTGTTGTAATTTGAAGCCACTTTCAATTCGGAAACCATGCATGGGTTTCTGAAAACTGAATGATCAATTTAAAAGACCCCAAACCAATAAGTTCAAGAACAAGATAAACAAAATAAATCAGTTTATATTATATGTCATATTATGTCACTTTAGAATGCATTGGTATTGTGAAAAACTTTTAATAACTCTTCTTTGAAAGGTTTAATGGCCCTGAAAAGCGCCGTATTTTACGGTGGCTAGTTTTGCCACCAAAACAGTCTGTATAAACAAACTTTTTACTTCTTCTACTTGCTGCCGTTTTGCGATTGCGTTTGCCACTCGCTGAAACTAGTTGTTGCCATCGAACCGAATGTGCTCTGTTCTGTAGGCTGGTTTTCTTATTGTCGTGAGCAGCTTTGCAAGCCAACTCGAGCACTCCGGCGGCCGAAATTCTATAACCGCTATTAGGTATACTTGTGCTCCGGAATCAATCCGTTGATGCGATGTGATGTGAAACGATGCCATACAACCACACTAATTTACGGTTTGAAAGAGAATGAGATATTTTTCAGCGGATCCGCGCATTTTGTACTTTAGCGGTACACGGTCACAGGATAGAGACAAATCGGCAGACTCAGCCAAAGAGGCGAGTCCAACGAGACGAACGAAAGAGCGTTAAAAGGCAGCGATGGCAGAAAAATACATTCATTACGATTTGTTCGCTCGTTGGATTCACATGCAGGCTAAAAAGGGTCCTTTTCAGGATCACAAAATTATCTTTAATTAAAAGAGTTTATTGTTTTGTTATCACTCGATATCCCCATCTTGTTCGACTAAATCTTCCTGTTTAACGATTGCGTTTACCACTCGCCACAGCTTTCACAGTTGGAAAATTTCTTCTCTTCCAGCTCGTGACATGTTGTACAGTAAATTATATTTAATGCGACGTGCCGAAGCACACCTCAGTGTCGCATTGGAGGCGATTTTAACCTGTAATTGAACATTTGCGATGACAGTGGTACAGTGTCGACTTTCAATGTGGGGTCATAATTTGGATCTCTATGTTTACAAAAATGTCCAACTAAATAAGTCGCATTACATGTCCGTCCAATTAGCTAAATTTCGAACTAATTGTAAATTACTGTACTTTCAATCTGGAAACAATTTAAGAATTGGTGAAAATTGAATAATCAGGAAAGTCCCCAACTATCAATAAGCTCAGAACAACTGCCAAATTCACATACTCATCAGATCCTGGCAAACAAATTATGAAAAAATCAATGTGTTTTATTATTATTTTGGATATTATTTTAGCATTGAATTGTATTTCCTAAACTCTTTTTTGGAAGGTTTAATGGCCCTGAAAAGCGCCTTGTTTTATGGAATGGTTCCAATTTAGAAAACTTAGTACTCGTGGTTTTGAAAAAAACCATTTCGAACGCCCTCGATGCCGCCTTGTTCTGGATTTGCCACCAAAGCAGTTTGTATAAAGAACAAACTTTTTTCTTCTGCTACCTGCTGCCGTTTTGCGATTGCGTTTGCCACTCGCCACTCGCTGCAACTGCCTGTTGTCTTGATGTCCACCGAACCGAATGTGTTCTGTTCCGAATACGGGTTTTCTTATCGTCGCGAGCAGCTTTGCCAGCTAACTCGATCACTTCGGCGGCCGAAACTATATAACGCCGACTAGGTGGACTGGTGCACTGGTACTAACGCGCTCGGCCTAGCTACCCTTGCGGGGAACTCCAGATCAACACGGTTCGAGCGGGATTTTGCTTTTCCCTTCACTTTTCCTCCTTTGCCATGTCCAGACTTGGCTGCTTGGGTTGGTTTGTTGATGTGTTGTGATGCGAACTTATGTGGTGTACGGTTTGAATGAGAATGATCGTTACGGCAGCGGAGCGGGGATTTTTAAGCTGACTGGCTGGCTCGAGAATTATGGCGGGTTTACATTAGGAAGATCTATAGCTATAGATGGATTTATTCACGTGAATATAGGTGTAAACGGGTGAGAATAAATATGATACACTTATTCGAGGTATATATAACTTGAATAAATTCAGCATATGTAAACGCTTGTGAATTTCTCACTGGTGAGAAATCACTAAAGTTGGATGCAGTTCTACTTCAGGTGAATAAATTCACCGAGAATATGAATATATTCATTATAGAAGTTCACGCTAGTGTAAACAGTTGATGCGATTTCTATAAATCTCATCATATTTCTTCACATGAATATATCACTAGTCTAAACCCACCCTTACGCATGAGTGAGACAGCGACCAATGTTTCGTTCATTTTTTTTCTTTTTCCTTTCCAATCGTGCTTCATTCTATTTCGCTGCTGCTCTGGTTGCTCGTTTTGGTCGGTACGATTTGAGGAGCACAAAATGGACCAATCAAAAATGGGCACATAGTGCATTTGGACAATGCTTGATATTTCACAATTATTCAATTATTTATCTCAATAAAAATGAAATGTTATTCGTTATGATAGATGCGTAGATATATTTCCTATCAATTGATGCAAAAACCTTTGCGATCTATTGAGAAATGCTCGAGTTATAAGCGTTCCAAATCTTGCATTTTTTCCTACTTGTTCAGTGCCTAGATTTCCATTTCACCCCCTATATCTTCCGGTTAGACGTAGTCCTACGTCAAAAAGATACCACAGAGCCTAATCCCCCTTTGGCATTTAAGAAGCCCGGGGGTAGGTGAATATTCCAGCTCAATGCTGAGAAGTGCCATAACTCTATATAATAATAATATATAATATTATTTCGGAATGCATCAAAATTTTTGTAATAGTTACAAATAAATTCGATGGACGCCCTTTTACGTTTGATATGGACTAGGACTACCAAAATATTTGAACAGAAAAATTGTCATACGATCATTGTATTTACATTTCCCTCTGAAATTATTGCACATCTCATGTTAACGTAGTTCTCGAACCGCGGAAGTTCATTCACCTCTAGTATTCGAAATGACGATTTTCCCAGGCTTCTCAGTTTAAAAGTACTTTTTAGGGAAACATATTCCGGTCGACACAACAACAAGCGAGTACAAAAGTACTCAACACCAAAAAAAAAAACCCCGACTTGCATGTAAATTTGCAAAGCGGATTCCCACAGGTACATCGATTTTGAAGTCTGTGTTGGGGAAACCGTAAATCGGGCCAATCAAAACTTTGCAGTTGGGGCGTTTAGATAACGCTTGACATTTTCCAGTTATTCAATTGTTTATCTCATGAAAAATAACATTTTATTAGTTGTGATAGACACGTAAAAATATTTCCTATCAATTGATGCAAATATCTTTCCGATCAGTTAAGAAATGTTCGAGTTATAAGTATTAGAAATACGGGTTTGGTTAGCACACAAATCGGCAGAACAAATGTATGGGACAAAAGGAAGTTCTTCCAGTTTTCATGAATTTAAACCGTTTAGAGGTTAGCGAATTGTAATGTATAGCATATCAAATAAATCATAGAGAATTTCCGATTCGATTGTTATGCAAATTATGAGAATTCGTTCACAGTGAAAATAGTTATTAATGTATTATTATGAATTGAATCTGGCAGGTATAGCGGAATCAGACCATTGGAGGAATAATAGAAGGGATGAAATTAGTTTACATGCTTCAGTAGTACATCCATTGGAGGGTGGAACGATCAAAATTTGGTCAACTTAATTTCGACGTATTTCTCTTGCGTTCAAAACACTTGTTCCCGGAATCTTTATAAGGAGCAGCTTACGAAGTTCGATTGTTTCGTTATGGACGATTAAACGTACGTAAAATCGGACTTGGTATACCTGAACAACGTTTGCTGTCTTTCCTGAACTTACACGATGGACCCGTTCTTTTATGGCCGGATTTGGCATCCTGCCTTATGGAGAAAAAAAAACAATAGAATGGTATGCTGAGAATAACATGATGGTGGTACCCAAAGATCACAACTCTCCCAACACTTTACCCCATAAAGTGATATTGAGCCATCTTCAAGTGCAACTTAAAGAAAGACGCAAAAACAAGCTAGAATACGAAAGATAGATCAAAGCAAACAAAAAATCGGTACACACTGCTCATTTCATAGGGCAATTCAGAATAACTATCAACTTTTTCAAAAATAGTTTGAACAAAATGGGTAAATTAAATACACATTTAAGTGGTTTTATTTTGAATTGTAGTAAAATGTCAACATGGTGTGTAATTTATGAGTGTTATAGCCGCAAATGTGCTGTTTATAAAAATGTGAAATGTTTATATGCATGCTGTCAGAATTAATTTCTGCTTGGAATTGAACCCAAAAAAAAATTCAAACGATGCCAAACTGGGATTGAATACAAGTCTTCTGGGTTTTGAATTAAGGATACATGTTGTGTGGATGATGTTGATATATTCAAGTAAAAATGTAGTTAAGAGTTCAGCTCTTTTAACACGTTGAACCCATCGTCGGTCCCTATATTTAGCAATATTTTTTGACATCCTCATGCCTGTTTTATGAAATTGCTCGTCAATCGATTAATCAATTTTTTCAATAAAAAAACAGGAAGTGGGTTATATCTATGGTATAACCGCAAGGGTGACGTAGGACTATCGTTGATTTAGAGATCATTTGTTTGAAGTTGAATCTAAATCCATTCTGAATGAATGAATAAATGAATATTTGGGGGACTTCGAAAACGAGAGCGTTACGTTGGAGGCACAAGATTCTATGCATCCAATATAGGATACGAAAAACCTTGTTCTGAAGAATAATCTTCAGAAGCTTTCCTGCTAACTGTACTTGATTGACAAATCACAAACCCAAATGTATTATATGGATATTTTATGGATAGAAAACATTAAAATAAACTCTTTCGCTTGAATGTAATTTTCAATTCCAAGGGAAACTGGCAGATTAGTTTTCCAGCAACGATTAGATATTTCCACATTTTCCTCGATACTGGAAGCCCACCAGTGGTTAATGCTAACTCGATAACCATCTGTTAATAGCACTTGATTGAAACATATTTGGTCACAGTGTTACATGGATAGAAAACATTCAAATAAACTCTTTCACATGAATGTATTTTTAAATTCCCAGGGGAACTGGCAGATTATTTTCAGTAACGATTAGATATTTCCACATTTTCCTCGATACTGGAAGCCCACCAGTGGTTAATGCTAACTCGATAACCATCTGTTAATAGCACTTGATTGAAACATATTTGGTTATCAATGTTACGTTGATAGAAAACATTCAAATAAACTCTTTCACATGAATGTATTTTTAAATTCCCAGAGGAACTGGCAGATCATTTTTCAGCAATGATTAGATCTTTCCGGAACTTTCTCGATGCTGAATGGCATCCAAACGGAAAGAATTCTACGCGTGTATGTGTCGATCCTTCGCCGTCCACCTCCTCCAGCACGTTAGGCAACGATGTTGTCTTGTCGATGTCCTCACGAAAAATGAATGTGTCTCACCACCAGAATATCGCTTAAGTATGCTTTTTGTGTGTGATTGAATCCAGAGAAGGTGTGGTTTACGATGGCAATTTGGAAGGCAAACTAGAGGGGAATGAACTCTCTGAGCTCTAAACTTTCGGCGACTGAACAATAATCGATTGCGTACGCATACAATATTGGATACGGAAATATCCTACAGATGGGGAAGGATAATCTTCAGAAGCTTTCCTGCTAATTACACTTGGTTGAAAAAATACAAAATCAAATGTATTTGATCGCTGTGTTATATGGTTAGAAAACATTAAAATAAACTCTTTCACATGAATGTATTTTTAAATTCCCAGATGAACTGGCAGATTATTTTCAGTAACGATTATATATTTCCACATTTTCCTCGATACTGGAAGCCCACCAGTGGTTAATGCTAACTCGATAACCATCTGTTAATAGCACTTGATTGAAACATATTTGGTCACAGTGTTACATGGATAGAAAACATTCAAATAAACTCTTTCGCATGAATGTATTTTTAAATTCCCAGATTAACTGGCAGATTATTTTCAGTAACGATTAGTTATTTCCACATTTTCTCGATACTGGAGGCCCACCAGTGGTTAATACTAATTCGATAACCACCTGTTAATAGCACTTGATTGAAACATATTTGGTCACAGTGTTACATGGATAGAAAAAATTCAAATATACTCTTTCACATGAATGTATTTTTAAATTCCCAGAGGAACTGGCAGATTATTTTCAGCAACGATTAGATATTTCCACATTTTCCTCGATACTGGAAGCCCACCAGTGGTTAATGCTAACTCGATAACCATCTGTTAATAGCACTTGATTGAAACATATTTGGTCACAGTGTTACATGGATAGAAAACATTCAAACAAACTCTTTCACATGAATGTATTTTTAAATTCCCAGAGGAACTGGCAGATTATTTTCAGTAACGATTAGATATTTCCACATTTTCCTCGATACTGGAAGCCCACCAGTGGTTAATGCTAATTCGATAACCATCTGTTAATAGCACTTGATTGAAACATATTTGGTCACAGTGTTACATGGATAGAAAACATTCAAATAAACTCTTTCACATGAATGTATTTTTAAATTCCCAGAGGAACTGGCAGATTATTTTCAGTAACGATTAGATATTTCCACATTTTCCTCGATACTGGAAGCCCACCAGTGGTTAATGCTAACTCGATAACCATCTGTTAATAGCACTTGATTGAAAAATATTTGGTCACAGTGTTACATGGATAGAAAACATTCAAATAAACTCTTTCACATGAATGTATTTTTAAATTCCCAGGGGAACTGGCAGATTATTTTCCAGAAATGATTAGATCTTTCCGGAACTTTCTCGATGCTGAATGGCATCCAAACGGAAAGAATTCCGCGCGTGTATGTGTGTGTAGCGATGTCTTCCCGGGGAACCGTTTGTGGCATCACTCTCCTCCTGGTGGATTCCCTTCTGGCCTAGGGCGCACAAACAGGCTCTTGGTGACACTGTTCATCCGCGCTTTCATGATGAACGAAGAGCTTCACCACAACAGCAACAACATGCTCCAATCGCTGTTCAATTAGAACTGAGTGGATTTCCGAGTGGCGCTCGCTTATATACCGATTGGTGATTTCAATAGCCTGTTTTGAAAGCAATTTTAAGACTATTGAAACAAGTTTTTGGATCAAAAAGTAACAAGTATAGAACGCGTAGACATTTTATCTTTCGAATGAAGTGTTTATCATACCATTTCGTTCAGTTGTTTAGGAGCTATTAACGCTTAAAATCTCGGTCTCCGGCGTAACGCTTTCGTTTTCGAAACTTTGATTTTACACCCCGGTATAGAAATGAAAGACGTAGTCCTACGTCAATAAGTTCTCTACAAGTTTCAGTACGGATCAAGACGAGGGTGTAGCACTTCGACTGCTATCACTGAGTTTTTAGATGAGGTAATTGATGAAATTGATCATAAAATGATTGGTGGTGTTCTCATTCTAGACCTCAAGAAGGCATTTGACGCAATAGATCACAAAATATTTAGATGAGCTGAGAATTTGCGGGATAGCGAATAGTTATCTCTCCAGTGAACAACAATGCTACACACTACAGAGTGGCGCATGAGTCACGCAACACTCTCTGAAGGAAATAAATATAACGATCGCGCTGCAACTTCGGTTCAGTTGTCGACTTCGTATCGTTTTGACGTAGGATTACGTCTTTCGGGAACATATTGGGGTACAAATTGAAAAATGAAAATCGATCGCATCGTGAAAAATGTCCAATTTCAAACGCTTGTTACTCATTCATTTCATGATGGATTGATGAAATTTTTGCATCAAACGATTACGGCACTCCATAACAATTTTTCACATTGAATAAAATAGTATATATCATATAACTAACTATCGAACAATTGAAAAAATTCAACCCCTATCCAAACAGTGATACCCAGTCCTGATTGGTCGAAATTGACGTCATTTCTTTTTCGCGCCCGATTCGTTCTCTCACCGGCAAGTTGCATGGCAATCGAGTAGGAGGCGCCTACATCACACATACCAAATGATATAAAAGCAAGGAGCATTCGTGGATCTCATTCATTCTTTCAACGGACGTGGAACGGACAACAACAAGTGGAGAGCAGCAGCAGTGAAAGCGGCTAATATATAGGCGAGCATAGAAGTTGAGCGGTCAAAATGCGAGCTGTGTCTCGCATCAAGCTTCTATGGCAGCATAAGCAGCGGCAAACAGTAGCAACGGTTGTTGAAACCGGTCTACTACTAGTGGCAGCAGCAAGCATCACGAGCGGATCGTTTCAGGCACGCTCTCTCCGTCAGAAGTGCGAGAACTTTTCTTGGCATCGTGAAAATGCAGCATCGAATCTGAGCGGCCAACAATTGAGCTGTGTCTCACATAAGTGGCAGTAGCAGCAGCAGCGGCGGTAAACATCGATGCTGAACCTCAACAATCGAGCTGTGTCTCGCATCGGTCCACTACTGTTGGCAACAACAAATATCATGAGTAGAGAGTTTCAGGCATTCTCTCTTTCTCTACTGCTGCTGCTTCTGCTACTCAGTCAGATTTCTTATTCTTGTTGGACGCTCAGATCGATAAACATATGTGTTTCTAGTGTGCATTGCTGGTACTCCTGTTCACATCAACCAATACAATTGGATGCGGTTATGGAGTTAAAGGAGACAAAGGACCCGGTTAAGGAATAGTGTATCGCACGGTTCCACATGGCAACATCCAGTGTATCAAACCCGCTATCCGTTGTTTAGCTCACCGTGATGGTGTCAACGAAATCCTTGCAAACCGATGCACAGAAGCCGAAGATGCCAAAACCAAGGAAAGCAGCAGCGACTCGGAAAAAACTACCGTTGCCAAAAAGTTAACAACTGCTACATCCGACTGAAACCTCACATTAGCACGCAGCAGATTCCGTACAACCCATTTAACCATTCCAGTCCTTTTCAGGACTTTCGATATTGCTTTGAAACGAAAGAGTTTAATTTATTGTTTTCCACTTATCATAAAAATGATATAAAACTACGATCAAAAATACTGTTTACTTTTCATCATTCTTTGTGTGGACACCGACTGGACAGCATTGTTGCTGGACGGGCTGGACGGCGAGGGATCGAGTGCCTTTCTCAAGGCAAGAGGGCGGAGGTGGTAGCGCTGGAGTAGAATAGAGTAGAGTTTTCAAAGGGCCTTTCTCAAGGCTAGAGACGAATGAACTGCAAAAGTTTAAAGTCTCTATAATACAATACCTTCCTTCCTTCCTGTTTACTTTTACATTTTCTTTGATCATGTGCAACTAACAGGAAACTTATCACGTCAGAAACATACTTTCCATCAACCAACCTGACTGGATGCGGTAAGGGTGGCGAATAACATATGTATGCATATATATATATATATATATATATATATATATATATATATATATATATAGCGAAACGGCTCCGGTCATACACAGCACGTTTCAAACAAATGCCTCAAGGAATTTTCTAAAATAATATTTTGCCGATGCCTTTGCGCGAACTACACAGGCGAGAAGCACCATACTAGCAAATCAAATGTCGAAGTTCGTGATATGGGTGCGTTCATCGCTATTCGGTTCGGCGTCGGTTTAACCCTTTCATTACGGCAGTTTGCTCCGCCGAAGTGCTACCCCTGTACGAAGCACTGCGCCGAAAAGTATGCACATCGCGCTGGTGTGATCGAAGAGCAGTATGAATTTCATGTCGTCTAAAGACGACGCTCGTACACACAGCTCGTCGCGTGGATGTCGTCTATAGACGACATTCGTACACACAGGACGTCGCGCGGATGTCGTCTATAGACGACGCTCGTAACGGATGGGTTAACCATCAATAACTACGCTTGGCAACATTGACATCTGGCAATTTTCATATAAGATTTTTTCCCCGCATGTTAAAAGTGGTTTTTCATGTACATAAAAGCGCAGCGTAGTATGTCAACTGCTTCCCGGTTAGAAAATTAATGATCGTTAGAAAATAAATGAGCGACCCGTCCAATTTCAAACGCTTATTGCTCATTCATTTCATGATGGGTTGATGAGATGTTTGCATCATACGTTGTCGGCACTCCGTAATAATTTTTCACATTGAATAAAATAATATATATCATGTAACTAACAATCGAACAATTAAAAAATCTCAACCACTATCCAAACAGAAGATACCTAGGCCTGATTGATCGAAATTGACGTCATTTCTTTTTCGCGCCCGATTCGTTCGTTCACCGGCAAGCTGTATGACAATCGAGGAGGAGGCGCCTACTTCACACATACCAAATGATATAAAAGGATGGAGCGTTCGTGGATTTTATTCATTTTTACAACGGACGTGGAACGGACAACAGTGGAGAGCAGCAGCAGTGGACGCGGCTAATATATAGACGAGCATCGAAGCTGTTTGGTCAATAGGCTAGCTGTGCCTCACATCAAGCTTCTATGGCAGAATAAGCAGCGACAAACTACTACTACTCTACTAGTGGCAGCAGCAAGCATCGCGAGCGGAGCATTTCGGACACGCTCTCTCCATCAGAAGTGCGAGCACATGCTTCTTGGAATCGTGAAAGTGCAGCAGTGAACTTCAAGACGAGCATCGAATCTGAGCGGCCAACAATTGAGCTGTGTCTCATATCGAACTTAAGTGGCAGTAGCAGCAGCAGCGGCGGTAAACATCGAGGCCTAACATCAACAATCGAGCTGTGTCCCGCATCGGTCCAGTACTGATGGCAACAGCAAACATCAAGAGCAGAAAGTTTCAGGCATGTTCTCTCTTTTTGCTGATGCTGCTGCTCAGTCAGATTTCTCATTTTGTTCGACGCTCAGATCGGTAAACATATATGTTTTTAGTGTTTTAAGTGTGGTCACATCAGATCAACATCAACCAACATGACTTCATGCGGCAAGGAAGGCAAAGGAGGATCGAAGCGTATCGCAAGGTTCTACATGACAATATCCAGTGTATCAAATTCGCTATTCGCCGTTTAGCTCGACGTGATGGTGTCAACGAAAACCACCAAAATAAAAACAGAAATAAGCAGCAACGGCTCCGAAAAAGCTACCGCTGCCAAAAAACAACAGAAGTGAATTGTTGTTTTTGTTGCTCCATAAAGTTTTACGCGAGTAAATATGTCGGAATATATGTTCACGCAATATGAGCGCCAATCTCGTAAACGTGCATCGGAGCTGAAACAACTTTCTATCACTGATACCGAAAGCTCGATTGTAACACTGGTGAAATGAACAAAAAATACCCAACAACCAAATCAAACGGCCCTTTTCAGGGCCATCAGATCATTATCAAAGAGTTTAACAATATATTTTTTCAAACATCCAAAATCAGCATGCGACAGATACTCTAACGTAATCCTACGTCAACTATGCGGTCGTGTCTCGGACACAACCTTCTGTGACTTTTTTTATTCGAGAACAAAGATTTTGTATCGCGAGACATTTTTCTATACGAAATTTTTTTGTGCAAATCGGTTGCATGACATATGCGCCACCCTGTATTATGCTAAAAGTACTCTGAGTCCAATAAACATTGGCATACCTTAAGGTAGTAACATTGAACATCTACATTCATAATGTAAGTCAATGACATAGGAAAAACAGATAAAATTTGCATAAGCTTGGGTAGACTGTACACTAGGGTGCCAATGAAAATGGTCATCTCGAATTTCAAAAAATGTCCCCATAAAAAATGTTTTTTATCCCATTTATTGTCAAAAATCGGCATTCTGGACTTAGTTTTCTTTTCGCAGTACTAAACGAAAAGTTTGGTTTTGGGTGCCAAAAAAATAGTTATCTCGATTTTTCATTCGGAACTTCCTACGAAATGCTACGATTTGCACGATAATACACCCTATGCAAAATATTATCTCATTCGGACTTCATTTACTGGTATGACAAACTTTAAAATTTGAGTTTTTTTGAAAAACGAAAAATTACCGAAAATAGAGGTTTTCAAAAAAAAATGTTTGATGCCAAATGTATTAAACTTGCATCAGTCGTTGAGATTTACACAAATCTCGATTTTTTTTATAATGAGGAATTTTACGATGCCCCGCGCTTGCACCATCACTCGACAGCTTGCCTTTTTTTGTGCGGCATTAAAATAGTGAGAAAAAACTTTCAGATTTACACAAATCTCGATTTTTTTTTTCAAAAAAATGTTTCTTGGTGCTTGGTCGTTTTTCTACCTGAAAAATCGATTTTTGACAAAATAATTTTTTTTGGGATAACTGTAAATCTCGACGTGTCATGTAATTTCAAGACATTTGGCATCAAAATTTTCTTTTAAAAACCCCGATTTTCGGTGATTTTTCGGTTTTCAAAAAACTCAAATTTTAACGTCTGCCACACCAGTAAATGAAGTCCGAATGAGCTAGTATTTTGCATAGAGTATATAATAGTGCAAATCAACATTTCGTAGCAAGTTCCGAATGAAAAATTGGGATAACTATTTTTATTGGCACCCAAAACCATACATTTCGTTTCGTACTCTGAAAAAAAAACCAAGTCCCAGAATGCCGATTTTTGGGAAAAAAATAATTTCGAGATGACACTAGATCTCGCCATAACACTAGTTTCACGCCATTTTAAGACTTTTGGCATCAAAAATTTTTTTTCGAAAATCTCGATTTCCTTTACTCCCCCCCTGGGTGATTTTTCGATTTTTCAAAAACCTCTAACTTCGACCGCTTTGCGCCACTCTAACGCAAACTTTTTGTTTTGCACAAAAACACACTGAATGACTCTTGGGAGTAGCAAAACATTCTCATTGTGCAAGTTTCGGTTATTCGAGCTTTAAATAGTCAATAACGATGCCGCGGGAAAATTATCCAGCAATTACAATTTAACGAATAAAAAAGGAATCCTTTTTGAACCTTTTGGATGATCGGATGGGAGCGAAAAATTGCATTATGAAAAAATCATTCAACACCGCTACATTGTGTCAATAGTTATATCAAACAAATAAACAGATGAGACGTAGAATTTCTACCCCTATAACTTATACGAAACTAGCTGACCCGGCAAATGTTGTTCTGCCATATAACTCATTTCTAGAGAGATATCTTGGTTGATGATAATAACGAAAATATTTCAAGAGAGGGGGGTCGAGGTTGCGTTACTTTCGGTGTATTAGAGATAAAAAATTGCGTTACGTAGGGGGGGAGGCGGTCCAAAATCCGGATTTTTAGCGTTACGTAATTTGTGCACGACGCCTAAGTAAGATACACACACTCAGCAGAGTATCGAAACGACTCACTGTACTCGTGTTTGGGCCCTGTTGTTGGAAATTAAATCATACGGCAAGGTTAGTTCGTACCGACAATCCAAGCAGTTATGTTGTCTATCCGGAAGGCTCCCGACAGTCGTATCAATATGGAATTTTGAACAAGTTTTTGAGATACACTAGATCAAAAATGTACCAACTGACATAACTGTTTGCTGCAATACGTTCTAAATTGCAAAAGAGCTAAAAAAAATTCTTTTTTTGCACATTTTCCATTTTTATTTACGAAAATCTATCTTTTACATGAAACTCGAAGCCCTTGTATTGATATTTGCGACGCTTAACGCTTAGCCACGGGAGCCACTTAATAAACGTGTGTATTTTATCAAGTACATTTCTGAGTGAACTCTCCACTGAGTTATTACTTTCTAATTTCAGTTCCTAGATTGTTATAAATCGTGGGTTATTGCCGTTTTTATCATCGAAGGATGAATATTTTCATAACGAGTTTCTCGACATGCACGTTATTCATGCTTCCTGAAACCTTATTGAAGGTGTACCTAGCTAGGTATCAGAATCATATTTAAGGGATGTATTCTTGTTGATATATTAATGTGGAAAATTCGCTATTGTTATTCGTAGCTAAAACATGATCAGTCTCTTTACTGTTACTATTAAGTCATTTTTTATTTTTTTTAATGGTTACTTAAACAAGTGATTACCGTTATACTTGCCCAAGTAAAGCCAGAATACATATGTAATATGGTTTCCAAAGATATCTCACCATGGTGATTTCCAAAATTAACAACCAATCAAAAAACGTTCACAAGCACGTGTAATTCTTCTCAATGAAAATAAGACTCCTGCAAATATGTGCCAGAGTTTCTGGTAGGCAGTGGCACAAAAACGTGCGGAGCGCTAAAGGTTAAAACTATTTTCATCAGATTTAAATAAGTTTTAAACTGTAGATTTTATGTATTATTTATTCCATATTATTAATTATGTGTACGTTTGAATTATATGTGTTTTATACATATCACGTCCGTTTCAACGATTTGGGCTAACAAATATATAGCATCCTGATACTATGAATTACAAACGCTGGGAGAAAGGACTTACGTAGAATTCAGATGAAGAATTCTTCTCGCACTTCTTGACCTTCACAAAATGAAATGAACTAGCATCATTTCTGCGTTGGTGTGGGTAAATTTTTCACAAGAGATTTAACTATGTTCTCTTGAAGTCTGAACCCTCTTCAGCACAGACTCTCGTTCTCTATCGCTCTCTTTCTCTTAACCTCACTTAGTTGTGATGGAAACCATTCCACAGCCAAGAGTGTAGCGAGGTGTATAATGAGGAATTTTACGATGCCCCGCGCTTGCACCATCACTCGACAGCTTGCCTTTTTTTGTGCGGCATTAAAATAGTGAGAAAAACTTTTCACGACCTCTTCAAAACGAGCCACGAAAGTGTCCAACGAAAGGAACGATTTCATCCGACACTTTGCAGAAGTTGTACTTACAGCCGTAATGAGTTTCACACGATACTTCACGAAGGCAGGGGATTGCAAAATTGTTTTCCGTTGGAGCTTTTCCCTTCGTCTTTCCACCGGTCCCGGTTAGGCAGTGAAAGCAAGAGAGTGGTGAAAAGAGCTTCTGACGCTGACAATATCTTAACCGTACAACTCGTGTGACCTTGAAAGTATCTTTTTTTTAACTTGTTTTCCGGAAGAAACTCTACGTTACTACGGCGGAAATCTATGCTAGCTCAAGCAACTGATTGCGCACTCATCCACGAATCAATCAGATAGTTATTTGTGTTCAAGAAAACTTGTGGTGAAGATATGAAAAAACATATTCTGGGAAATACACCACACTTGGAGCTACAAATAGGAGCGCAAAAATATTTCATGTGAGAAAGTGGCTCCTGCTATTCAAAGCATACTACAAACCATGCACCTTGACAGAGCGCATAGACTAGTAAACACGCCGAGTTCAATGCTACTAATGTTTCTTTTAAAAATCCTATTAGCGATTTATTATCTGCCCACGTTCCCGGGATGTATTATCAAGTATCGCACAAACTATAACTAAAATCGAATCGTATTCGTCATTCATATGTCTGAACCATTGATCAAACGCTGTGGTCAAATATTACAGTCTGCTCGTCGCCTATTTCTTGTTCGTTTGGGTTGAAGCAGAACACGCCTCTTCAATCAATGAAATGCGCATCACAAAACATCACAATACCGATAAATTTCATTTTAAATTCATCATCCGCAACATCGCAGGAAGACTTCCAGATGGAAACAACAGCTTCGCTAGAAGAAGAAAAAACCACACGAGAGGAGCAGATACACGAGTGTGAACCATGTAGAAATTCACGTATCGCGCACATTTCGACGCATATGGTGGTGGTTGTATCGGGAATCCTCTCTCGAAAAGGTCGGGAAAACCGACACGAAGAACCCTTAATCAACATGTGCTGCTGGCTCCGTGTAGCCGTGTATCATTTGCTAATGAACAGGAGCAGTGGGCTGCTAACGTTTTCATAAGTCTGATTCTATAACTAGACATTCTAAGTGGTAACAAAGCAACAGTGTCGCGGTACT
The DNA here is from genome assembly GCF_029784135.1 of Toxorhynchites rutilus septentrionalis. Taxonomy (NCBI): domain Eukaryota; kingdom Metazoa; phylum Arthropoda; class Insecta; order Diptera; family Culicidae; genus Toxorhynchites; species Toxorhynchites rutilus. The sequence continues at coordinate 261,885,718 of NC_073745.1, forward strand.
TTTTCCGATCGGGGAAAAGTGATGCCGGTAAATACCGGCCGCTGGTACATGTTTCTATTATGGTGGTATGAACACATTCGCGAAAAATTAGTTTTATTATAATCTCGTCGAAGTGATACCAAAGTTGAATTCATTGATATTTTGGGATCGTGATTGATATTTTTAGATGTGCACCGGGAGCATGTTCCCGAAAGTGCTGTGAAGTCATATGGGCATGTGATTACCCCGATGGAAAAGGTGGTATGGACAGACCACGCATACAGAAAAAGCACCATTTTAATCATCCCTCCCCCTCTCTGAAGGAACATTTCTCATGCCCCTCTCTCTGTTGTCTAAGTGGATATTCTTGAAAAAAAATTGGTGGGTTATATCTATGATATAACCGCAAGGTTGACGTGGACCTACCATTGTCTCAGTGAGCAATTGTACTGATTGATTAAAATAATGATTGAATGAAAAAAATTTGGAATTCAATTGAATTCAGCATATTTTCTTTGTAATTAAAAATTTGAACAGTTGCAATGTAAGATGAATTCATGCATTGTAATAGATTTTGTTCTTTGTTACAAGTAAATTTTTTATGACTGTTCTTCTACGTTTGATATGATGCCTTCTTCCTGAATGGCGTTAACGTTCCCTGTGGAACTTTTTCCGTCTCAACGTATGCATTAACTAGCGTCATTTACAGGGAAACTTCGATATAACGTACCCTCGATATAACGTCATTCAATATAACGTACATTTTACCTCGATATAACGTACACATTTCCAAAGTGTAAAGGAAAAAAAATTTCAATATTTTTTTTCTGATAGAACAATGAACTATCTGCATTGTGATGCTAAAAGATGTTTTGTACCTTCAATCTATCCCGAAATACAGCTGGTTTTGTAATTCCGGATTATAAATGAATCAAGTTTTAATCAACAGTACGAAGGGAAACATCATGAGAAAGGCTGGCTTCGTCATCTGATTGAAATTATTCATTAACTTTACTAAAACAGCAACACAATAATGTATTATAGACTACGTTTGTGAGTACTTTATTTTGCTTCGATATAACGTACAATTCTATACAACGTACAATTTTGAAATGTGAAATGATTTGGCATAGGGTGTTTTTTCGAGGTGGTGAACATTTTTTATGAGGTAACTTTTTGAAATTAGAGATAACCATTTTCATTGGCACCCTTGGTCGCACTTTATATGATGTCTAGAACTACCACAATATGAGAACGGAAGAATAGTCAAACGATCATTGTATTTACATTTCCCTCTGAAATTATTGCATCTATCATGTTTACGTAGTTCTCGAACCGCGAAAGTTCATTCACCTCTAGTATCTGTAATGACGATTTTCCCAGGCTTCTCAGTTTAGAAGTGCGTATTAGGGAAACATATTCCAAAAGTACTCGCAGCTTGCATATATTTGCAAAGCCCCCAGGCCCATTGATTTTGAAGTCCATGTAGGGGAAATACATTTTGGTGTGAACAAAAATATCCCCAACTCGTACATATTTTCAAAGGTAAGGTAAGGTAAGGTAATGAATTATAGAGACTTTAATCTTTTTCAATTATTCGTCTCTAGCCTTGAGAAAGGTACTTGGAAAACTTCACTTTTCCTGCATTACACCTCCACCTTCATTGCCTTGAGAAAGGCACTCGATCCCTCGCCGCCCAACTCGTCCAGCAACGATCTTGTCCAGTAAGTGTCCTCACGAAGAATGAGGAACGATGTAAGTCCCCCAGGCACATTGATTTTGAAGTCCGTGTTAGAAAAATACAGCTCGATGGGAACAAAAATATCCCCTACTTGCATGTATTTGCAAAGCGGATTTCCCCAGGTACATTGATTTTGAAGTCTGTGTTGGGGAAACCGTAAATCGGACCAATCAAAACTTGGCAGTTAGGACGTTTGGATAACGCTTGATATTTTACACTTATTCAATTGTTTATCTCAGGAGAACTAACATTTTATCAATTGTGATAGAAGCATAGGAATATTTCCTATCAGTTGATGCAAACATCTTTTCGACTTTTTGAGAAATGTTCGTGTCATAAGCATACGAAATCTTTCATTTTTTCCTGCATGCTCTGCATGTAGGTTTCCATTCCACTCCGTTTACTCCGGTTAGACTTAGTCCCACGTCAAAACAATAGACTTAACAAAGAAAAGAACAATAGTAACGATAATGATAACGATAACATTAATTTGCGAATGATTTCTCATGTTGTAGGATTGTGAACATTTCCCATGGTGTAAAATTACTAAAATCGCCAAGACAACGATACATGAGCATTTATTCAAGATGGAATATGCTAATCGATGCAGTTTAGGGTCCTCAACTATTGACGGAGATCAGCCTTATGAACTGCGTCTCTACGTGCGATTTGACAACGTGCATGTTGCTACCATACAAATGAAACACACATTTTTGCATAACTCGAGAACTAACTAAGCAAATGGAACCAAAGTTCACCTGTGAGGATTTTAGAGGACAGTACATGTTTCTATGGCGATTCGACACTACTTCCCCTCTCGATAGGAGAAAGTGGATGCCGTACAAATAAAAATCAAATGTTTTGTATATCTCGAGAACTAATCAAACAAATGGAACCAAAATTGGAATGTGAGAATTTTACAGTACAATAAATATTCCTATGATGGTATGACACTCTTCCCTTCTCTGGAAGGGGAAGGGGGGTCCCATAAAAATATCATACATTTTTCAGCCACCCATATTCGAAACCAAACATGACAAATAAAAATTTTCGGAAAACACTGAAGGAAAATGCAGAAAATTGAATTTCCATATGTTCCACAAATACATCATGATAAGCGTTGTTAGTCCATTTGATGTTTGCTGTTTGTATAAATAAAAATGGATCGCCAAATGTGTTGGTAAGCGCAAAACTCGAGAAAGGGATCGTCCGATTTGAGCTATCTTTATTTTATTATATTTTTATTAAACATGTATTCCATGAAACGGAGAAACATGTTATTGACAAACGAATCTTGAACGAGAATTGTGAATATACGAGAATATTATAATGACGAGTTTTGGTAGAAGTACTAGGAAACTTAACGAAATTGTAAAGGGTCAATTAGAACGTTGAACATTCGTTTATTAGGAAAACGTGAATATTGGAAAGTATTCACAACGAAAAATCCAGAAGCTCAAAATGCTATGCGTACTCTCGAAATAAACTATTCGTAACGCTGCGTAACGTTACGTACCATTTCAGCACCATGGTAGTTGTTTCCAGCTCGTGTTTGTTGCCACAACTCAGGTAGATGTATAACCTTCTTGAAACTATACGGCCATATAACCATTGTAGCACACCTCCTACAGTGCTACGATGTTGAATTTGTCCGAAAGAATTCGGGTACACGCAAGGAAGTTGAGGGATTTAAAATTCCGTGTCCCCAGTTTCCAATCTCTAGTTCGTGTTCATTGCTTGGGTCCTCCTTGTGCATTTATTTATTTATTTTTTTTTTTTTATGGCTTGCAGAGTCTACACCAGGGATGACCAAACGGTAATCCGCGGTCTACCGGACGCCCGCGTAGGTATTCCTAGGCGCCCGCCACCTAGTCTAGGAAAGTGTCATCTCAAAACGCAATGGATTAAATATCCCTCCACCTTTTGCCGTGATCGATGAAGATATGGTTCGGCTAGCTTTAAAACTACAAATTCGCTCAAGTATGTTGAAGTTCGCGTTTCATCCTTACCTATAAATGTTATAAATGGGTAAGGGAACCCATTTATAACGTACTAGCCGACCCGGCAAACTTCGTCCCGCCCAAAATTAGTTTTTTGTTATCAATACCTTCAAACACGTTTTCTTACTAAGCGCAAGTTCATGAGTCCAATCGCAGAATTGTTCATTGATTGATCTTCTAATCGACCCCGTTGAATTTACCTTTTACTAAAAAATTCATAGTACTTGTACCAAAACTCATGATATTTATTAATAATTAATTAATATAATATAATTGTAATATATCAGATTATTTTCAGACACAGACCCTTTCCTCTTCTCTGCTTTAGAGAGGGTGAGGAGTGTCTATTAACCATAGAAACGTTTCGTGTCCCCTGAAATCTTCACATGCCAAATTTGACTCCATTTGCTTGATTAGTTTTCAAGTTATGCAGAAATTTGTTTTTCATTTGTATGACAGCCCACCCTAATAGAGGGAGGAGAAGTATCTAACCACCGTGAAAACGTTTATTGCGCCCTAAAACCTTCATATACCTAATTTGGTTCCGCTTCCTTCCATAATTATCGAGTAATGCAGAAATAAGGGTTATGGCAGCCCCCCCCCCCCTTAGAGAGGGGGTGAAGTGTCTAACCACCATAGAAACATTTATTGCCCCCTAAAAACTCCACATGCCAAATTTCGTTCCATTTGCATGATTAATTCTCGAGTAATGCAGAAATTTGTGTTTCATTTGTATGGCAGCCCCACCTTAGGGAGGGGGGTGAAGTGTCTTACCACCATAGAAACATTTATTGCACCCTAAAACCTCCACAAGCCAAATTTCGTTCCATTTGCGTGATTAATTCTCGAGTAATGCAGAAATTTGTGTTTCATTTGTACGGCAGCCTTTTTGTCAGAATAGTATAAAATTGAGGTTCACAATAATATTTCTAATTTAAAAAATATTCTAGTATTTTGTTTTCAAATCTTAGAACAACTGAAACCTTCAGAATCTCTTCGCACTCTGACACCAATTGGCATTCTGCGATTCGTTATTTCAATTGTTGCTTTTCGGCATCTGTTGTTTATCGCTTCTTTCATTTAGGATTACGATATCGGATAACGATGATAAATTAATGAAAACTAGATTTTTGGAAAAAACTTCGTCATTAAAGACTACGAATGTGAGTTTTAATCAAGTATTGTTATTTTAATTTTAGAACTATTATAAGTATTTAAAGTGAATTATCTGTGCAGATTTCTTTCAAGAAATATAGCCATGAAAAGAACAACAGTTAAGAGTGAGAAATTATAAAATTCTATAATTATATATTGTGTAATTCTAGTTGAACAGAATTTTTCTGTTATAGATACAGTCTGGTGAAAGCTGTTGGCATAATTTATCGAGCTGTTTGGCTTGCTTGTTGCATTTCTGATATGTTGTGTTGGGAAACATTTCGGTAACATTTCAAAATATGCGATTCGTAACACATGACGTTCGAGAAAGAACTCGATTCGATAAGATACTACTGATTTACAAAATACGAAAATTTCTCGGTGTGATACTAATAGGGATCGAGTTCGTTTCAATTTACATAATAGGAGCTAATATTTCCAATAGAAATAATCTTATACCTCTAGCTAATTGAGGAATATAATAATCATCTTGGGTGTACTTTTATGAAAATATAATGCTTTGTGTGTTCATAAATCACAATTTCCTTAAAAAAATCAACGATATCGATTGACGATGCTTTACAGAAAATAAAGTATTACTTATCATTTTTTAGTAACAGATAATTATTTTTCAATTATGACCTATGTTTTTTTTTGATTAACCTTCCTCTACTCGAGCATACTATCTCACAGATCGACAATAAATAGTTTTGTTTTGAGAAGGCTGAATTGAGTGATTATTGAAAAGTTGAAGAAAAAATATTTTCTGGAGTTGTTTCATTTAATTATATATTTTCTTACTTTAAATAAATACAAATAACGCCTTAAAATACACAATAGCTAAATTACAGAGAAACACATTGTCTATTAATTTTCTAATGATTTTTTCATACAGTCTACGTTGGTAGACCGCAGCCTAACATTTGAACAATTAGTCGCCCGTGATGCCCAAAAGTTTGGCCACCCCTGGTCTACACCAACACCCTGTGTCTCTGTTCGGATTCCAACAATGTTGTATCATGTATTGCTGTTATGCCGTTATGTAAAAAATGAAAAATTATCGGAATCTCCATGATGTTTCCTTCATTGTGTCCCCGTTTCATATCCCTCCTATCCGATCGATAAACTTTTACTTAGTCGCGGCAATACATACACACACTCCTTACAGATGCACGGGCCGAAGGTTGTGCAGTCCACTGATTATTCAACAAGAGTCAAAGGTTGTACCGCTCATGACAACTCTACACGAGCTGATGATTGCGCCGGCTAGTGACCATTCTATCCTGGATTCCTCGAGTCGAGAAAGACGCACCACGCTAGATATGGGGTACAGACAAGGGGGGCGTTGCTGATTAATGGTCAGCTGCATCCCAATATTAAGTATCCCGTGTCGGGCACACGTACAGAGCATCGAAGACTGCGACATACCAATTATGAGAACACTTGTAATACTAACCTCGAGTCAACCGCGAGTAATCGGTTACATATTACTAACATAGTCTAAGCAAACATTGTCAAAATATTGAACTCCCGGCCCCGTTAGGCTGACGCCATATGAGCCTTAATAAAATATATATTTTGGATAAAAAAAAAAAAAATCTCCATAGAAGAAGAATCACTTTTCCGGAGAGTGCATTGTGTGAAGTTTCATTTCGATTCTGTGCGAATAGATTTTGAGTGAATGTTTTTAGACCAAAAGTCGCTAGCTATCGAGTCTTAAGGGCTGATTATTCGTTGAATTGAATAGTTACTCGTTGTACCAGCTCGAGTAGCCAACAATAATAATTCATTCGTTGGAAACAAATCCTTGAAAGCGTTTTAGCTTAAAGCGATATCTGCGACAAATTGTTTAAGATAACCCGCGCATTTGAAAGTTCATAGAGGATAACATGCATCCAAACGATCTTCCTCGCAAATATTTTCCAGCACATGTCCTTTTATTATGCTTTATATCTTCGTTTCCTCTAATTTACAACCATCCCAACCAGATTCACTAAAAGCCATAATATCAATAAATATCAGAAAGCAAATCCATTTGCCACCTTTTCTCGGTAAAGAGTTATCGTATCATACCCCGCACATACCCCCGCTCCCTGCCAGCCCGTCACAGCGGATCGAGAAAAAAAAAGTTTTTCCGAATTCACATCCATTGCTATCACATAATTCTGCACAGCTTTGATATCTATCAGTGTCTTCAGCATTTCCGGCGCGTGGATCTATGCTTATGTTCGTGCAGGATATTTTTAGAACGCGCTATGTGGTGATTTTCAGTGCAAAGGCAAAAATATCAAAGCTTGCCGACGAACTGCTGTCATATGCGGAGAGCGAGCACAAACACTCACACACACACCCCTACAGCGCTGGCAGCAGTAACACAACATCGAATCCTTGGTTGGTTATGCGATATCTCAGCAATTTGGTCCTGTCGTGCTCTCCGGCATGAGAGTGTGAAACCAACACTTTGTCCGTGCTACAGATGAGACTAGGATGAGAGTATACTGCATCTCCCATCTGTCCCGTGCGCTCTCGCTAGTCTCTCGTCATCTCAGACTCCACATCTGTGCCTCGCTAATCTCGACATCTCGAAAAATACTTCCTATAACCATCTCGACGAGAGTTTCTAGTGGCATTAAAGTGTTCCACTGGGTGCTGGTTGTGGGTGCATTTGTGCTGGTCGTTTCACTTGCCACACATGAAGTTGCTAATTCTTGGTTATTCAATCGCTCCTAGTAAGTTCCAATTCCGTAAACTTATCCACCCACTCAAGCGATGTCGGGTTTCTGCTCGCAAGTTGGCAACCGTGAATTCCCCAAACTGTTCGATGGAAACAATAACGTTTGCTCTGCCGAAAAGGAAAATTTTCGTTATAGTCTCCAAACAGACACAGCCATACAAGCAAGCTACCAGACGCTCTTTTCCGCACAACTGAGTACTCACCCGTGCACGTGTGTATAGAAACGATTGACTATCATGCGTCCGCCGAGCCTCCATTGCCTGGCCCTAACGGCGCTATCGGCGGATGCTGGTTCGTGTGCGTGTGTGTATTGCTTTTTTATCCTTCTCCAATTCCCAACTTCCAGAACGTTGGCCTACATACACATTTTCCGAATGCCCGTCGCTCTTGACGTCATCAGGGGTCCACTTCGGTACTAATCCCTCTCTGCAAAATTCATGCTTTCATGAATATTTCCTCCCGATTCACGAGTCAAATATTCGTAGCGATTTGTTTTATAAGGGCATTTGGGGGTTGTCATGCAGTTTTTTTTTTGCTTCTTCTGTTCTCTCAACAAGTTCGATCCCAGTTACGAAAAGCCGAAATTATCTGTTCGATTATCGTTGGGAATATAAATTGAATCATGCCGGGGTAGAGCACCTGCGATCAGGTGGAACTTTCGCTGGAAATTCTTCTATTCAAATTTGATTCATGGAATAGATTGTTTTAAAAATTGTTCCCAAGTTGATGATCGATATTACCAGCGAGGATTAAAATCTACAAAGAAAAATCATATTTCCATTCCATAGGATCCTAGACAATCAATGGGAAAGTTTTCCCCTACAGCAACACCTCAACCATTTTCAACACCAAAGAGAACACGGCATTTCAAAAGTGTCTTTTGCACTCGATACTGTCATCGATTCGAAATATGAGCAAGGGTGTTGTTTCATAGCGAAAAAAAAAATAACAGAGTATTCATCCGGCTGTCCAATTATACCATCGTACAGCTGTGATGGCGCCCGAAGGATTCCGTGCCAGAAAAAAAGGCGAGAGAATCGTAAGAAATTTCTGGCCATTTTCTTTTGTTTCGTAAAACAACAAAGCCATCAGATATAAAGACAGTGAAACGGAGCGGACACCACTGACAACATGATAGCATTATCAGCAAGCCAAATGGGTCAAAAACAGCAAATGTAAAAGCAATTATCACCCGGGAATCAATCTTTTTTCCATCTCTTTTAGTTCTTCGGGTGTTTTGTAGATAGTGGCTACTCGGTATATTTTGGTTCTGTTTTCCTACGCTTGAGAGGTGACCATGTTATTATATTACTAATTTTATTGGCAACGAATTTGCAACTTACAACACTCTTCTATACTTCGTCTAACTCCACCTGTTCGGAAAATTCATTACTCACTCTATGACTTATAAATAGATTCAGACTCCCAATGCACCTAAAGAAAATTCTGCTTTCTTCACGTTGAACCATAACTACATCAATCATTCTCTATCCTGCAAGGAGAAATTCAAAAACAATCCCGTTGACTTCAGTTCTGTAACGGAACATGACTTCAACAAGGAAATTTTTCTTGCCATCCTAACTCACCTGTGCGCTCAGCAAACCAAAACCAAGCTCTACCGGACCGAATGACGTCGGCTCCCCTATGCTGGAAAACCTTAATTCTGAAATACTATATAAGGTCCATTGAATATATCCGGTGTACGTACAAGTCTGAATTTAAAGGTTTATTAAATGTATCGTAAAGGGCGAACACGAAATTATTGCGACACATTCAACAGGGCATAACTTTTTTACCTTTGGGTTCAAATCAACCAAATTTTGCACACTTTCTCATTGATGTGTATTGTCTACATGCTGTCAAACTCGAAGTCGTGTTTTTCGATTCAACGAAAATGGAGGTGAACCAACGCGAGTCGAGAGAACAAATTCTTTCCAAACACCTGGAGTTTCCTGACATGTCGCACCGGCAGTTGGGAAAAATGTTGAACATTCACCATTCAACACGGCAAAGGAGCTGGAAGAAAACCGGGACCGGAGAACAAAAAGACGAAGGGAAAGTTGAAGCGGATGATTAAAGCAAATCCCAACGTCTCAAGCCGTGATTTGGCTAAAAAGATCGGCATGTCGCAGAGCCACGTCCAGAATGCAAAGAAGAGAGCTGGACTACATACATACAAGGTACAGAACTTCCCAAACCGCGATGAGCGGCAACAATCGACGGCTAAAACTCGGGCACGGAAGCTCTACGAGAAGATGCTGACAAAATATGTCTGCTGTGTGATGGACGACTTAACGTATATAAAAGCCGATTTTAAGCAAATTCCGGGGTTGGAGTTTTTCACCGGCAAGAGCAAGTTCGATGTGGACGACAAATTTAAGAAGAAGAAAATGTCGAAGTTCGCCTCCAAATATCTCGTTTGGCAGGCCATCTGCTCTTGCGGACTGAGGTGTGAGCCTTTCGAGACAAAGGGCACAGTAAATGGCGAGATCTACAAATCTGAGTGCCTCGAGAAGCGCCTTTTGCCGTTCTTGCAGCAGCTCCACTATTTTGGCCAGATTTGGCATCATTTTTTTTTTATCCAAAATATATATTTTTATTAAGGCTCATATAGCGTCAGCCTAACGGGGCCGGGAGTTCAATATTTCGACAATGTTTGCTTACAACTATGTTAGTAATATGTAACCGATTACTCGCGGTTGGCTCGAGGTTAGTATTACAAGTGTTCTCATAATTGGTATGTTGCAGTCTTCGATGCTCTGTACGTGTGCCCGACACGGGATACTTCCTATTGGGATGCAACTCACCATTAATCAGCAACGCCCCCCTAGTATGTATCCCATATCTAGCGTGGTGGGTCTTCTCGACTCGAGGAATCCAGGATAGAATGGTCACTAGCCGGCGCAATCATCAGCTCGTGTAGAGTTGTCATGAGCGGTACAACCTTTGGCTCTTGTTGAATGATCAGTGGACTGCACAACCTTCGGCCCGTGCATCTGTAAAGAGTATGTGTATGTATTGCCGCGACTAAGTAAAAGTTTATCGATCGGATAGGAGGGATATGAAACGGGGACACAACGAAGGAAACATCATTAAACGTTGATATCGGCGTTTCTGAGGAACAGGTATAGATGAAGCAGAAGATCAGGATCACGGCTACCTAAGATATCCCGGACGGGGATATCCGATTGTCTGCCTTGTGCTCTCAGTGATCTAGAGAGCTGAGAGCGAGCAGCATGGAACCGGGTACACGACCAGACAACATGCTCGATGTCGTGGTAGCCATCGCCACAATCACAAATATTGTTTGCTGCGAGCCCAATGCGATAGAGATGCGCGTTTAGGTTGTAGTGATTGGACATAAGCCGAGATATCATGCGAATGAAATCACGACCTACATTCAATCCCTTGAACCATGCACTCGTCGAGACCATAGGGATAATCGTGTGTAACCAACGACCGAACTCATCATCACTCCACATGCGCTGCCAACTTACGAGCGTATACTGACGAGGAATGTGGAAAAATTCATTATAAGCAATTTGCCTTTCAAAAAGTGTGCCTTCTAAAGCGCCCACCTTAGCTAGCGAGTCCGCTTTCTCATTCCCCGGAATCGAGCAATGAGAGGGAACCCATGCTAAGGTAATCTTGAATAATTTTTCGACCAAAACACTCAATAGTTGTCTTATTCTTGATAGGAAATAAGATGAGCGTTTATCAACTTTCATTGAGCGGATTGCCTCTATTGAGCTGAGACTGTCTGAAAAAATAAAATAGTGGTCGATGGGCAATGTTTCAATGATCCCTAATGCGTAATATATCGCACCCAGTCCAACGACATACACGGAACAAGGATCTTTGAGTTTGAAAGAGGCACTGGAATTTTCATTGAAGATGCCGAAGCCAGTGGACCCGTTTATGAATGAACCGTCAGTAAAGAACATTTTATCAGATGTAACTTTCCCATATTCTGCCGAAAATATCGGCGGAATAGAATCGGAGCGTAGGTGATCTGGGATTCCATGGATTTTTTGTCGCATGGACAGATCAAAAATGACAGAGGAATTGCAGAAGTATGGGAAGCAAACTTGGTTGGAGATGCCTGGTGAAGGGTGCACGTCGTGGGTAAGAAAATTGATTCTTTGCTGGCATTACTGTTTCAAATACGCAATGTGTCTCCCCCAGGTACACTTAGAATCAAAATATACACCCAGGTATTTGAAAAACATAAAGTGTTGGTTCGTTTTGCCGGATAGGTGATGCTGGAATTGGGCGGGTTCATGCTTCCTAGAAAAAACGACCATTTCAGTTTTCTCCGTAGAGAATTCGATACCCAGCTTGAGGGCCCACGTGAACAGATTGTTCAGGGTATCTTGCAACGACTTTTGCAGAACGACGGGATTAGTACCCGTGATGGAAATAACTCCATCGTCTGCAAGTTGTCTCAGCGTGCAGTCTCTAGTTAGACAATCATCCATATCATTGACGTAAAAACTGTACAAGAGGGGGCTTAGGCAGGAGCCCTGTGGTAGGCCCATAAAACTGTAACGAAAAGATTTCGGGCTGCCATGAGAGAAAATCATGTGCTTTTCTGACAGTAAATTGTACAGGAAATTGTTGAGAATTGGTGAAAGTCCACGATTATGAAGCTTCTCTGAGAGAATTTCCATGGAAACTGAATCAAATGCCCCTTTGATATCGAGAAAAACGGAAGCCATTTGTTCTTTGCGAGCAAATGCGATTTGGATTTCAGAAGATAGCAGCGCGAGACAATCGTTCGTCCCTTTACATCGGCGAAAGCCAAACTGCGTATTTGACAGCAAATTGTTCGTTTCGATCCACTTTTTTTTTATCCCATTTATTTATTTTAGGCTCATTAGCATTTTAGCTGTAACAGAGCCGAATTTTAATCGTGTACATGTCACATGGTTATCATATCTATAATTATAGCACATTACATTACACAGTTGCCATTCGCCAGTATTCCTTCTATACCATTGCATATGGTACATTTACACAGTAGCCATTTAGGCGTAAGAGTATTCTTTCTGTTCTTCCATTATCCAGTTAGACCACCGGACAGCGGAGACAGTTTATTGATCATTGTTGAGTTATTTATAGAACAGCAGCCCGATGTGTCTTGCAGAGCAAAGCAGTTGTATGGATGAATCGATCTAATTTCGACCGTGGATCGATCTCCATCGCTGTTGATTGTTGCGTGGACGTAGCTATTCTGTAACAACACAAAGATGGTCAATGAGGGCCCTGAGTTTTGAACTCACGATCGATCGCTTACTAAGCGAACGCGCAACCAATGTGGCTACGGAGACCCCCTTCGACCCACTTGTCCAAACGAAGTAGAATCATTTTCTCTAACAATTTACGAATACAGGATAACATTGCAATCGGCCTATACGAGTTGTGATCGCAAGCCGGCTTGTTGGGTTTCCGTATGGCTATCACTCTCACTTGTCTCCAGTCATGCGGGACAATATTCAGCTCCAGAAACTTGTTGAACAAGTTCAGCAAACGCTGTTTTGCCAAGTCGGGAAGATTCTTCAACAAGTTGAATTTAATCTTGTCCGACCCCGGAACTGAATTGTTACATGAGAGAAGGGCAATTGAGAATTCCACCATCGAAAAATTCTCATAATCGCTTTGAAGTGGAATGTCGCGTACGACGTTTTGTGCAGGAACGGTGTGGGGGCAAACCTTCCTTGCAAAGTTAAAAATCCAACGGTCAGAATATTCCTCACTTTCGTTTGTATGGTTCCAGCCACGCATTTTCCTAGCCGTATTCCAAAGAGTGCTCATAGCGGTCTCCCTTGACAAACCATTGACGAATTTCCGCCAATATCCAAGCTTTTTTGCTTTTAGTTTGGCTTCTAGAGCTTAGTACTTTAGAAACCATTCCACTAATCCAGTTTTCCTGAATTTTTTGAAAGCGGATGATTTTTCAAGGTAGACCTTTGAACATTCTTTGTCCCACCAAAGTGATGGAGGACGACGTCGGAAAGTGGTAGCCGGTACACGTTTCTTTTGAGCTTGAAGTGCGCTTTCGTAAATCGAACTCGATATAAAGTTATACTCTTCGAGTGGAGGAATTTCATGCATTGAAACAATTGCTTCAGATATTATTTCCGCAAATGTTCTCCAGTCAATATTCTTCGTGAGGTCATACGAAATATTGACTGACTCACGAGAGCTTGATTCATTAGCGATCGATAAAATTATTGGTAGGTGATCACTACCGTGGGGATCATGGATTACCTTCCACATGCAATCCAGGGATAACGAAGAAGAGCAAAGAGATATGTCTAGCATGCTTGCCCGTGCAGGAGGATTGGCTATTCTGGTTGCTTCCCCAGTATTCAAAACTGTCAATTTGAAGTAGTCGCACAGATCATAAATCAAAGTGGCACGGTTGTCATCGTAGAGTGATCCCCATGCTGTTCCATGGGAGTTGAGGTCACCTAAGATTAACCGCGGCTCCTGCATTGCCTCGATAGTATCAGAGAACTGATGGCGGCCTACCGTAGTTCTGTGAGGGATATATATCGAAGCAATGCAGAGGTCTTTGCCATTGATTTGTGTCTGGCAAACAACAACTTCAATGCCTGTCATCGATGGGAGAGTGACTCTATAGAAGGAGTGACATTTTTTAATCCCCAATAGTACGCCACCAAACGAGTCATTTCGATCGAGGCGAATAATGTTGAAATCGTGGAAATTCAGCTCATCGGCTGAAGAATGCCATGTTTCACAGAGAGAAAATACATCACAGTTAGAGCTGTGAACTAAAAATTTAAACTGATCTAGTTTAGGAATGATGATTCTGCAATTCCACTGTATTACAGTGGTCAAATCCTTGACCTCTTGCACAGAATCAGGCATCGAGGGAAATGAACGCTGCCAAAAAACCACATTTTTCTTTTCCTGATGGCACCCTGCGATGTACCGGAACTTCCTGCATTGGGAGCGTCAGCAACAGGCCTGTCGTTCTGCAGAATGGAGTAGGGATTGTCCTGAGTCGTTGGAACGGAACTCTTAAGCATTTCTGCATAAGTCCGCTTGGAACGTTCTTTTAAGGAACGCTTGATTTTTTCCCCTCGTTGTATGTACACCGGGCATTGAGTAAGATCATGAGGAGTCCCGCCGCAATGAAGACACTTGCGCTCTTTCGGGCACGGATTCTCATCATGGCTCTCTCCACAATCTGCGCAACGTTTTTTGTTGCAACAATAGGCGGCCGTGTGACCGAGTTGCATACATTTGTTGCATTTCATTACCCGGGGTACAAACAACCGAACAGGTAAACGAAGTGCACCTATTGCAACGTAGTTTGGAAGGGCGGAACCCTCAAATGTCACTCGAAAAGAGTTTGTCCGATTGAGAACTCTTTTGTCATTTTGAAGTGACACAGATTTCAGTCGATCGCATGCAAGAATCATCACACATTTAAGTGAAGAGTTCTTGAAGCGACCGACACCATCGAGTATCTCTTTTCGAGTCTTTTCGTGGATGGGGGATCCTCCCCGCCCTCTGCCATATTAATAAAAACGTAGACAACTGTTCGATATGAACAGAATATAATAATTTGGAAAATATAAATTAGTAAAAGAAATTATATTTCTATATTAGTTATTGTTGAAAATTTTATTTATTTCAATTTTTGTTATTATGTGTAATTTGAAAATGAAAAAAAGTTCCAATAAAAGTTCAACGGTGATGTAAGAAATGAACACCCCTAATGCCAACGCTTGCCGATATGATAAACACAAAGTTAAACAATGGTATAAATCGAGCACAGAAGCTGTACAGAATGATGGAAGAAGAAAGAGGAAAATAAACTTCTACTTGCCACTGCTGTGTAGCGTGTGTGATGATGTGTCTTGCTGACGGATTGTCTCGATAGCGCACCACTTTTTATGAGCTTTACTCGCTCGCAGCGCACCAGATGAAAAAAATACACACTAGAAACGGATGTAAAAAAAACACCTGTATCGGATCAAATATAGGTTCAACCGATCTGCTTGCGAGTTGTCGAAGCAATTCAACAACTTAAATACATGAACACATGTATTTAAGAGGCATGTTCTTCAGCTTCAGAACGGGGTACAGTTCGTTTGATTGAAGAATATACACCAATATTTCTATCACATTGAAAAGATGGAAGTAATATTTTATTTTTTCGATACAAATTGAATAAAATTTCAAGCATTATCTAACCGGGCCAAATCTTACTTTTTGATTGGCCCATTTAGTGTTCCTCAAATTATACCGAGGAAACGGAGCGATTAGAGCGGCAGCGTAATACCGTTTGAACGCATCAATATCACTGCGTAGAAATATGGAAATAGAAATAGAAACAACATATTAAACTATGTACCGTTCTGAATCATATTTCGGACGGTTAAGGCATTTGATGCAGGGAACAGATTTAGCTTTAAAACTTTTTGCTATGTTACCTATTTGATTGAAAACATAAAAAAATATTGATTAAAAATGTTTTTCAATTGAAGCGAATAAGAATCAAACTTCGGACACTATTTACAAAAAAATCAAATTTTGAACAGCACAATAATATATGCATACGCCAAATCATCAATCAAGAGGTGACAGTATGTCAGCTAGCAACCAAGCGGCGACGTTGGCTAAGGCATCCAAAATGGCCTTTTCAGGACCGAGAGTTTAGAATAAGTTTTCTAAATATTTCAAGGCTAAAAACGAATGAACTGTAAGAGTTAAAAGTCTCTATAATTAAACTCTCTCTTTAGCTCTCTCTCTTCTCTCTCCAGAAAATCATTCCCGATTCAACTGTCATCCAGCTAGCAACCAGTCGGCAGCGACGGAGAGACCTCCGAAACAAAGAAGAGAACAATGAACACATGCACATAGTTTCAGGAATTGAAGGAATTGAAAAATTGTGTAGAAATAAAATTAAAAACTCATCGGGATTTAGACGCGCTTCGCCATGATGTAAACAAGGGATACTCAAACTATTTTGGGCAAGATACCCCTTTTCCAGAATGAAGTGATACCATCGACCACCTATAGTTGAAATTCTTTAAACATTTTATCTTTATCTTATTCATACAAAATACTAATCAATTCAAAAACATTCCGGTTGGTTTACCCCTCGAACGACAATCTATTTTCAGTGAGCACTGCTATGGCAGATGATTTAATTTATTAGTTTTAAGAGGAGGGATTGATATAGAAACCTGCGGTTTTGTTGCTCAAATAATATCCCTCGTTCTTTTAGCCATATATTTCTACACGTTATATATTTATTATATTCCCCACAGAAAAAAATATAATAACTTCTAAAGACGGATATCACTAGTAAAATAACCGCTTTTGCACTTGGGTTGGGTTGCGAAGGCGATAACGGCTGCATAGATTCAAACAAATTACATTCTAATCGTAAGTAATAGCATGCACACAAGTAAATCAAAGCAATAGACTCGATAAGACTTACAGATACTGCTCTCATAAAAAGCATCAAACCTCAATAATTTCTGGCGAGTCAGCTCGTCATTGTCAGTTTGTTCAGGAAAGTTTATGACGAGCTGGACTCGCCATTTTCGTTCAAGGAGTCAAGTGAGCAAGCTTGACATCATTTTTTCATCAATAAATAGACGTAGAATACCAAGTGTAATTAATGATTGTTAATACAAATTACAACAATAATGCTTTCTACTAAAATATTACCCATTCTTATAACAAGTTGATTCACGTAACACAATTGTATAATGTATCTTAAAAATTTCAAATAAAAATTTTTAGACCTAGTCGACCATCAAAAGTGAAGTTTTTGTTTATGTCGACCCCTGGGAAACCGACATCGACCCCAAGGGGTTAAAAAATAGTCTTTTTTCGAATGATGATAAAAAACTAAGACAGATAATTGAGTTTGGGGCGGGTTCGCCGACTTGGTACCATATCGATATTCAGCCGCTCCATCTCCTCTAACGATCGCCTCGGCCAGTCCGGAGCTAAGGAAGAGCGGCTTCGACATCCCCTTCTCGCTGATTGTCAGCCACAGCAGCACCTTTTCGGAGAACTTGATGTGTGAAATAAACTTCACTTCGGAGCTCACCAGGTTTGCCCTGAATTTTTCACTGCCGACCTCTCGACCAAGCGCACGCAGCGATGTAGCCACTTTTCCCTCGATCTTCCTCTTCAGCATCCTTTGGAGCTTCTTGTCGCTCAGGATCGTCGGCTGTCCGGAACCGGGCTTTCTTTTAAAGCTTTGATTGTTGTCCAATAGTGGCAAGATATTGCAGATGGTGGATCGGGCGTATCCGGCGTCCACAAAGTGCCGCACGATGTCCGTTTTCGACGCGGTGGGATACCGTTCTTTGAACGCGCACACTTCTGAACGGAGTAACTCCACTGTTCTCGCCATCACGGTTAGAATTCGACTGATCGAGCTGTACAATTTTTTTCTGCTAACTCATGGGTTACTACGATTGATGATGCATGGGTAGTTTCGTCAGTGCGTGTGAAGACATGATATGAAGACCCATAAAAAATCGGCAATTTTTGTCCATTTTTTTTAATGCTATCGTGAATAATCTAGGGTTGGGGAAAAAGAAATGTCGTATTTCTGATCGAAATTTGACGCCTTATTTAACATACTTAAAACTATCAATTTAAGTCAAATATCCGTTTTATTCGCAAACTTGTTGCCATTTAGAAGGCAACTTCATTATAACAAAGGTCACTTATTCGGTTCGTTTTGTGTTTTATGTTTCCCCTTGAGCTGTGAACGCTAGCGAATATTTCACATGAAGCGTGTTTCGATGTTTCATTTTTATCGCTGCAACTGTGTGCATCTGTTAGACGCGTGTTTGATGCTTGTTGAATGGCGATGCATGGAAGATCTCCCTCGTTAAATACTCAGTGCAATGCGTGCCTTGCTAGAAAGTAACAAATTGCGACATTTGTCCAATTTGTGTATTGTTCTCGCAAAAGCAAGAAAGAATCGTTGCTTCTCGAAATGATTCTACAAAACCAATCAAGTCATTAAAACTTTTCATGGTCTTTTTACTAAAGAGTTATTTATGAAATTTTGACGTATTCGCAAATAATATCTGAAATGATAAATCAACAAAGGCTGCGTAGTCCTACGTCGGTCGTGTCTCGGATACAATCCCTCGAGTTTTTATCCCATCTGTTTTATTATTTTTATTATTAGGCTCATCTAGCAACTCAGCTGTATCAGGGCCGAATTTATCGTGTACATTTTTCTCATGTTGTATATTACACAGTAGCCATTTAGGCGTAAGAGTATTCCTATCTCATCGATACATGTTTTTATCTATTACACATTAGCCGTTTAGGTGTAGAGTATTCCTATTCTATCGATACACAACACATGTCGCATTTTTCGGCGTAAGAATATTCCTATTGTTTGAATGTTTACAGTTAGACACAGCGGGACTGTTGATATGAGGCTTCCATTGTTGTGTTTTATAAATAGCACCAATTACCGATGCAGCAGATCGATCGTACATGGAGCGAGAGGCTGGGATCACCATCACATGATGATTGATGCATGGACGTAGTAGCTAGAATAACACACAAAGATGGTCAGTTGAGGGCCCTGAGCCCTGAGCTCATGATTGTTCGCTTTGTAGCGGCAACGCAACCAATTAGGCTACGAACATCCCCTGATCTAGCAATATTTTTTTATAATTTGAAGGCGAATTGACAACAATAACACAGGCCAAAGTCATATAATATGGGTTTCGCAAAAAACAACAGTACACACCATCCGTACTATAAAATAATGAAAAGTATAGTATAAACATTATAATAATATGGTTATGATTTTATTATTTTTCTGCATATTATATAGTTACATTTAGGTGTCTATTCTGTCAAATTCGTTTTGAAAATCCTATTCAATTTGAATGAGTAGAATGTCACCTATATCTGGGTGACGGGGCGACAAACGTGCATTAGTATAACAGTACCAGGGGTTATGTGGATCAAATCCAATTCGAAAGAGGTTCCATTCAATTTCTAACTGAAATTATTGTGGTATCCTTGATAATCAATCGCGAATATACGTCCAGAAAAATAATTTTTGAAAATATATAAATCGAACAATCAATTGTAGACGAATTGAAATTCGCTGGGGCTGCTAGTAAACATATAAAAAAAAATCATTGTTCATGTAGAATTGCAAAAAAATCGGTTTTTTGTATTGATTTTATGTCAATACTATCTATACGATTTCACATGATATTAGCCCAAGGAAGTTTGGTTGGTATCGCTGATCAGGATTATAAATTTCATCAGACAAGTAATTCCTGATTGGCACATATTTCACTTTAGCACTCAATTTACTCCTTCATCAATAAACAGTAGATAAGCTTGAAGCGTAGTAGAAAAAAATGGGACATATACTACAAAAGTTCAAAATAATGGACGCAGTGGTTCACACGCAACAGGGGAAAAGGAAGCAAGTACGATCATTGGCTAAACTTACGGAAACATAAATAATTTTTAATATATCATGTTTCTTGTATTCCTAAGAATTATTTGTGTTTCATCAGAGCTGAAAAATGAATGCAATATTTGAAGAAAGACTGTTTACCCATAATTAACAATACGGTCCGCAGTTCTATTTGATTGTGACCGGATGCTACGATTTATAGCATATTCAAATTCACGTTAAGTGTGAACCCGAGCATTACTTGGAAAACAGTTACGGTTTGCCGGTGCGACTTGCGTTCTGGAGTACACAACATAAAAATTCTCCTCTAACCTGTCAACCATTGAACTGCTATTACGAACGGGCACAGTATAATAAACTTCTGCAAAACTCTTCCATATCTTCGAAAACGTCCGGTAAAAAGGTAAACTCGATCCTGGATCATATTTGCAGGTCCCTCATTGCGAAAATAACTTTTCCGATGCATTTTTCATTAGCTCAGTAGCATTCGGCGTTTTGGTGCTGACTAGTTCTTAATTCACCATTGTTTTCAACAAAGGCTAAGCTAAGTTCCCGCAATAAAGTGTCAACTAAGGGGAGTGGCAAAAAACGCATTAACTAAGCTCATCTCCGAAGCAATCAGTAGACAATCAGTAGATACAACATTGGCGAAAGTTTCGTAGCAGATTGTCACAGGAGCCAGCTGGTGTGAATTGCAATTCTCAGGGCGACGCTGCAACTGCATTTTTCTGTCCCCCGTGTGGCGAGCGTCACTAAATATTAATTTCACCTACTTTGCATATAAAACACTTTGTAAACAACTCTGGCACTGATTAGATGGAGTTAGGATGGAAAAGTTTCAGCTTCTTCCAAACGTTAGTGTTGGCAGATATAACGCTTGCATTCGGGGTCATCTCAGATTTAGATCCGGTTTTATGTTTCGTTTATGTCCACTGCCACAACTCACACTGACATCTTTCTCGATTAGGGTCAGAAGGATGAATAATTTAATCAAAACGAAATCAGACCAGGAAGAAAGTTCGTGAGGAAGTCAAACAGATGTGATGTTGATGACTCGCTGGCCTGGAAGTAATTTGGTTCTAGTATATACATCCTTCGATTACACAATCAGCTTTATTAAAACTTCAGGATTACATTAGGTTGGGAAAAATAAATCCATTATTTTGCTCGAGTGAAGACACTATTTAACATAGTTAGGATAATCTGATTTAATTCTGACTAGCATAACCCGATCGCACATCTACAAGCAATATTACTACGCAAGCTAATGCTAGTGGAAAATATTTGATTCCTTTTTCCCCAACCTAATATATCTTACATAAAGTAGCCAGCATATGGACTGATTTCGCATAATTGCACACTTGCATAGCAAGATTAATCATCGGATGTGACAGATGCCACCCTCGAACCATATTCAGCGCCGAGAGAGCCAAGTGTATTTGTGACGTGTGTCAATATTTGATCCACGATTCCAGCTGAATGCGCGTCATGGCATAATTATTCAGTGACCATCCATTTTCTCCGAGTGTCCAATTAGGATCCGAATGTTTGCGCTAGTAATCAGGAGCATCACTCGATACAAGAATGCCACCGTTGTAGTCGTCGTCATCGTCGTCGTTGTGAGCTACAATCGATGCTGATATGGTAATGACTAGGAGTGCAATGCTCATAATCCGAAATGAAATTGTTAGAGTCAATTATTGACGCATAACCAAAATACGTCTTGTTGTTCTGCCGCTCGGCTGATCACGTTTATTCAAAGTTGTTGCATATATTAAACGCGATTAATTGATGAATTAAAATGACGTGGCCTTTATTTCTCAGAACGGATCTCTCAAAGCTGAAGCTTAATTTCATACTAAACCATAATTGGTTCCCATGATGTTCCTTTGTCTAAGACGTGTGAAAAATAAACGAAATTTCGAAGAAATAAATAACCAATAATTACGAATCTTTCTTACCGAAAGACCGGTGTTCCTTTGATACATTATTTCTTCAAAAACAGCCATGTTCAAGCTAAAAATCTAAAGTTCAGACGAAATCAAACAGATATTCGATTTTGTTTTCTATTTTGTTGGAACTTTATACGTGAGTTTTCCTATCGTCTTTATGCAGAAGTGTGGTGAAATGCTAACAACCCCAAAACTCTAGAATGGGAGAATATATGAAATTCTGCGAAAACTAAATCGGAACAATGAGATAGGAAAATACTCTAGCTCTTTGTTTGTTGTCAATCGTGCCTCGATGTGAGAGAAAGAGTTCATTAGGGGAACTTTGGGTAAGACGCAACACCATGAAAAATCATGGAAAACGCAGTAATCAGCAGGATTTTTCTGTGCTTTGGCTTCCTTTTTTCATTATAAATACCAGGGCCCGAAATCTTCGAAAGTGAAAAATGGGGACCGACTCTACTCTCAGCAGCTTCGCTTCAACTAGAACTGCTTCGGCAGTCGCCGCCAACAAAAAGTGACTTGACTAGAAAATGAATTGACTAGCGTTGACTATCGGGGATGACTGGTGAACTAGTCCAGTCAGTGGTTATTTTAACTGACTCGACTAATTAATACAAATCTGCCTCTTCATTCAACTGACTTCAATCCACACTTCCATTTCCCCCTGACACTAATTCATACCAGCGTACCAAATATTATTTTTACGTCCATATAAAGAGGAACGAAAACATGACTTCTGATGCAAAAAAGAAGTTACCCCATCAATGGACGGTTTATTGCCTACCAATCGTGAACTCAAACCAACGAACTTAGACATTTATCAGGTACTAGCTGACCCGGCAAACTTCGTCCCACCCAAAATTAATTTTTCGTTATCACATCCACGTTTTCTTACTAAGCGCTGTTCATGGGTCCAATCGCAAAATTATTCATTGATTGTAATTGATTCTAATTCATCTTCTAATCTACCCTTTAAAATTACCTTTTACTATAAAATTCCTAGTACTTCTACCAAAACTCGACATTATAATATCAGATTATTTTCAGATACAATTCTCGTTCAACATTTTTCAACCACTTGCAAATACCATGTTTCTCCGTTACGTTACATGCCAAATTTGGTTTTATTTGCTTGAATAATTCTCGAGTAATGCAGAAACTGTGTTTCATTTGTATGGCTATTTGTATTGTAGCACCGAAAACCACGTCTATCTTCATAAAATAATAATATATAGAAAACTACATCATTTCATGCAACTGTCACCTGACCGCTCTGTCATAAGACTTTTGAAGCATTAAAAAACTTATTTAAATTTTGCAAATTCCAATACATTCCCAAATGTTACCAGAGCTATCAATTAAGTTTGAATGAAAAAATGTTAAAAAAATCATTTCTTATTGTAGAAAAGTAATAAACATAAAATACATCGTCTCGCCCCTTGTCGAAATATAGAGAGAACTGAAGACGGCGAGAACGAGCGAGTTCTGAGCGCAGGGCAGAACAGTGGCGAATGTTAACGTGAGTGGAAGTATAAATTAGCATTCTCCAAGTGCCATAACCGGAAACCGGAAGCGATAGTCATCTGAGGAGAACTCTACAAAGTGGCGCAGTCGGTACGATTGCATGGTGAGTATTTTAGTACGAAATCATCTATGGAAATGTAATTCATTGAGAATCAAAATGGCCGTTTTTTTTCTCTGCATATAATTGTTGAGTTGTGTGGTTCATGTGACTCGTATGTTTGATGTGAGGGTGCTTAAAATGGAAGGTACAATTTTCTGTGAACGCTGCGCAAGAAAAAAAAAGCATTTAAAATGGATGAAATTATGAGGAAAAGATGCGAGAACAGCTGACGACCGTGGTACACAAAGAAAAAAAAATTAAATTAAAAGAGAGAAAAATAAGAGAAAAAGATACGAGACCGGCTGACGGCCATGGCAAAAAAAAATAAGAGGAAAAGATGCGAAATCGGCTGACGACCGCAAAAAAAAAGTGAGAGCGAAAATACGAAGAGCCGGCTGACGACCGTAGCGCAAATAGAAGCAAGTGAAAAAACGCGAGATTGTACTGAATCTCTAAATCCCAAAATATTTTTTTCAAAATTTAAATATTTTTTTTAGTACTAAAATTTTTGATGAAATATTTTTTGATAACTTTTCTTGATACACCGTGGTAAGATGCACATACAGTATTTTTTTCAAATTTTTATCTCGGTTCTATTGAGGATGGCGTGAATTAAACTAAAAAGTACGTTTTTCACTATAGATCCTTCGTCAAACCACATAGGGGATCAAATAAACCGCCAAAATTTCTTATTTAGTATCCTTTACAATATTTGCCATACAGCTAGTGATTTAGTTTGGGGGCACTTTTTACTCCCTTACCCGGCCAGGCCCTTTCGAAAAATGGTCCATGCGTGACGTGATGATGTAGTCATGTCATGCTGGAAAAGGTATGATTGCTTTTTGTATTGTGTTAGTACCGATATTGGGCTAGAGCTATTATAATTTTCAATTTTCAGAAAAAAAAATATCAATAACCATCATTCGGGAGAGATTCACGTTCCACTCAAGAGTCTTTTAAAGATAGTTTGAATTTTTGACGTAGAACTCATTTCTATACTGGGGTGTAAATTAATAAAAGTTTATAAAACGAAAGCGTTACGCCAGAGAACGATATTTTGAGCGTTAATAGCTCTTCAGCAACTGAACGAAATGGTATGATAAACACTTCATTCGAAAGATAAAATGTCTACGCGTTATATACTTGATACTTTTTGATCCAAAAACTTCAATAGCCTTAAAATTGCTTTCAAAACAGACTAATGAAATCACCAATCGGGATATAAGCGAGCGCCGCTCGGAAATCCACTCAGTTGTAATTGAATAGCGATTGGAGCATGTTGTCACTTTTGTGGCGAAGCTAACTTCGTTCATCATGAATGCGCTGATGAACTGTGTGACCAAGAGTCTGTTTGTGTACTTTAGGCCAGAAGGTTATCCATCGGGAGGAGAGTGATGCCACTGAAAAGGCGACAACGAGAGTAACAGCATCGAAAATTGGTTCCGCTTGGGGCATCGGAATAGCTGCCACACACACACACACACACACACACACACACACACACACAATTCTTCGTTTGGTGGTAGCAACTCTGGTTATCTGGTAGCCGGTATCGAGAAGAATCTGGAAAGATGTAATTGTTTCTGAAAAATAATCTGCCAGTTGTCCCTTGGGACTGTATATTACATTCAAGTGAAAGAGTTTAATTTAATGTTTTCTATTCATATAATAATACGACCAAATACTATACCTTGAGCCTTCAACGTAAAGCTCTCGTTTTCGAATTCCCTAATTCCAAAATATTCACTTATTTATTCATTCAGAATGGATTCAGCCCAACTTCAAACAAATGATCACTAAATAAACGATAGTCCTACGTCAACCTTGCGGTAATTCCATAGATATAATCCACTTCATGTTTTTCGTATCTCAATGCTTAAGATAATTAAGCTATAGGTGTTAAAAACCCAACAACAAAATCTACAAGCCGTAAACTGGAAATGGAGCTGAAAAAATTGGTGGGTTCTCTCTACCATATAACCGCAAGGATGACGTGGGACTAACGTTGGCTTAGTAATCATTTGTTTGTATTGATTAAATTATTGATTGAATGTAACAAATTTCGAATTCAATTGACGAATTTACGTTTGATTTACCACCAGATGGCGCAGCGAGTAAAATGATGATGTTTTATTTTTTTCGTATGAAATTCGTTTAAGGGGGTATTCTAGTGTAGAGACACGAATTACGGATGTTGTTTTGAGTTCCGTTAAAATAAGTCAAAAAATACCATCCTTTATATCATTATTTGTTCATCTCTCTTTTAACAATGAAACAAAAATGGAACGGAGAAAAAATATTCCTAACTGGAATAGTTCAAAGCTGATGAAGTGAGGGGGTTCAGAAAACGTTGTGCCATGGCGTACACGATTCCAGTCCTTCTGGTTATCTGAAGCAAAAAAACAGATTCTGAATCAGTATAGATGCCACTATCGCATGAAATTTTGACCGGTCAAAACCGTCTTTTTTGACAAAGTAGCAGTCTTTTGGAGAACAAAAGAAAAAAAAGACGGGTGGGTAATGTCGGGGACATAAACGGAGTGACGTAGGACTATACAAAGGGGACAGCTTATGCTAAATATATATTTTAAATATATTGTTTTATTTTCTACTCCTACGTGAATACCTACCTATCTAACTGAAAAATGGATTAGTTTACTGTTTACTCTTTATGAACTGTTGGAGGTTCTGAACAGAACCTTTGATGTTGTATTTTTGCGTTTTTTTACAAACTTTCTCAATTTTTTCTCACTATCTTATAGTTGCTTCTTGATATTTTTCTGAAGGCTCTGTACTTATTAAATGTTCAACGCCGGTTATCTTTTGGCGTATGCACATATCGTACAATCAAAATGATGGCTATGATAGGGAATGCATAGTGGTCCTCAGCTCATTCACTATCATATATTTCACTATTGAGCACATTACCGTACCTTAAGCTGTGGTTTCGGAAACGAATGAATTGTAAGATTTGTAGTCTCCGCAAACAATGTAAATAAAAATGAAAAAGAACTGAGGTTTTGGAGACGAACTCTACGATCTGTCGAGAAATAGACGAGCTATAAGCGTTCTGAAAAACCAACAGTGAATACAGGGACGCATGACCTTCGGATTAAAGTCCTTTAAAATAAGAACAGAGCAGCAGGAAATACATATAAATACTCAACATGTTGCTCCTTAGTTATGTTTCTATACAATACAGATGTAACCTCAGTCAATTTTCAACATCAGTTATCAACCAAAGAAAGCAGTTCTTGCTACCGAGAAAATTCGTGAATGCCATCCTGCATACAATGTGTTGTAATTTGAAGCCACTTTCAATTCGGGAACCATGCATGGGTTTGTGAAAACTGAATGATCAATTTAAAAGACCCCAACCACTAATAAGTTCAAAAATAAGCATAAATAAAATAAATCAGTTTATATAATATGTCATATTATGTCACTTTAGAATGCATTGGTATTGTGAAAACTTTTAATAACTCTTCTTTGAAAGGTTTAAAGGCCCTAAAAAGCGCCGTGTTTTACGGTGGCTAGTTTTGCCACCAAAGTAGTCTGTATAAACAAACTTTTTCCTTCTTCTACCTGCTGCCGTTTTGCGATTGCGTTTGCCACTCGCTGAAACTAGTTGTTGCCAACGAACCGAATGTGCTCTGTTCGGTAAGCAGGTTTTCTTAT
Source organism: Toxorhynchites rutilus septentrionalis (assembly GCF_029784135.1). Classification (NCBI taxonomy): domain Eukaryota; kingdom Metazoa; phylum Arthropoda; class Insecta; order Diptera; family Culicidae; genus Toxorhynchites; species Toxorhynchites rutilus. Next base: position 261,913,050 of record NC_073745.1, read on the forward strand.
TGTCGTAAGCAGCTTTGCAAGCCAACTCGAGCACTCCGGCGGCTGAAACTCTATAACCGCTGTTAGGTATACTGGTGCTCCGGCACCAATCCGTTCGGCCTAGTTACCCTTGCGGAGCAATCAGTGAATGCGACCAACAGGGAACTGGAGACCTGCACGGTTCGAGTGCCTTTCCCTTAACTTGTCCTCCTTCGACACGTCCACACGTCCACGTTGCTGCTTGTGTTGGTTTGTTGATGTGATGCGATGCGATGTGAAACGATGCCAAACAACCACACTGATTTACGGTTTGAAAGAGAATGATGTATTTTTCAGCGGGTCCGCGCATTTTGTACTTTAGCGGTACCCGCTCACAGGATAGGGACAATTCGGCAGACTCAGCCAAAGGGGCGAGTCCAACGAGACGAACGAATGAGCGTTAAAAGGCAGCGATGGCAAAAAAATACATTCATTACGATTTGTTCGCTCGTTGGATCCACATGCAGACTAGCAAGGGTCCTTTTTAGGATTACAAAATTATCTTTAATCTAAAGAGTTTATTGTTTTGTTATCACTCGATATCCCCATCTTGTTCGGATAAACCTTCTTGTTTAGCGATTGCGTTTGCCACTCGCCACAGCTTAACAGTTGGAAAATTTCTTCCCATCCTGCTTGCGACATGTTGTACAGTAAATTACATTTAACGCGACGTACCGAAGCACCACTCAGTGTCGGATTGGAGGCGATTTTAACCTATAATTGAACATTTGCGATGAAAGTGGTACAGTGTCGACTTTCAATGTGGGGTCATAATTTGGACCCCGCACTCTATGTTTACAAAAATGTCCAACTAAATATATCGCATTACAGGTCTGTCCAATTAGCTAAATGTAAATTACTGTACTTTCAATCTAGAAGCAATTTAAGAATTGGTAAAAATTGAATAATCGGGAAAGTCCCCAACCATAAATATGCTCAGAACAACTGCCAAAGTCACATACTCATTATATCCTGGCAAACAAATTATGAAAAAATCAATTTGTGTTTAATTATTATTTTGGATATTGCATTGAACTGTATTTCCTAAACTCTTTTTTGGAAGGGTTAATGGCCCTGAAGAGCGCCTTGTTTTATGGAATGGTTCCAATTTAGAAAACTTAGTACTCGTGATTTTGGAAAAAAAACCATTTCGAACGCCCTCGATGCCACCTTGTTCTGGATTTGCCACCAAAGAAGTTTGTATAAAGAACAAACGTTTTTCTTCTGCTACCTACTGCCGTTTTGCGATTGCGTTTGCCACTCGCCACTCGCTGCAACTGCCTGTTATTGTCTTGATGTCCACCGAACCGAATGAGGTCTGTTCTGAATGCGGGTTTTCTTATCGTCGCGAGCAGCTTTGCCAGCCAACTCGATTACTTCGGCGGCCGAAGCTATATAACGCCGGCTTGGTGGACTGGTGCACTGGTACTAACGCACTCGGCCTAGCTACCCTTGCGGGGAACTCCAGACCAACACGGTTCGAGCGGGATTTTGCCTTTCCCTTCACTTTTCCTCCTTTGCCATATCCAACCATGGCTGTTTGTGTTGGTTTGTTGATGTGATGTGATGCGAAACGATGTGGTGTACGGTTTGGATGAGAATGATCGTTACTAGAGATGGGCAAACCGTTCACGAACAGTACGAAAGAACTAGTTCGCCAAAAAGAGTGAACGAGCGGTCGTTCTTTTTCAAAGAACGGTAGTTCTCCCCACGAACTGATTGCGAGCGAACGGTTTGTGAACGAACTGATTCCATAAGAACGGTTTGCGAGTGAACTGTTTGAGAGTGAACTGTTTGTGAACGAACTGTTTGCGGGTGAATTGTATGGGAAATAACTGATTGAGAGTGAACTGTTTGGGAACGAACTGTTTGAGAACAAAGTGTTTGCGGGCGAACTGTTTGCGAACGAACTAGTGCAGCTGAACTAATTTGCGTTGGACGGAATGGATAAATATAACGAGAACGCTTGTAAGGAAAATAAAACGATTTGTCATACTCAATTTTGGGTTGAAAATTAAATTAGATTTTCCTCGTTTTAAAAGCAAAACTATATATTTTCAATTTCATGTATTCTTTCAATTCCGCGTAACAATCATATACATTCTGATTATCAGAAGAAATCTGGGGGAAGCTGGGACGATTCAAGGATTAGGTAAACATAAAATTTTATAGTGAGGGCATATTGAGAAAGAAGTTTTTTCGTTGCTTTCAATTCATTGTTTGGCCTATTGCGGGCACGTGTTATCGTGTTTGTTTGTATGACTTTTAATGAATTAGATTGTCTTTCCCCACTAAATTTCAAAAATATGAATCGCATACGTACACTATCCAATCCAACGATATCAATTAATAGCTGTCTATTGATGTTGGGTTCCAGCCAACATTCTATGTTGTTCTGAATACCGCTGAAAGAAAGAGCGAAAGAACGGTTCAAAAGAACTGATTCACTTAGATGAACGGTTAGTGAGTGAACCGTTCATCAAGGTGAACTGTTTTGCCCATCTCTAATCGTTACGGCAGCGGAACGCGTTTGAAGTTAATTGTTATGGCCGTACCAGCTAAGATACCGCATCAATAAAATGGCTCTAGCTCGGTAAATAATAGGATTTTCGAGTCCTTTCTAGGATATATTCTTGAATGCATAAACTACAGAAATATGAAGAAAAAAAATTAGATTTTTTTTTAATTTCTAGACTAGAATACTGCCTCAAATTCGTTTCGGATTTTCCTTCAAATTTCCCAGATTCAAATATTCTTCCCACCCTGAAAAGATTAGAAAATCGTCATTTTACAATGTGGTATTTATATTATGAAGAATGGCTCGGTATAAGTGTTGTAACTTTTTTTTTCAACTAGGTAAACGATGAGTAGTATGTGTTGCGCTTAAAATACTGCAATTCCCTCCTGTATCGGCCCCTCCATAATCGATGATATCAGCCAACTTAATATGATACGAATTTCATCGCCATTATCCACAGTATTCATGACCCATATACATTATCAAACTTAAAATTTTTGAAGATTATTTGGTGAAATCGCGTGTTGAAACCATCGTAAATATACAAAACTCTAACTTCCTTACCATATACTGACGACATTTAATGGTTGAATTGAATCTTAATAGAAATAAAACGAATAATCACGTCCGAATCATGCTTTTAAGTGCGTAGATTTAAAAAACTCATCACTTTTGTAGTTCTAAAATCTAATGTAAGTGTCGCTTGAGCTGATTCAGCTTTACGTAAATTCATCAATTGAATTCAACATATGTGCTGTGTAACTGAAGAATTTGAACAAACGCCATGCAATTTAAGGAACCCTGGTTTTGATGGCTGTGTTTGGGAACACATTTCGATGGGAACAAAAATTCCCCTAACTTGCATGTAACGGGTGTTTCAATAGGGACGCTACAAAAATTGACCGATAGGGACAGCAAACGACACCATATTTTTTCCCGCTCTCTTGACATTTCTCTTCAGTAAGGCTTGCCATTTCATAATGGAAAGATATACGATCGAACAACGAGTCGAGATCAGGACTCTGCATAGTCATAGTCAACTTAGGATAGTCAGCTGACTATCTGACTGACTATATCCGTATTCAGTTAGTAATGACTTTTGGCTTCTTCACGCAGTTTCTCCGCCAAAACGATTAAACAGTCAGTCGGGCGTTTAGTTGCTATCTTCCTCTACCGACTGACTATATCATTTCATCACAGCAGTGGAACTCCATACAATTCACTAACTAAAAAGTGTCCACATTTTCATCGCTAATTTACATGAAGAATATAATTTTTTCAGGCACACTTGATTTGAGAGTGTATGGATTTCTAGCTGTCTTGACTCAAGGTCTTTAATGAAGAATGATAAGGTGGGAATGTTTATATAAACATGATTATAATTACATAAGTTTATTCAAATATTAATATTGCTTTTCTTTAACTATTCAGTGCAATTTTATCAAAATTTCAAAAAGAAATTAAAAACGAATGTTTTTTTCAATCTTTTTTTTTTCGAGATGGTTATTAAAAATCCATGATTACCGTTGCTTTATTATTTACCCCCATTATTTGTTTATTTTTCCTGCTTTTAGTTCTTTGACCTATCATTTTGACACTTCAATTTGAGAGGTTTAAAATTGCGACAAGATAGAAATTTGGTGTGAAAGAGCGAATTGTGGAAAATTAAATGGCAAATTTTCTAAGCTTTATAATTAAAGTTTTTCTTTAGTATTTAAATTCTGAGTTTGTTTGAATGACCGATTGAAGTTGATTCATAAAAGAATAAGATTTCATTTGTTATGTCGATTTTTTTGAAATCGACTCAATGGTTGAAAAGTTATGACGATTTGGAAGAAATCTTACTTACTTAATCAGCAAAAGGTCCCAGTTGCATGTGCTGTACACAAAAGTCGTCTCCATTCACATGAATTTTATATTTTTTTCAAATTCTTAACTTTCAAACTTATTTCAAGGATCAACATATCATATTTTTCTATTAGTCCGCAAACATGCCTAATAGTAATTTAAAAAAACCAAACTCATAAATGACAAAAAGAGTCTTCGATTGTATATATTTTTCGGTGATGGGATTTTTTCCACTTTTCCCAAAAATGACTTATCACATAACTTTTGAACCACTAAGCCGATTCAGATGGTCGACACATCAAATTGAAGTTAATTAGCTAGTCTTTTTTGGAAAAATATCAAACGTGCAAGCAATTCGAATTTTGTTCTCGTAGTTATTGATTGTATCCATTTTTTATAGTTTACATGGTTTCGGGATCAGCGTCAAATCGCATTCAATGAATTTTATTCTTTAGTCCGCAAAAATACCATCGCCAACTGGCAACGCAAGTGGAATGAAGATGAATTGGGCCGGTGGTTTCACTCGATAATCCCTAAGGTTAGCCTCAAACCATGGTTCAAAAGTCTGGAATTGAGTCGTGACTTTATTCGCACCTTCTCCCGACTCATGTCCAATCACTGTTTGTTAGATGCACTACTCTTCCGTTTCAATCTTGTCAGCAGCAATCTCTGCGTTTGTGGCCAATGTTACCACGACATTGAGCACGTTATTTGGTCGTGCGAGGTGTATCTGGTCGCCAGATCGAATTTAGAAAACTCCCTTAGGGCCCGAGGAAGACAGCCCAATGTGCAGGTGAGAGATGTGTTGGCTCGGTTAGACCTTGATTACATGTCCCATATATATGTTTTCCTTCAAGCTATCGATCTTTGTGTGTGATTGTCCCTATATTCTTATACCCTCCTTTCCTTCCTTTGTGGGATATTCGTCCCTTTGCTATAAATAGTAGAATAAGTTGAATCGCAAATATACTATAGATATACGAATAGATTTAAGAATTGAGTGTTCATCAACATAGTTACAATTTCCTTATATCCCATCCTTCTCCTAAAAACATTTCACCCTTCTAAACTCGAGTACACCGCGAGTAATCGGGTTTCCACCTTACTAACCATAGATGTAAGAAATTTGTTTATATATATATATAGTTTTAAAATTATATTTAAGAATTCGGCTCCTATTAAACTTAAGTAACTGAGCCTGTAAAAATAAACGAATTAATAAAAAAAATTGTTTCGGGACCAACAGCGCTATAATTTTCTATATTTTTTCTCGAAAACTGAGGATTTTTTACACATTTACATTTTTTACTGAAATCAAATATATTCTTCTTTCTTTTTTGAGTTATAATGTTAACCAATATGATCGATATATCAAATTAAAATAAGCTAGTTTTTTTTTTTGGAAAAATATTGCACTTGCGAAAAAAATGGATTTTGTTTTCTTGATTAATATTTGTATCTGTTTTTTATAGTTTACATGGTTTTGGAACCAAGTCACCCTATGCGACTAGAATATATATATATATATATATATATATATATATATATATATATATATATATATATATATATATATAAAAGATTTATATATATATGCGAATAGAATTCCTCTTTTTTTGCAAATGTGAAATTATTGATTTCAATTAACTATGTCGATTATCTGAATCGGTTCAGTAGATCAAAAGTTATGAATTTTTGAAAAACGTAATTTTTGGAAAAAAGGAGAAAAATGATTTTTTGAACCATTGGTTAAATTTGAAAAATCATAATTTAAAAACGAAGAAGAACACATTTCTGGATATGTTACCTGAAAAATCCTCAGCTTTCGAGAAAACATATAAAAAAATAAAGCCCCATTGGACAATGAGAACTATAAAGAACAAATACGATCAATAATTAAAAAACAAAATTACTTGTTTTGCAAGCGTAGATTTTATTTAAAACAAGACTAACAAACTGGCCAATTTGATATGTCGATCAGCTGAATATATATATATATATATATATATATATATATAAATATATATATATATATATATATACATATATATATATATATACATATATATATATATATATATATATATATATAATTTCAACTGATGTTCTTACCACATTTTTTTTATTCAATGTCCACTTCCTATGGCGAAGCATCATTCGTTAATTACACATTTGTCATCATTGGTGGAATACGACCATAAATGTTGTTATGAATAGCTCAGCAAGTTATGATTACAATACCTATGGGTTTATTTTGATAATGAAAATATTAACGACATTATAAATAAACCGATAAAAATGCACTATAATATTTGTCGACAGCACTTTCAACGTCTCTATATATATATATATATATATATATATATATATATATATATATATATATATATATATATATATATATATATATATATATATATATATATATATATATATATATATATATATATATATATATATATATATATATATATATATATATATATATATATATATATATATATATAGATATATATATATATATATATATATATATATATATATATATATATATATATATATATATATATATATATATATATATATATATATATATATATGATTCAATTTTCAGTTCGTTCGTAATTTCTATCTCATTCGCCGTGTTTATCATGATGATGCTAACATTAATAACATTATATACGAACCTCCCACCTTATATATGACATCTCCCACCGTTTTAGAGACATCTTAACATTATGTTCAATTTTTAGAGTGTAAATCATCTGTCAATTTTTTTACTGTTTACTTTTTCTTGCCACAAATTGTTGCCACTTTTTTCTCTCATGTTACACTTCTCTTCTCTGATTTCATTCTTCCCAGTCAAATTGTCCTTATCGCATTTTGAAGTGACTTCCCCCAAAAAACGAATTCGTTCCTCTCTTTCTCTCTCCCATGTACGTGTGCATGCATCGATGTTTGAGTTCAACGTGGTTGGACATACGCTACAGGTGAGCTAGATTCTTTTGTATCGTACACGAAAAAAAAATTTTTTTTTTTTTATCTGTATTATAGTGACTTTCAACTCATTTGGCTGGTTCGTCACTTTTACTTCCATTTTTGGAAGAATGTCGGGAGTGAGAATTCAACTCGTGACCTTTAGCGTGAGAGGCATGGATGTTACCACTACGCCAGATCACCTCCACAAACACACGAAAATTACTCACACGTGTAACATAACGCTATTTACTAATACTAACGCGGGGACCTTCATAGCATACTTGATAAATGTCTAAGTTCGTTGGTTTGAGTTCACGATGAGTAGACAGTAAACCGTCCATTGACTTTTTTACATCAGAAATCAAGTTTTCGTTCCTCTTCATATGGACGTAAAAATAAGATTGCGTACGCGGGTATAAAATTAGTGTCAGGGGGAAATGGAAGTGTGGATTGAAGTCAGTTGAATAAAGAGGCAGATTTGTATTCATTAGTCGCGTCAGTTAAAATAACCACTGACTGGACTAGTTCACCAGTCATCCTCGCTAGTCAACGCTCGTCAATTCATTTTCTAGTCGAGTCACTTTTTGTTGACGACGACTGCCAAAGCAGTTCTAGTCGAAGCGAGGCTACTGAGAGTAGAGTCGGTCTTCATTTTCCACCTTCGAAAATTTCGGGACTTGGTCGAGATTATTGAAATTTACTACCGAAATACGGGGGCAATGGCTTCAACTTTAAGAGCGCTACGTCCAATTTATGGTCGTCATAATCGTCCTACTAGATCAAAAATTGAGCGTCTAGTGGAAAAATTGGAATCCACAGGCTCAGTACAAAATGTTCCCGTGCCAGTGAGACAAAGAAGTGCCCGTAGTGCCGAGAATCTTGCTGCCGCATGCACATCAGTTGAGGAAGAGCCAAATCAGTCTCTCACACGTCGTTCTGAAGCGTTTGCGAAAATATCTTTTCCTACATCTTACAAGATCAAATTTAGGCAAGAACTGAAGCCGCTTGTCCACCAGCAGCGTCGTATGTTCGTGAATTGGGCTGAGCAACAACTTGAAAATGATCCGGATTTTCATTGAAAAATCATCTACAGGGATGAGGCTTATTTCTGGTTGAATGGCTTCGGCAATAAGCAAAATATACGTTATTTGTCAGGGAGCAATCCAAACGTACTCAATGAGTCACTATTGCATCCCGAAAAAATTACGGTTTGGTGCGGTTTATGGTCCGGCTGCATCATTGGGCCGTACTTCTCCTGTGATGATCAAGACCGGCACGTTACTGTGAATGGGAATCGCTACCGCTCAATGATAACCGAATAGTTTTGGCCCGAATTGGATGATATAGAGTTGGACAATATGTGCTTTCAACCAGACGGCACCACGAGCCACACAGCAAATTTGACAATTATTGAAAACCAAGTTTGGTAAGCTTGTTATCTCACGAAATGGCCCAGTCAATTGGCCGCCTCGGTCTACGATTTGACGCCGTTAGACTATTTCCTGTAAGGCAACGTCAAGTCTATGGTCTATTCCAACAAGCCAGCGACGATTGATGAACTTCGTACGAATATCGAACGTGAAATTGCAGCAGTATCGGCCGATTTATGCTTGAAAACCGTCGAAAAAAAAAATAGGTTCAGCGTCTGGGCTTCTGCAAGAAGAGTGTCACTGAACTTCCTATTTTTTAAAGGTGTAACAATTCGATGCCTAGGCACATTAGAAGAGCAACATTAGTGGATTTTAAACGACAGTGTATTTCACATATCAAAAATGTAATTTAAATGGTTAAATTGTAATGAACGAAGTTGTTTTTAACGAATTGTGTTTGTGTTTGGGTATGAAAGAATGAACTGCCATCTTCGTCTCTATGAGAATGAAGGGTTTTTTTGTATGTTTATAGAAATGAAAAGAGAAAAAAAGAAAACAGAAAGTAGTCTACATAAGTTTGAGCACGCGCGCGATGAAGCAGCCATGAGAAATCTAAATTGTGATAGCGATTGGAACATAGTAGAGTTTGTTCTTATTGTGGAATTGAATATGTTAGTTTCGTTCAAAAGAAGCACAGCTATGATTGGGATTCGTTTAAGATCGAGGGAACGACTGTTGTCAAGTAAAGAAGGCTCAATAGCGATTTCTGAAGGATCAAGCAGACAACCGTCAGAATGAAGGGATAGGTTACAACCTGAAATTCATCCAACGGGACAAATGTTCGATTAATCTGAAGAGTTAATAGTCTGAAAATTCTGGCAGTCTGGTTGCAGTGACTTAGAAGACGTTATGAGAGAGCTTGACGGGTTGTTCAAATGTTTATCTCATAAAACATAACATTTCTCGCTAAACTTTTGAAAAGGTCCTATGTAACAAAAGTAAACAAATCGAGTTAATGGATGCACGCTATTAGTTTTCAATCATTGAATGCATTACAAAAACAATCGTTCATGTATCTACCTTCTTCATCTTTTTATCGCCGATACAAAAAATATCCATTGTGCAGATTCGTATTTTAAGCACTCGGCTGTTACTTCGGACGCCACTTTCCTCCGACGCTCGGAACGTCTGAAGTAGCAAAGCAGTCAAAACAACACGATGTCGTACTTCGGTCGTTTTGAGTTTTTGTTTCTTACGGGCGTTGCTAGCGATTTCAGTGTAATTCAACGAGTGATAATAACAATAATCTGTCTTTTGAACAAAATGCTGATATTTGGATTGCTGTTTAGTAGTTAGTTTCAGATTCTCACCGTGCAACGTAGTATGTCCAATGTGCTAACGCGGCAGTCAAAACGTCCAATGTAACATTTTTCGTTCCTAGGCTTCAAATTTAAGCTCAAATCACGGAACAACAGTTACGTTTTGTTTTTCAGAGTTATTCTTGACTGCTAGTGGAGAAAGTAGTAATAGAGATCGATACCTTTCAAGACAATTCGCGGATTAATGTTCGGGTCTTCAACTTCATTTTTCTCGAGTTGACGAAAATGTTACATTGGACCTTTTCAAAAGTTACGCGAGATTGTATTAATTGTGATAGATGCGTAGAAATTGATGCAAACATCGTTCCGATCTATTGAGGAATGCTCGAGTTATGAACATTCAAAATCTTTCATTTTTTCCAGCATGTTTTATTTATTTATGTTATATTTAGGTTTACATTTTACCCCCCATATAGTCCGGTTAGACGTAGTCCCATGAAAAAAAAGAAATAATTGAACATATAAAACTTACAATATTAGTAAGACACTGTCTGTCATTATTCGATGATAGTTTTTTCGTAGAAAGAATAATACTTGATGCATTGAATACCATGCAATAAAAAAATCTTTGTAGAACTACCAATACAGCCAAGATAATGGCATCTGCAATGTCCTTGAGTTGATTGAAAAATGTAGCGAGCTCAAAAATTGAAATCCCCAAGCGTCGAGATTCGCCGGTATTCTTCACCACTTCCTTGGCATATCGAGCAGTGCCGCTAGTCTAATCCATCTCTGAGGGCTCTCCTAATTAGTGTTCATGCTGAGTTATGCCGCCGTCTAATCTCCTGAGTGAACGGAAACAAAAAAAAAGCATGTTCTCTGTTATGCAAAAGCAGCAGCAGCAGCAGCAGCAAATCTCACGCGACGAGCTCCGGAGCAGCGTTTGATGTTGGTGTTTTCTCCATGTCTACAATAACGTCAGATCCAGCACCCGCACCCATGCGTTTGAATGTTTTATGTATCAGAGTTGGTCCATTCCCCAAACAGCCAGATGGTTCGGTGCTATTGTTTTGCTCATTTGGCCGTGCCTTTTTTGCGGGTGGCTGTCATAGCAGCGCACCAGCCAACTTCCTTCGCAGACCGGTGCAGGTGGGTACCTACCGTCGGCTACCGTTGTCCGGAAAGCGTGATTAATTACCAACGCTCGCCTTGCAGTACCGAACGGTCCTGGGGTGTGATAGTATATGAACATGGTTCGCTCGTCCTTACAACAAAATCCAGAAGACGTGGCAATCTACCGAAGAAACCATTCAGAACGGGAGTAATGGCTGATATGGGAAAATGTGACAATTCTCACCGCAGTCATCACCCGATTCCTGATACACCCTTTATACTCGGCAGAAAGTGCGGACATGTTTCAGAGGACACATTCACCCTCCGTCACGTAACGTGATCATGTTTTTCTAATCTCTAGTATTTCCCGTTCTCGTTTATTTGATGTATGTCATTGCTTAGCTACTAACGCCGTACCGTTGTCGGACGATAAGAAAAGTGAAGAAATAAGGGCCAATCTCGATACATCTTCGATATACTATTAGGTTTATTTGATTTGATTCAATTGATATCCTGACCCTGGCCATGCAGTCGTGCCACAAGTGATTGTGTTTCTGAACCTTTCTGAATCTTTAACGCTATAGTTATCGAATGATACAATCGAATATTTACGGTTCGCAGGTTAACTGGCGTTTGCTGCTTTCGTCGAGTTTTAGGGCGGGTTATAAAGGGAAAAATAATGTACTTTTCCCGTTTAATGGGATAATGTACGGGATTGCAGCGATTGATACTAACCTTCCATTATGATTGTGTGATGTATTGCGTCAGTTATTTGAAACTTAATGAGAATATTTTTCAGTTGATTTATTATCCAAATAAAGACTACGAACTCAAGCGGTCGTTCAGCTTTAAATAGAGCTTGGAAGGTACAAAGGATTTGTTCATTGCTTATCAGGTTGATGATGTTTCCATTTTATGCTACATACATAAGCACTGATCTCCATTGCTTACCCACATCCAGTGGAGTTCAGCTTAGAGCTACATAAAAGTACCCTTTGTTCCTGATTTCTGTTACACCGCAACACATAATTTTGTGGCAGGTAAATTTCGTGAGGTATTGCCTTCGTAATGACGGTTTGCGCGATAAGACTCTGGGCTTTCTTATGAGTTGTGTCGAAAACATAAAGCATTGTGCATTATAAGATATACCTGAGGGGACATAAACAAAATAAGTTCTATTGAAAAACGTCCATTACATTACGGTTTCTTGAATCTTGATGCAGTCTTCGGAGAAAGGAGAACGACTCTTAATAGGTACTATGTGCATGAATTTCAAACCTGCAGAAGACTCTAGAGGAGGTTTTGGATAAAGGATCAGATAAAAGAATTACCATAAAAGATATTTTTGCATCACAAATCCGATAGTTTGGTGCCTGTCAAAGCAATAGTAACTCAACATTTTCCAGAATTGATTTGATTTCTCTGAAGTTTCACGAGTATATTCATTATCATCGTAGAACAATACAAAATTAGCACTTTCCAAATATACTTTTAAGAATTAGAACAATCTATGAACTCAATGCAGCTGACCGATGTTACGAACTAGTGGAGCGGCAAAGTTCACTGTCGCATTGTATAAATTGTACCAATTACACCACGCACGATTGAACACCGTTATCAATTTGCGGTAACGTGATTCTAATGAAATTATCATTACATCAGATATATGATAATTATCTATAGCGAACTGATTCAATTATGCATAATAGATGTCTGTCCATACCGCACGCATGAAACGCTATGGAAAAATATCCAATGTATGAAACGGAATAAATAACGCATAAATTAGGTGAAAAATAAAAAAACACTTTACTTTTTGAATTCCATTCCATTGCAAGTGTGCGGGAGAGTTGTTCAAAAAAGTTTGATAGTTCCAAACGCAAAAAAAAAACTATGGGATTACGATTCCGAACCAGTTTGCTGTCAAACTCGGACCGGCTGCCTGATTGGTCAACTCTGAAGGGTTACCAATATTAAATACTCCTAAACTAGTTTTTATAATGAAGTATAACAGGAAAATATTATTAATTGCAAGATGTGCCACAATTTTTACTACATTCAAATGCAACTATTCATAGAATATATGATACGAAAAACATTTTTTACGAGCGTGGAAAAATAATCTTCAGAAACCTTATATCATTTGGAAACTTGACACCTGCGTCATTCGGTATCCCTGTTGTTCGCGCTTGGTCGAAGAAAATGCAAAAAAATTATAGGAGGTTGTGTTCAAGACACGACCGCATTGTTGACGTAGAACTACGCTGTGGTTTAATTCAAGTCGCTTGTTTATAACTGCGTATATTATTTTATAATGCTACGGAAATTTTAAAACAACCATTCTACCGGTTTGGTCGCTCTTAAATGTTTTTTATTGTAGAATCATATGACGATTATTGTTTGATGATTCATTATTGTGCTCGCAGAACAATACATGCTCGAGATAAGTGCAACTGTTATCCTTAGTGGAGAAAGTTTTGCTACTGGCAAGCGAAACCAAAACACATACAAAATTCTAGAACGACATTCACTTTCTTGGTGACTGAATAAACGAAATAAACTCTATCTGCTCATCTCAACAACCTCGAAAAGAGTAGCACTGCTTCATTATGATCAAGATTAGCGCAAATGCAATCCTAGTTGAAAGCAGTTTTGCGACTGGCACTCGAGCCCAAAAAAATTGAATAACTTGGTATTCCCCAAATAATTTTTTTGGTGCACAACCTTAACACCTGCTTCACCATAGCGTCAGTTCAATGCATTGAGGACGGAAAACAAACAATGTCTCTAACAAAAAGGCCCTTGGAAAACTTTTCTTTATCCAGTATATTACTCCTCCACACCCATTTCCTTGAGAGCAACATTCGATCCCGTCCAGCTCGCCCAACAACGATGTTTTTCAGTCGATTTCCTCACGAAGAATGAATGTTTGCCTCAGCGAGATCCACTGTTTATTGACGAATTTATGTTGGATTTATAACCAGATGGCGCAGCGAGTAAAATGAGGATGTTTTGTTTTTTTTATATAAAATTCATTTAAATTTGTTAGAAAAATCCGAATTTTCCTTCAAATTTCCCGAATTCAAGTATTTTTCCCACGCTGAAAAGGTTAGATAATCATCATTTTACAATATTCTATGTATATTACGAAGAATGGCTTGTTATAAGTATTGTAACTTTAATTTCTTTCAATTAAGTAAACGATGAATAGGGTGTTTTGCGCTAATAATACTGCAAATCCTTCTTGTATCGGCCCCTACATAATCAATGATATCACCCATCTTGATATGATAATGATTTCATCGCAATTATCCATAGTATCAATAACCGGTGTACATTATCAAACTTAAAATTTTCGAAGATTATGTATGACTTTGGTCAAATCGCGTAAAATAAACAAACACCCTCACTTTTGTGGTTTTGAGATCTAATGTAGATGTCGCATGAGCTGATTCAGCTTTGCGTAAATTCGTCAATACTCTAGGCAAATATTTCCCTTCGTTCTTCTTATTTTCCTTTGTTCACGGAGACTTTACTCTTACGATTTCCTCTTCGTTGCTCGTCGATAAGTCGCTCGTTATTGACAGCTCAGTTCGGGGAAGCACACAAACGGACAGAACAAATGTATGAGGAAATGGGAATGCTTCCAATTTTCATCATTTTAAACCATATACAGACTAAGGGATTGTAATGTATAGCATATCAAACAAATTTTAGGGAATTTCTGATTCGTTTGGAATGTAAATCGCCAAAATGCATTCGCAGCAAAAATAGTTATTAACGTTAACTTTATTTCATAAAAACGTGACCTGTTTTCTGATTTGACATCCTTAATGAAAGACGTAGTTCTACGTCAATAAGTGTATAAAGTCAGTTATCATGTCTCGTCTCAGGGCTTTAATAATATAACCATGTAGCCGCAAGTCGGACGTAGGACTACTGTCGGCTTAGTAATCATTTGTGATATTGATTAAATTATTGATTAAACTAGTGATTGAATTGAACAATTCTCAAATTCAACTGAACAACATATTTACATTGTAAACAAAAAGTTTAAGCGAATCTCATGTTAGTTCAATTTATGAATTGTGATAGATTACATTCTTCGTAACTCTAATGACTAAGTCTGACAGTCCGTTATCCTTTTACATATGGCATGATGCCTTGGTCATTCCATTTGTTTATCATGGACTCCCAAAATATGTAAACGGAAGAATAGTCAAACGATCATTGTATTTTACATTTCCCTCTGAGTTATTGTATCTCCCAATAATACGCACTTCTCGAACCCTAAATTGGCTTGATTTGATGAGCTCCAGGCACTCACAATTTTGACATGCCCGTTGAACCCATATTGTTAATTCAATCGACGTTATCGTAGCGAAGGGTAAACAACGTTTTGCCTAATGATCAAACGGTATGCGTAGAAGTTTTGTGTTGTATTCGTACCTGCTTCGGTAGTCCGTGTTAGGAAAACATATTCCGGAGTGCAAAAATGCATGCGAATATGGAAGTACCACCAGTTTGCATGTATCTGCAATACCGATTTCCCCAAGCTCCTTGGTTTTGAAGCCTGTATAAGGGAAACACATTCCAGCGATCGCACACCAATCGCTGAACAATCATGAATGAGTGGATTTCCGAGCGGGCACCCGCAATTTTTTAGCAATTGAAACAAGATTTCGGGTCAATAAGTAACAAGCACACAACTCTTAGACATTTGATCTTTCCTATGAAGTTATTATCATACTACTCCGTTCAGCTTGAAAGAGGTATAAACATTCAAAATCTTGCACTCCAAATGGAACGCTCTCGGCTTCGAAACCTTGAACCTCGGTACAGAAATTAAAGACGTCGTCCTACGTCAAAATAGTTGAACACGATGAGATATTGCACACAAAGTTCAAGAAAAATCAAAAGAATAATGTTTATGAATAGACAACTATACATGCGCCGCGGACAATGTTTAACGGGAATACGAAGTCTGTTCAAAAAGTATCGCGACTTTCGAATTTACGCGGGTTACGTATATTCGATTCTAGATTTTTTTTTTGTGGCGTTATGTTGGTACTCATGCCTCTCACTTATACTGACAAATACGGCTATTTTAATTGTTCAGTTAATTTTTGACAACTGCTTTTCTTACACGTGTTTTGGTTCATCTTCGATTTGTATAAATACAGATTATTCTGTAGATATAGTAACCCTGGTCAGGGCTTGGCAATTTCAAAACTCAAAGATGAAAATTATTTTTTACCTCATCCTTTTTCTTCAACCCGAGTCATTTTTGGTTGTGATCATTCTCTACTCACATTTAAACATCGATTCTCCAATTTGGTTCTGCTGTCTTTTCCATTGAATTTGAAAGCCATCGCATTCACTTCAAGTTTGAAACTGCTCGAATGGACTTTATTAATGGTCATTTGAATGGGATATATGTCAGTGTCAGTTTCACATATGAAAGAACGATGCTTGCTTTCAATCGAAAGTTATTTCTTTGTCATTTCTCCAAATTTGATTTTCCCGTCTTTCAAAAAAGGGGAATTGAAAGAGGCATATGAAGGAATATTAGTCTTACGACTAGCATCGGCAACTGATCACACCTGCTGGCATACTACGAAACTGTTCAAAAATAAAGTGATTGGGGAAATGCGGTTAAAATGAACACCCTAAGGAATATGCCAATTTACTGCGTCTACATACTGCTACAATTTCCGTTCTTCGGAAAATATTATAGATTAACTAACTGTTGTTCAAGATAGCAAACGTTTTTTATTATAAAAAATTAAAATAGTACAATTTTCATTAAAAGAAAATAAGATGTAAAATCGAGCATTTTTATCGTGCGGTTAAAATGATCACATGGTGGTGGTAAAATGAGCAATTACATATATCATACTAAATGGGATAGATTTATGCGTTGTTCCTTATTCAAATTTATTTAAATCATTATTGAAATGGTAGATATATGTATGAATCAAGCTGAGCTTGTTCACCTAGAGTAGTAATTAGAATTTACTCATACGTGCGAAAAAGTAGTAAGAAACACCTAACGCTTCACACATTGAGGTTTGGTTTTAGTCAAGGTGGCATATTTTTTCAGGGTCAAAGCCACAAAAGGAACCCCTTGAAAAGCAACATTTGATGAGGTAGATCTGCTTTGGAAAACATGACATTGTTAGTTGTTATCCAGTGGTGGCTCATTTTGCCCCACACAACAAAGTAATTTCGAATGCGAATTAATCATTGAAACCAAACAAAATATCTGTTTACCTCTCATTAAATATGTGAACAGTTGTCCAAACTGATGATTTGTCGAAGATATCAGGTCGAATAATTAGAATTTCACGGGAAATTCCTTTAATACGATGCGCACAAATTTACATCAAAATAGCTACCGTGAGAGAAATTTCTGTTTTATTTATTATTTTTTACATTTGACAGTTTGTTATGCAGGAAACTGTGTCTTAAACAGCTTCAAATGTTCAAAGAGTAGGATAATGAAGAAGTATCAAATTGTTTATAGTTAAAATATCGAAGTTTGAGCACTGGTTCATTTTACCAACCCTGTTCATTTTAACCTCATTTTACCTCTTCATTGAATAACATTACTTCCAGCCTGGATGAGTTCGCAGCAAACTGGAAGACGGTAAGCTCATTAGTGAGTGATGGTGTGTCAATTGAAGTGAAATTGAAAGGCCCTGGTGATGGTAGAGATATAGAATCGTCTGTGGCTGCATTCAATGTGCCTAGAGAAGGTGATGCATTTCAGGCATTGAAAATAAGGACATCAATTTCGACAGCTTGTACTCGTTAGAACAAGGAGCAACCCATGAATCAATCATCTTTTGTTGCTTCCATAAAACCATGGCACCTTCCAGGGCCACCGAACTTTTCAAGGAAGAGATTCTAAGATAATATCCGAAATAATGAAAAGCAAATTTATTTTTAAAATTTGTTCGCTGTGAAATCAGCATCTAGCATCTCCAGAATGTTTTTGATTTTATCACTTGAATGATGAGCCTTCGTATCCCAAACAGCCAATGGAACTCTTAAGGAATTGACCCGGTGACGGATACAGGCATCAATTCCGACGAATACGAATCGGTACTTAACGGATATGCTCAGATCCACATTAATGCGTTTGCATCTTCAATTACCGTGTTTGATGTCGGAGTCGGTAAAATTTTTCCGACTCCGACTCCTAATACAATGGAATTACTTCCGACTGCGACTCCATAGCCCTGGATTTTGGACTTGTTGTTCGATGGTTTTCTGATCGCTCATTCAATTTTCGCGAATTCGTACGTTGTTTCCGGATTCAAAGTGGCGTCAAAGTACAACACAATGCAAGCCGAACGGGGAGAAATTGCATTTTTCAGCGGTTAGGGCTCTGTTATTCGGTTGAAAACTGAAGATAAAAATTCGTTTCAGCGCAGTTAATTTGCATTTTGGAACACGTCATTACAGATTGTTGATGGAATTTTATTGGAATTTACAAGCTCAAATATTAGAAGAAAAACAAATCTTGGATGCCTTCCTAGATTTCTATTCTGATCAAATCAACAACCTTTCTCACGCTAGTCGAAAGCTTGGCAAGAATTGGTGCGGTCCGGAGTTCGATAACTGCAGTCATGAATCGGGTTTATTGGCGAAACAATGGTATTGATAAGATCCACACTCTTCATGGGATGTAGTATCATCTTTATACATATAAAAATGTTCTGTTCGTTTGTGTACGCGTCAAAAACCCGAAAAATACGAAACCGATTGAGATCAAAGTTGGACACAATATATAATCCACTTCAAGGAGTGTTGTTACGGCATAAAAATGGGAAAATTTAAAGAAAAATGATAGTATATATGATCAGAGTACGTTTCTGAAATTAAGCTACTAATGAAAATCGACTATTCAATAATGAATATGTGTTCTATTTGATGAAAAACATCTTTTTTTTCACATGTTTGACAAAATCGTGAACTGAAATTGTGTTTCGAAGTCATTTAAAATTTATCGATTTTCCTCATCTATCTCTATATCTATATATATATATATATATATATATATATATATATATATATATATATATATATATATATATATATATATATATATATATATATATATATATATATATATATATATATATATATATATATAAATGTTATGTTCGTTTGTGTACGCTTCGAAAACTCGAAAAGTACGGAACCGATTGAACTCAAAGTTGTACACAATATACAATCGACTCCACAATCCACAAAGTTGGACACAATATACAACACTCCTTAGTGTTGTTACGGCATAAAAAATTGGAATATTGGAAGAAAAATGATTTTATATATGACCAGAGTAGGTTTCTGAAATTGAGCTTCTAATGAAAATAGACTATTCAGTAATGAATATGTGTTCTATCTGATTGAGCTTAAACTATGATACAATATACAAAACAATCAAACACATCTAAGATTGTTGTTACAACATAAAAAAATGAAAAATCCAACTCAATCATGCAACCACTATGTGCCACAGCAAAGCGTGGCAGGGTACAGCTAGTTGTAAATTAATAAAGAAAGATTTTTATCTATAATCGAACCCTAACCAGTATCATTTATGCATCCCGAATACCGATCAACACGTTGAGCCCCGGCCGAAATAGGGGACCGACAGTGAGCTTTTCGTTTGATCCACGTCGGTCCTAACGAATCGATAGTGAACTTTTCTAAATATCTATTTGTAGCTTGGTTGTTGTCGTTTCCAATGCCGACACTCTTCGAACGAGAATTCTACTGCCACAAAAAAGACGTAAAATTCAGTGTCAGTCCCCAGGGACCGACGCGGGGCTTAACGTGTTGAAGACAACGAAGTTCAATACCAGACACTAACGAAAGTAAGCTGACGCTGGGAAATTTCCAACCATTAATAATACATCAACCTCAGTTGCGCAAGTTTGAGTAAATGAACAAAAAACTCGCCAAGTTCTTCTTCTTCTGATCTTTTTCTCAAAGAAATCCGATTTTCTTTACACCAAGCAGAAAATTTATAATTGTCTCTTGTGGTTTTGTTCTTTTCCACCGCAGCATATTATGCTTTCAATTATTTCCACAGCTTTTGTCGTTCACGAACGCTTTCTTCGACTCTTCCTGGACAGTTTACTCAAATTGTCGATAATTTCTCCAGGCTTTTACCCAGCATCTCCATCTGAAACAGCCCAGCACAGTTAAAGTGCTCTGCATACATATTTTATTCATCGCTACCATCATCACCAACAAAGACGATACTTATTAACCTGATTTAAATATCTAATCATTAAAATTTAACACCCTTTGAAGCGGGCAGAACGACACAGAGTACCGATCATCCGAACTCAAGTAGCAAGTTTATGTAGGGGGAAGATACACAGGACGCGCTCGAGGATGTTGAGTACATTTGCACACACACAAAAAAGCATCAACTTCTTTCCGATGTACGATTGTAAAGAACTTGTCGTGTGTTCGTTTTGGGAGATTCGGACGGATTTATTGAACGGGTCATTTTACCCCACTGAGGAGCAGGTTCTGTGCCACTTCACCCTACGTGTTCGGGCAGATGTTCCGAACCGAAGAGGATGGCTATCCCCCCAATAGACCGGTGGATGTTATCTTTGTCTGTGACTGTGTCTGTATCCCTGCTGGCGCTCCGTGAAAATTATCCCTCTTCCACTTTATTTCAGCTTGTGGCAATGCAGAGCATAGCTCTGCCGCTAATGCTGATGACGCCACTTCAGAATCACGTATCACATGCACGCCATTCCAGAATATCTACTCCTTCTGGTTGAGAATGAAATGCAATCGTC
Organism: Toxorhynchites rutilus septentrionalis; assembly: GCF_029784135.1. Classification (NCBI taxonomy): domain Eukaryota; kingdom Metazoa; phylum Arthropoda; class Insecta; order Diptera; family Culicidae; genus Toxorhynchites; species Toxorhynchites rutilus. The sequence goes on from NC_073745.1 coordinate 261,934,048, forward strand.
GGAATGATTAAAATTTCACGAGACTAATGCCCCGCAATAGAGGAGAAGCTCATTTCATTAAATTCCGATACGTTGCACAGATGCACAATAAAGGAAACAGGAGGAATTACGTAAGAATGAACGTCGCCAATTTCTTCAGAAAATAAAGGGTTATAATTATCTCAAAAGTGAGCTTTTTCCATAGCTTCGATGTGAATTGTTAACCTCACAATACACACAACAACCGTCTACAGCGCTACAAAATGCTGAGACAAATTTGAAAATATTTCCCTAGAGATTTCACTGTCATGCAATTTATACACCTGGTCCAATGGCGGCTCACGGGGCAAGGAGATGCTACAACTTGGAGCTCGTCTAGGAACTGTGACAGTCGAAAGGAATGACGCAATTTGATCAAATCGTTGCATGATACTTTTTGATACTTTTTTTCAAAACTTTACTGCAAAGTCTCAAAGAGAAGAACACCTACGTGACAGAGTCATTGAAGTGAAACAAAATCCAACATGGTATTTGAACAGATGAACGCACGGATAAATGTATTCAAGTGTATACTATACTGTTATCTTCAAAATTTAATTTACGTTGAATGATTACATCATGAGAGCCACTTTTGAACACAGTTTATCATTCCACGAACAAAACAACTGAACGACAGCAGATGCTCATAAGCACTTGAACTATTATCGAATATTGTGAAATCACTAAAGGTACCAGGTTTTGTTATTTACCCCTTCCAGAAAATAGTCGATACAGAAAAAAAAACCCTGCAGTCCCCTGAAGACATCATCAATGCACACATGATACTGTAGAAGGAGCGATAAGCGTAGCCCGAGAGCAGTTTCATCAACAAGTTGTGAATGTGAGCATCTTTCCCCAAACTATTATTTTGGTTTACATCTCTTTAGATTATGAAACACCTCCCGCAGGCATTTCCTGTGAACTTGCTCTCAGAAAAAGAACCTTGCTGGGAATAAGCTTTGCGGACTCAAAATTCGTAACTGTAGATCTCTTTCTGGAAACTAGAAACATGCCCAACTCACCTTTCTTACTCATCAATGAATAAGAGAATTTCCATGTTCAATAAACCGCAAAAAGGATTATTGTGGAAATATTATGAATGGGTACCACATGAGTTCAGTTGAATGATTTTGAATGACCAAATCATCAGAATTTAAATAATTTAAATTAGGAACAAACGTTGGGTGATGCGTATAGAGCACACTAAGCGAGAAAGGATAAAAAAAACATCAACGAAAGTATAAACTCATCACTTATAGGTGCGATTTGAACGTCGACCATATAGAAAACCATAACAAATGTGAAGCATATTACAATCGATGACTTTAGGATGTAGATAAGTTGAACTGCAGGTAATAATGAGTATCACAATTTCAACCCAAACCAAAATAATAAAAATATTGGCCCAAAAATGTGTATTGTTAGCTGAAATTGTTGCCTTTGTTGAAAATACACAATTTCTATATCATAGTGCTGCAAAGAAAGAACTGTTTTTTTAAAGAGTACCTTGAAACTAGGTTTTCAATTGAGAACACATTTCAGGCGTGCTTAACGAATAAAAATGACATAATTAATAAAACAATAAATAAAATTTCATTTTTCTTCAGATAAATAAATGATAAATTCTGAAACTCCAAGGATTTTAACGCGCTAAATCCCACGTTTTGATTGAACATTGTGTCGGTAGTCCCACCCCTTTGTGATTCTCATGCCATGCCATTAGGGTGCCAATGAAAATGGTCATCTCTAATTTAAGAAAGTTACCCTAAAAAAAATACACACCACCTCCAAAAAACACCCTATGCAACATATCAGCTCAATCGGATTTAAGGGAGAGTGGCGCAAAGCGATCAAAGTTCGAGTTTTTTGAAAATCGAAAAATCGCCCAAGGGGGAGTAAAGGAACACGGGGTTTTCGAAAAAAAAATTGATGCCAAATGTCTTGAAATTGCATGATCTAGTGTCATCTCGAAAAAAAAATTTTTGTCAAAAAATCGGCACTCTGGGACTTTTTTCGGAATACGAAACGAAAAGTATGATTGAGGGTGCCAATAAAAATAATTATCTCCATCTTTTATTCGGAACTTTCTACGAAATGTTAATTTGCACGATAATATACCCCATGCAAAATATTAGTTCATTCGAATGTTATTTCTCTTCAGATGAACAATTGAATAACTATACAATGTCAAGCGTTATCTAAACGTCCTAACTGCCAAGTTGTGATTGGCCCGATTTACGGTTTCCCCAACACAGACTTCAAAATCGATGTACCTGCGGAAATCCGGTTTGCAAATACACATGCAAGTCGGGGGTATTTTTTCCCACTGAGCTGTGTTTTCCTAACACGGACCTCAATATTAATGTGTCTGGGGGAATCCGCTTTGCAAATACATACGAGTTGGGGGTATTATTTGGAGTTGAGTACTTTTGTACTCGCTTGTCGTTGTGCATACCGTAATATGTTTCCCTAAGACGTACTTTTAAACTGAGAAGCCTGGGAAAATCGTCATTTCAGATGCTAGAGGCGAATGAACTTTCGTGCTTCGAGAACTACGTAAACATGAGATGTGCAATAATTTCAGAGGGAAATGTAAAACACAATGATCGTCTGACAATTCTTCCGTTTACATATTTTGGTAGTCCTAGGCATCATATCAAACGTAAAAGGACGTTCATAAAATTTATTTGTAACGAAGAACATAATCTATTACAAAATTATCAATGCATTCTGAAATAATATTCGAAGTGGTGGATAAGATGATTGCATAATATAATTGCGTAGTTCTAGGTCGAAAATATGCGGTGGTGTCCGCAAAAAAAAACAAAAATAACCGAAAATCGAGGTTCTTGAAAAAAAAATTGATGCCAAATGTCTTAAAATTGCATTACTCGTTGAGATTTACAGTTATCTTCGATTTTTTTTTGCCCAAAAAAATGTTTTTTTCGATTTTTGACAAAACAATTTTGTTTGAGATAATTGTAAATCTCGACGTGTCATGCAATTTCAAGACATTTGGTATCTATTTTTTTTTCAAGAACCCCGATTTCCGGTGATTTTTCGGTTTTCAAACTTTGTCCGCTTTGCACCACTCTCCCTTAAGGCCGATTGAGCTGATATTTGCATAGGGTATATTATCGTACAAATCAACATTTCGTAGCAAGTTCCGAATGAAAAATCGAGATAACTATTTTTATTGGCACCCAAAACCAAACTTTTCGTTTCGTATTCCGAAAAAAGACTAAATCCCAGAGTGCCGATTTTGGAGAAAAAAAATTGAGATGACACTAGATCTCGACGTTTTATGCCAATTTAATACATTTGGCATCAAAAAGTTTTTTTCGAAAACCCCGATTTCCTTTACTCCCCCTTTAGATGATGTTTCGATTTTCAAAAAACTCAAACTTTGACCGCTTTACGCCACTCTTCCTTAAGTCCGATTGATCAGTGGTGAACATTTTGTATAGGGTAACTTTTTTAAAATTTTAGGGTCGAGATTTGCATATCTTACTGAAATATTTACCCTCAACCTAAAAATATGAAATTAAAACTTTATTTGATAAATAATCGAACAATCCAATTTAAGAACCATTGCATTCTTAAATATTGCGTTTTATTATGAAAACGACAATACCGACATCTTATTTTTGTTATTTTATGTGGCAATCGTTTGTTCCAATTCGTTAATTTGAGGACTGTTTACCTTGCAGCAGCATTTGTCTATGACTCGTTCGCTCCAATTCCTCTTATACACCGATCAGCATATACAGTTCGTTCTGAACTGTATGCACAGTTCAGCCAGCGGCAGTTCGTTCTGAACTGTATACACAGTTCCTCCAGCGGTCGTCGTAAACAGTTCGTTCTGAACTGGTTCTGAACTGCATACACAGTTCATCGTTCACCGTTCTGAACTGAACTGTATACACAGTTCAGCCAGTGGTCTCCGTACGCAGTTCGTTCTGAACTGGGTAAGCAGTTCATGTGAACTGTTGCCCAGTAAAAAAGAACGACCGTTCGTTCACTCTTTTTGGAAAACTAGTTCTTTTGAACAGTTCATGAACGGTTTGCCCATCTCTAAATAAGGGTACTGAGGGTACTTTTGTACTCGCTTGCATTCGTTCAGATCGGAATGTGTTTCCCCAACACGGACTACAAAACCGAGGAGCCTGAGAAAATCGTTTATACATATACTAGAGGCGAGTAAACTTTCAACTATAAAGCCTCTATAGAATAATAAGTGGAAGTTGAAGCCATGCAAGCCGGGGGTACTTTTGCACTCCAGAATGTGTTTTCCTAACACGAACTACAAAAGCAGGTACGAACACAACGTTTGGCTCGTTTATTCAAGACGACATTGGAATTTTATATTTATATCTTCAGCTCACTGAACTTCTACACATACCGTTTGACGATTAGGCAAAATGTTGATAATCTTTTACTGCGATAATGTCGAGTGATTCAACATAACGCGGTCAACTTGCACTTTACTCGACTCGACTGAGGAGGACTACATCGGTGCAGTGAACAGCGACGACGTACCACCCCCGACGATGGGTGAAGTCAAGGCGGCCATCAGTCAGCTAAAGAACCACTGGTAAGGATGGCCTCGTAGCGGAGCTCTTCAAGGGAGGTCCGGGAAAACTTGTAGAGTGTATGCACCGGTTGATAGTCAGTATCTGGTACACAGAACAGCTACCGGAGGAGTGGAAGGACGGGGTAATCTGCTCCATCTATAAAAAAGGCGACATGTTGGATTGTGGGAACTTGATGCCTACAAAATTCTGTCTCAGATCCTCTTCCGCCGTCTATCGCCAATAGTAAGTAAATTTGTGGGAAGTTATCAGGGCGAATTCATGCCCGGTTGCTCGACGACGGATCAGATTTTTACACTGCGGCAGATCCTCCAAAAGTGCCGCGAGTATCAGGTCCTTACGCACCACATCTTCGTTTACTTCAAGGCCGCATATGATACAATCGATCGACGGCAGCTATGGAGGATTCCCGAAAGCTGACAAGACTGTATGATTTTATACTTCTAGTACAATAAAATCTAGTACAAAAAATTAAATGCTCCTCTAATTTACTCAAAAAATTGGCTAGAATAAACGGCTGAACTTATCAATATGAAACGTTCACAGATATTTAGGGAATACACCAGGCTACAAATTTGACTGCAAACTTTAGAACTTACTGAGATAATTACTGAATTCAGTGAATTTTGTGTAGTACTATAAAAAACCAAACATTTAAATTTTTTTTTTCGTCAAAGTAACAAATTATCCTTGTACAGAATTCATTGGAGTTTGTTTATGGTTGTTGATTGAATTATTCATCGTCAAAGACGAAGGGGTAATTTTTCATTCAAACTGAAATTCTCTGTGTGGGAAAGTCCCACAGGAACGTTCTTGGAACCAAATAAAAGCTGGTTGATAAGGTTAATTGGATTCGCTGTTGAGTTTGTTAGCAAAAAAATTGTGTTAGTCCAGAATATGCTTGGAAAAACAACGAAAAATCGATTTTTCATTCTTCCCGATATTGTTGTCCACTAGAGCTACACACACTGAGATAAAAATATGTACGTAAAATATTCTAATACCTCAAAATTGTTGCTTCAAAATGATGCGCATCCCATCGATGTGCGTTATTTTTTTACGAAGTTACATAACACTTAATCCTAATTATTTAGTAGATAGAAACAATCAAGTTACTCATGCATTTTTTGGAGAAAATCTATGAAAACGTCTAAAAAAGCCAACTCTTGAATTGCTAATTTAAATGTTTTACAACTTTATTCTATACAAAATTATTCATCTTTCGCACCTCCGCTAACCACCACCACCACCCAACCCCCCGCCCACCACCACCCAACTCCTACACTATGACACAGATCGTGTGAAAAACTTCCACTTTCAATTTTAAGCCTTGAAATAAGGTGTAATGCAAGTGTGTTATTCTCTAACAATATAAATATTGCTGAAAAATATCAATTACATTATGACAAAAAAAAATTAAAAAGTTGTTGAATTTACCTCCTCCATCTATCCAAGTATAGCAAAAGACATAAAGTACTTAAGCTTTAAACTACGATACAGAGCAAGATTATTTTTTTCAAACAGTGTTCATTCCAGGAAAAAATCATATCCATATCATTGTCATTTCCATGTTTCAATTAAGTTATTCGTTAGCACTATTAGCAAATTATTCATTTTTAACTGTTTTCGAAATATATTAGTACTTATTATTTCAAATGCCAAAGCGGTGTTACCCCTCACTTGAACTTATTTGCATATTTTCTCTATATGGCAATCAGTTTAACCCTCGCAACTAATTTGTGTAAATTATATTTTCTAAAAAAACTCAAAAAATTACCGATGAATTCATTCGCAACCATTCCACCTGAGTAGAATGAATATGACTCGATCAATTAGTCAACGTGTAACGGATGTATAACTCATGTCCCCCATCACCGGGATCGGAACGGAAACTCAAACGAGTTTCAGCAATTTAAGCACACGTCAAAGTTCGTTTCAGATTTTGAAACATGCAAGACTATCGGGCCGGGTGGTTCGTTTTAAACGTGTGACTGGCCGGCGAAGCAATTTCCGAAATCAATGGAATCACGTACGAAAGTGGAAACTTTTTCACGACAAAGCCAACGGCAGCAGGCGACAGCATGCGGGAATTGGCCTTATGCATACAATACTCGTGGTCGTGGGGCCTCATATGAGGAAAAAGGATGCACAGCCAGATAAATTAAAGAACTATAAGTCTTGTGATTTATGTGTTAGTTTTTCTGAGGCTGCTTCCTAGCCAGCCTCTAAGCACTTCAGGCGGTGCGAGCTTCTGGGTGGTTTCTATTTCAATTCGTCTCGCGCCGCCCCACTTTCGTACAGCAGCAAACCACCCCAGTTTTACGTCTTCTGCACGCTATCATCCGGTTTCTGATGCCAGTTTTTATTGCTTTTCATCTAGAGTTTTTAATATGATTTTTATTGTTCCTCCTTTTTGGGGCCTGGTTTGTATCGGATACCACAGATGGAATATTTCTGAACAAAAGCTAGGGTTGCTCAGGTTATATTTCAACGCACCGAAATGAACAAAATCACAATTAGCGGGAAAGAGTTCCCATTAATCATATCATGTTCCTTCCATAATCAGTGGTCAAGATAGCATTTATTTTCCGAATATGATATATGACCCACTTATAATGGAGTGGCCACCCTCAGCCGGCAACGACGCACCAAACCAGGACACCCATGAATCTACTTCTTATCATCAGTTTGTTCGTTTATAGCAGCAGGCGATAGCGTGGTGTGAAATAAAGCTTTCATTACTATGTTTCCCTTCAAGGGTATGCTACTCTGCTGATTCCGCGGCTACATTTTTCCATACTGAGCAGGATCAGAAGGAGAGCCCAAGGACGCATGTAACGTTTCGCCATAAATTACAGCCCAATGGTTCTCATGTCTCGCGAATTTGTGCTTCGATCAATGTTGCTTATTCTAACAACATTTATCCCTGATATATGGTCGATACTTCAATTGATAAAACAACCTTCGTAAATGTTATCATCCTCACAATTAATTGTAACTTCGGAAGTAAGAATGAGGTCCAATTTGAGAGAAGCACAACATCGAGCATTACGTTTTAATTTGATAGACGATAATTCATGATAACGTTTCACGCATCAAATGCCATACTATGTGGAAAGAGTAGTTTTTATTTCCGCTCCAGTGTGTTGGAAGCATCTGTACTTCTGGCATCTAACATATCGAGTCGTGCTCTTTCTCTCATATCATCCACGACTGCAGATACAACTCCGAAAACCGTTACTACATACCGAAAAAAAAATGATCCAAGCAAGAAAAGTTTTTCAATTAAAATTTTCCGGAATATGGATGCATGAAATTGAACAATTTTTTTTCATCCTCCGCTTGCCACCATACCGTCGTCATTCCGTCTGTCGGCGGAACATTTTCTCCGGATGACTCTCGACTTCTCTTGGGAAAAGCCGCTATATAACAATCTGCCTCGTAATTTTTCTGCTTATAATAAACTCGTAGCAGTAGCAGTAGCAGCAACGGCACCACACCAACAGTCAGAAATGAGAACCTCTGACAGATAGCAGGCAGCAGCGGCATTATCGGTGGTGGCAACCAAGAGTACAGAAAAACTTCCCCCAACCGCACAAACACAACCGTACATGCCTTGCTTAGCCACACACAACCCAGACCCCTCCCCCCTTTTTTACAGAGAGACGGACGCCCGCATCGTCGTGAAAATCCAGAACATCCTCCACTAAGAGGAGCGTGTACACAAACATCACGCACACACAGCATCAGCTAGGATTAAAACTGCTCAGTGTTGCCAAAATTTCACATTCATTCTAATGTGTTATAATTGAGAATAACATGTAAATTGTTGAATTTCTATAAATGAGGGGCTTAGAATGAAAGGGGTATAAGTGATTTGATCGATGTCTTTACATCGACTCTCTCTTTTGGTCATAACTTAGCTGCAAACTCATTCCCAACTGTATTTGACAGTGATGAATGTAGGTCGGAACCTCATCTAACGGATTATATAGCAAATTCAAATTGGTACGTTTTCGCAGTTGAGTTATTAATCAAAGAAAAAGTTGACGAATAAAAATAGATCAAGTCACTTACACCCATTGCATTCTAAGCCCCTCAAATAATCATCAATAATCTCATTCAATTAAATAATTCCATGGCGGTTTAAGAGGAATGCCCTGTAAAACATAAGTTTTCTATGCATTCAAGTTTTTTGTGCGCTTCATGCTGAGAATAGAGATAAAATGTCGTTTTTTTCGAATAGAAAGGTTAAATGTATATTCCATGTTTAAAGGAAAAACAACACCTATATAAAATAAGTATATAAATTGGAAAAAGGCATTTGATTTTTTAAAGATCGATGGTCTGGTACCAGTGAGGTACATATCGAGGTGGAGCAGTAGGCGAAGTACATCTTTATTGGCAAGCAAAATATCGTGTCGTAATTATTTGCATTCAATATGGGAAGTACCTATATGGAAGAAACAAAACAATGTTCAAAGTAGGGGAAAAAGGGAGAATTTGGGCCACCTGAGCAAATCGCCTAATATTTCCAAACCAATACGGTCTAAATAAAAAATCTCACATTGTATACTGAGTTACACTTATTTTCTCTCAATCAATAATGTTTAATCGTTATATCAAGCTTCAAATTACCAAATATAATATATCATAAAACAAAAGAGATGATTTTTGGACATTAAAATTTGATGCAGGGTGATTTGGACCGTCTGTGGGGTGATTTGGTCCAGTGTGTGTTTCATCGAAAAAACATACTAATGTTTATGTAAAGTATTTTGGGATAGTGTTACAATCAGTAACAGTGTTCTGGGATCGATACCAGGAGTCTTGGCTATATTCCAGACCAGAAAAATTGGATTGAGACCATCTCGAATTCTGCATGGATTATTTCACTGTTTTTCGAGCATTTTCAAACACATTCAATGCTTGGTCAACGAAAATCCGTTCATGACGGCCTGCGTTGCTCTTTCAAGCTCTCCCTTCTTCTGACGTTGTCTGTCCATCCTTTGTTTGTAATTCAGCGGCATCTGGAATCAATTAGACCAAAGAAAAGTCTCAAACCTGTAGGGCCAATTCACCCCACAGAAACGTGTCCATGTCACTCCACACAACACGCAAAAAATAAAATGTAATTAATTTCATTTATTGTTATCAAACTGACGGTTTCACTTCATCAAATTGTTCCTCTTCTGTATAAGAACAGAACTTTACTGCCCAATACACGAGAAGTTTGTTTAATCAGCGGGAAAAACCTTAAAACCACGATCGGAAAACTCACATTTTTTGACAATCAAAGTGCTTGTTGTGTTCATGCTACCGTTTCCTTCCACCTGTCGAATTTTACTAAAGTTTTTTTTACGTTAGGTACAGACGGTTCAACAATAGAAGAACATGACATTTTAAAAAATCCAAGTTGAGCCGTACTTTTTGAGATAAATCACCCCGTATGTCAAACTCACCCCGTGTTACCCTACTCACAGTTGCATGATAACTTGAATCGAAATTCTCATGAAATCATTCAACTGTTTGTTAAACGGTTTCATTATTAAACGGTTTTATTTAGCTTGCCCTGTAATCTGTTTGTATGTTTGTATGTTAGTAACATGTTTCACGCAGCGAAATCAAATAGCGCTTGGATGCTGGATACGGTGACTCTTCTCCTTCGAAGACGACCGTCAAAAATTGGTTTAACGAGTTTCAACGTGGCCGCACGTCGGTTTTTGACGAGCCACACCCAGGTGCCCCGGAAACGGCTACCACGTAGGATAACGTGACAAAAATCCACGATCTCGTATTGGCAGACAAAACGGCCCCACTTGGCGAAGAAAAAAGTGCTCTTCCACCACACCGGCGCACACCTCCGCCGTCGCCACGGCCAAATTGGTCGAATGGCACTACGAACTGCTTCCCCATCTACGGTATTCGCAAGATTTGGCCCTGTGCGACTTTTTTTGTTGTTCCCAAACTTAAAAAAGTCACTCGCCGGGCAGAAATTTGAGTCGAGTGAGGAGGTAATCGCCACCACGAGACTATGTTGAGAAATAAATTGCCACTTTTTCAAAATTTATGATTTTTTTGTAGGCTAAGTACTTATCTGAGGGCAGTCCGTGATCAAGTGATCGATGTGGAAAAATTTGTTTTTTTGTGTGAACAAATAATCTCTTACAAAAATTGTATCTGGAGATAATTTCATATTAAAATGATTTTCAGTTTCAGTGGAAAACTAATTTCGTATCCAAATGTCGGCACCGTACCGTTATCATCGCGAATACATTTCATTTCGTTTTCACCGTGAAGTGAATACGGGAATAAAGCACAAAATCTCCATATAAACAGGGAATAGTAACACGCACAATTAAAAATGTTGGCATCATTTAGATATCAATCATTCATGCTTTCTGTTCTTCTCCGATACAGATAAATCAGGGCACGCACCATGGAACCAAGTATGTTCGGAAATATCAATATGTATATTTTGAATGCCATTATCTCGAGCAACATGAACGTCAAAAATTCCTAGCATGAAAAGTTTGTTTAAAAAACATAACTAGACTCAACAGTTTAATCAGCTGTTGGTTGGAGCCAAAAACATTGTGTGCTAGTGCTAGAAACTATAGTGCAATGTGCAAGCGAGATAGCTACGTTTCCATATTACCAACCTCATCCATTGCTACTTTCAGTAAATATTTAATTTGTAAAAAATGAAAACAATGATTAAAATGAGATAAAACATGATATGCACCCGTGCACCCTTGGCCGAGTGGTTAGCGTCTCACATTATCATAACGGGTGTTCGAGTTTGATTCCCATTCTGGTCGGGGGATTTTTCGTCAGAGAAATTTCCTTCGACTTGCGCTGTGGTCACGCGTATTCTAGAGATTGCCCCTCGGAATACATTCAAGGCGTGTTATTTGGCTTAAGAAATCTAAAATAAGTATTAATAAATGACGCTAGTTAATGCATACGTTGAGACGGCAAAAGTTCCACAGGGAACGTTAACGCCACTCAAGAACAAAAAACATGATATAAAGTAGTGTTTTGCTAAAGCTGAATTGCAAATATTGTGGTGACACAGGTCCGCTATTGGATTTTTTTTCTGGGGGCTATATCGGAGATAAGGTCTACGCCAACCATTCAACTGAATAATTCTAAATCTGAAAACTATCGCCGATATTGAGCCCTATTTTTGACGAATTGCGCGCGTCTATATGGGTACACACATTATCAAAACAAACTATTAGCGCAGTGCGACGCACAACGCGGCATTCGGATCAAAGCTTTAGCCTTAGAAAATGATTCTGGCTGCTGAGTAGTTGAAGTGAGACTAGAGTCTCGTTTATTTCTTTTAAAATATCTCTTTTGTTTTGATTCATTGCTTCTACGCTTTAAACTTTTCACCGAGCATGCTTTGTGCGTATTCTGAGAATGTATTCTGAAACAAACGGTTTTTGCGCCTATCGAGCTGCGCTCGAGAGCAACGCAGCAGATGACTATATGCCGCAACAAATGCATTACGGCATGTCATGAAGGGAAGCTTGACCTAGGATTGTCATTGTTTAGAGCAGAGTTCTCAAAGTGGTCGATATCGATCCCTTGGGGTCAAATTCGATTCCCCAGGGGTCGACATAAACGAAAACTGATTTTGGGGGCCGACGAGGTCTAAAAATAGACTCTCATTAATTAAAACAGGTGCTCATTTGAAACATTGAAGATACTGTATAAGTTGTGTTACGTGAACCATCTTTTTATAGGAATGACTAATAGTTTAATAGCAAGTTTTGTTCTTGTAACTTGTATTAAAAATTATTACTTACACTTGATATTTACTGAATATTATGTCTATTTATTGCTGGGAAAATGATGTCAAATTTACTCACCTAACCAACCGCAGTGTTTTTTAATTGGTAAGTATTTTGTATGAATAAGATAGAGATAAAGTTTTTGAGACAATTTGGCTATACTTCATTCTGGAAAAGGGATCTCATATCCAAAATAGTTTGAGAATCCTTGGTTGAGGGCAATTTGAAGTTAGTTCTTTAATTGTTTAAAAATCCGCAAAAATAATTAGCTTTTAACTCTCTCTCTCTCTGTCCATTTTCATTAGTTAACAATTGAAAACAAATATTTTTTCTATGTGCACTATCAAAAACAATATTTCTTTTACTTTCGAATTATTTATTTATTCCATGTTATTTTCCTCTCATTGCATTGGCGATAACGTTTGCTTGATAGGCCACAGAATATAATATTTTTTAAAATTAATATTCTTCGAGTGGTCTATATTTCTAAACACAGACGTTACAGAAAAAAATCCTTTCTTCGACAAAGTTGTAATTTTTCCATGTCTCTAAAACATTGTTGAACATTTTACGTTTCTATCTAACAAATTGAAAAAAAATATGATAAGTATTTTGTAACTGTCAATATTTAGCGCTTGGGACATGTTTGAAAATAACGTGGCTTGAGCTCATAAGCAAACATTCTGAAGACATGAAAACAATTCCTCTTACATTCTTAGAGTTATTGATTTATTCCATTTGATTTTGCTCCCTGGACCACAATGCAATGGAAAAAGGAGATTATCACTTTCGATCAACTGTCAATTATTGAAATATAATTTATTGAGTTCAATAGTTTAACTGTCCGAACGCGTTGTCATATGAAACACCATAAACCTTTTTCGGCCATTAACGAAAAATAATATTGTCCACTTTTGAAAACAGATATTCAAAACAAACATGCGAAATCTCTCTGCGATCTCATTGCATTTTCTTGGCAAACGTACAAAGAAATTCCATCACACAACCGTTCCTACAGATACAACAATCGATCGATTCAACAATTTCATGAAGAACTCTCCACGAAATGAAACACGTAAGAACGAAGAAAGTCCCCAAGCATTTTAACGTCAATTTACAGAGGTATTCTAGTCTATAAATCCGAGAATATCGATTTTTTTTCTTCATATTTCTTAGACATCCACGACATCCACGTCCCTGCGTACTCATGAATGTGTACAATTTTCGAAATTATTATTATTTCTGGAGTTAAAGCTATTTTAGTGATGCGGTGTCCTATCCGATACGACCTTCACCCGAAACTTTAAACGCAGTTTTTTCGAAACTATGTTTTTTTTTGCGTACGTGATATCTAAAGTTCTACTGAACGGATTTATTGCAAATTTCATCTGAATACATATTTGTATATCTCTCTATCGTACAAATCAACAGAAGTTTGTATATTACTATTAAAAAAATAAATTAGAATCGTCATAAAAATATACTGCCAGGCGTTGAAATTGTCCGGTTTACTCGATGCTAATCCGGATTACTCGATGCCAATCCGTGCCAAACGCAAGAAAAGCTTGCTTCGCCGTTAGAAATTACCCGCCAAGCCATTTCGAAGCGATTGCATGCGTTGGAAGTGATTCAAAAGCCAGAAACTGGAATTCATTATGATTTGAAACGAAGGAACGTTGAGCGACATTTTTTCGTCTGTAAGTAACTGCTGCATCGACAAAATAAATACGATTTTTTTTATCGCACCGTGCCGAGTAGTGAAAAATGGATTGAATACAGCAACCCAAAGAATCGAAAGCTATGGGGCCTACCTTGATAGGCTTCTACGCAATAAGCTTGGCGAAGAACTCTTGCTACGTAGGTTATTCCGAGTATTTGACAGAACCAGGTCGGTGTCATCAATAATAGGTTGTCGAAACCGAACGAAACCATCACCGGGGAACGATATCGAATTGATTTGATGCGATACAGTTGAACACTACGCGGAAAATGATTTTTAATGATTTTGAAACGATTGTGATTTTAACTTTCAGGCAACTCAGGCAACAGAAGCCTAGGTATCTCCTAGCTCATTTTCAACGACAACTCTTTAATGCAATAATGCTCACAATTCATCGGCTTGACCTTGAACTCATTAAATATAAATAATCTATACTTATTTACAAGTTGTAGGTGATGGCGCTTGCTCACCATAACCTTCTTCGAGTTATGAATCTCTACTACGGTTTTTTTTTTGACGTAGAACTACGTCTTTCATTAAGGGTTCCAAATCAGAAAACAGGTCACGTTTTTATGAAAAGTTAACGTTTATAACTTTTTTGCCGCGAACGGATTTTGGTGATTTACAACTATGTTTGTCATGTATGTCTGGGTTTACTAAAACGAATCGGAAATTCCCTAAGATTTGTTTAATATGCTATACATTAGAATCTCCTGGTTTGTTAATGGTTAAAATACATGAAAACTTTAAGCGTTTCCATTTTCCCATACATTTGTTCTGTCCATTTGTGTGCTTTCCCGAACAGAGCTGTCAATAACGAGCAACTTATCGACGAGCAGCGAAGGGGAAATCGTAGGATTTAAAGTCTCCGTGAACGAAGGAAAAGAAGAACGATGAAGGGGAATACTTGCCCCTAGAGTATAAACAGTGGATCTCGCTGAGGCAAACTTTCATTCGGCATCGGACTGTTGAGCAATCCAGTTCACTTTGCTTTTGCTGCGCTTCGATCTTAGATTGGACCCCACCAGTGGTAATCCAACTTGGATATCGTCGTGTGGTTTTTTCAGTTCGTTTTTGGCGTTATTCGTGTCGTGTGTTTTTCTTTCCGCGTCATAAATTGGACGCTTCGCGTAGTGTGTGATGAGCAAGAAGAAGAGAAAGGCTGCCTCGAGCACTGCAAAAAGCGAACGCATTGCCGGGGGCAATCAAATTTCGAGGCAAGCGTCATCTAGTGAAGCACGCGATGTTGATGCAGTGAAAAGCGCTCGCACTGAATTGAGCCTTCGCGAGTGACACCGCATCGAACGAATTAGGTTTCGCTTACCAGTAGAAAAATTTCCTCCACTAAGGGTGGCAGCTGCGCTTATCTCGAGCATGAGAAAGTAATGCAACTTTTTTCGAGGCCAGTAATATAAACAGAATCGTTTCTTTTGAGAATAACGTAAAATGATGAGAAGTGTTTATATTCCTAGTAGTTAGATATATTGATGTAGTTATGAGATGTGGAATAATGGTGCTGGTGCAACATGTATATAATCGACTGTAGCCGAGTTTATGTCAATTGCGAAAAAGGCCATCGGAATAGCGTTCAACGTAAATTTCCAATACATTGACATGAAATTAATTGCGACATATGATCAGCTAGTGTATTGTTCTGCGAGGGCAAGAATGAATCAATAAATTATCGTCAACTAATTCTACAATGAAAAAAACATTTCAGAGATTATTCTACTAAGCAGTTGTTTCTAAAATTTCACAGCACTATAGAATAATATCCGAAGGTATAAACAAGCGACTTATAAAAAATAACAGCTTAGTTCTACGTCAACAATGCGGTCGTATCTTGGACACAACCTACTATAATTTTTTTTTCAAATTGAAGAAATGCATGTGTCAGAAAAACACGTACAATTTTTCGCTAAAACCCATGATCTAAAAGACCAATGATGACCATGATAATAAAGACCATGATGAATAAAGACCAAAAAGTATATCAAGCAGAAACATATCTTGCAAAAATACAAAAAATTAAAAAGTCGTAGAATTTACTATTAAAAACATTTTTTGTTAAAATCTAGTAGTTTCAAGAAGATCATTGAGTTTTCCTCAATATTTATCAAAATGTTATCATGGCTTTAATAGATTTTGCATAGTCTAAAAAAACATTAAATGGAATCTGTTCTTAAGAAAAACAAGATATTTTCTTGAAAAATATTTTGGTTTATCTAAGAATCTAAGGATCTCTGTCTAAATTATACAACATTATACTGAAGAAAATTCAAATACATAGATAGAATGAATTATATTCAATCAAATCATATGAAATATTAATAATGAATAATTACTTCAAGCAACTCATCAGGTCTCTTTGCATTTTTATTCACAAATCAGCCATTCCATGCCATAGTCCTCAAATTTTCACGAAAAGTGGTAGTTTTGTTCTTTATCGTATAATATTAGATTCGTTTGCTCGGTTAAAGATAGAGGGCGCTATATTTTTTAAATATTTTTTCTGGAAAGCAGAGGTTTTTTTCACATAATAAAGGGTGTGTCACATCAAATTGCATCACGGAAAAAACGCTGTAGAAATTCGCCCAGTAGACCGATCCTTTTGAAAATTTTAGACAGTAAAATAAAAACTATTAAACAACTTTTGGCATTTTCTTTTTATTCATACTTCGAGCCCAAGCCCGTATGCTCGTACCTTCCTCTTTACCCCGTCCATAAGGTTCTGTACAACGTCAGGTTGTAGTTTTTTTTGAACAGAAATCCATTTTCTCTTGAAGTCCGCCTCCGATTTGACAACTTCTGGGTTCTTCCGGAGGGCCTGCTTCATAATCGCCCAATATTTCTCTGTTGGGCGAAGCTCCGGCGCGTTGGGCGGGTTCATTTCCTTTGGCACGAAGGTGACCCCGTTGGCTTCGTACCACTCCAACACGTCCTTTGAATAGTGGCACGAAGCGAGATCCGGCCAGAAGATGGTCGGGCCCTCGTGCTGCTTCAATAGTGGTAGTAAGCGCTTCTGTAGGCACTGCCGGTCATCACGAAGGGGGCGCTCCGCTTTCCGCAAGAGGAGATCACTTGCCACACCATGTACTTTTTGGCAAACTTGGATAGTTTCTGCTTGCGAATCTCCTCCGGAACGCTGAATTTGTCCTCTGCGGAGAAGAACAACAGGCCCGGCAGCTGACGAAAGTCCGCTTTGACGTAGGTTTCGTCGTCCATTACCAGGCAATGCGGCTTCGTCAGCATTTCGGTGTACAGCTTCCGGGCTCGCGTCTTCCCCACCATGTTTTGCATTTCGTCGCGGTTAGGAGCCTTCTGAACCTTGTATGTACGCAGGCCCTCCCGCTGCTTGGTCCGCTGGACGAATGAACTTGACAAATTCAGCTTATTGGCGACATCCCGGACCGAACTTCTCGGATCACGTCTAAACTGCTTAACTACGCGCTTGTGATCTTTTTCACTGACGGAGCATCCATTTTTGCCGTTCTTCACCTTCCGGTCGATGGTTAGGTTCTCGAAATATCGTTTTAGTACTCTGCTGACCGTGGATTGGACGATTCCCAGCATCTTACCGATGTCCCGATGTGACAACTCCGGATTCTCGAAATGAGTGCACAGGATTAATTCACGACGCTCTTTTTCGTTCAACGACATTTTTCCAAATTTACGAAAAATTTACAGTGAAGCATGGCCAACGTGATCCATACACTCTTATCTGATTATAAGCGAAAGCTGAAGATATAATTCCTAAAAATTAAATTTCTACAGCGTTTTTTCCGTGATGCAATGTTATGTGACACACCCTTTATATCCTAAAATCAGATAGGCGTTTTCTTTCGTTTTTTAGTTGTTTTTTTTAAGTTAACCGATAACCCACAAATGGATTTTTTAACTTTGAAAAATAATAACTCAAAAACGAGAGGAAGCGCCTTTCTGCTTTCTGAATGTGTAATGCAAAAAAAAAACCTCAGGGTTCAAAAACAATATTTAAAAATATAGCGCCCTCTATCTTG
The DNA here is from genome assembly GCF_029784135.1 of Toxorhynchites rutilus septentrionalis. Taxonomy (NCBI): domain Eukaryota; kingdom Metazoa; phylum Arthropoda; class Insecta; order Diptera; family Culicidae; genus Toxorhynchites; species Toxorhynchites rutilus. Next base: position 261,952,199 of record NC_073745.1, read on the forward strand.
AACCGATTAAACTAAAAAAAAAATTTTTTTTCGCAAGTTTTTTTTTAAGAAGAGTATCTCATAGGCTTCAATTTGACATGTCAATCATCTGAATTGGTTCAGTAGTTCGAAAGTCATGAACTTTTGTAAGGGTAAAAAGAGGAACGATAAAGAACAAAACTGCCACTTTTCGTAAAAATCTGAAAACCACTATATCGGTTTGGCATGGAATGGCTGAAATGCCGGTGCCTTCATGAATAATGGGAGTATTTATATTATGTCAACAATAGCAAGATAACTGAATTTTTGATCGGTTTGTATTGCCTTGTGGTCAAATATCTTTTTGAGTAAATACTGTAATTAAAAAAAATTAATCAGCTATTCTTTATTATTTTATCATGGTGGTAATTAGGTCCAATTAATTTATGGAAAAAGATTTGATGTCAATAATGCAAACTTAGCTCGATTTTTTCATTACTCTATTTGCAAAATTTGATTGTTCTAAATTTTTACTTCCCCTTTTGTTTTCTATTTTCTACCACTGTGTATTGTTCTTGAAGGCCTGTAATAGAATGAGAATGGAATTCTCCACAGTATAATAACAATATTCAGTATAAATATAATTTCTAAGAAATCCAGAATGATTGGAATTCACAATGATTTTTACATGTTGAATTGAATTCCCATCGCTGGCCACACTGGACCGTCACGCTCACTCAATACCACGGCTCAACACTCACGGAAAGAGAAATGTATTGCCATTACTACTCACGATAACGCTCAAGACGAAGCACCCCACTCCAGCGGCCCGGTTCGCATCCATCAAGTGAGAAGTCGATTTAAATGGAGGGAGGATGGCAATCTGCGTTTCACTGTTTGGAACATTCGTCTCTACCACCACTTTACTGCGCCAGACTCTCCATCGTCGCCTCGCATACTCGCACAGCTTCCAAACAAGGATACCACTTTTCTACAGCAAACTTCCGGTTAGCTTTCTACTACACGGAACGCGTGGCTCGAGATGTAAAACTTTCCCGAATTCAATCGCACTCCCTATTCCAAACTTTTCACTTCGGTTTGTGTATGTACGTAAAACTAAATTCTTTCCCGAACTGCGAATAAAACATTTCCCCACTTTCTCTTGCTTGCGCAGCTTTCCACATCCGGCGATAGTTTTTCCTTGGAATAATGGCATTGACTGTATGAGACCATTGTTATTTCGCTCAAAGAGGAACCAAAGAGGACAAAAGCATCGATAGCTGAATCCTAATGCAGCTCATTATGTCTCGTTTAATATGGAAAAGAATTCCACTCTCCACTCCATAGCCACCTTCACTATCACAGCGGCCAATGTTGTGAATTCAAACGCTAGAGGGAGTCTTTTCTTCTCAGAGCCGACACTATTGCTTCTTCGTTTCTTACTCTCACTTATCCACCGCTTCTCCCCACACACAGCTCTAGATAATTTTCACAATTTTTCACTGTCAAAAACCAGCTTGAGGTTGCCCATTCCGCTCGTTATCAGCGCACTTTTCATCAGCAGATGTAAGCAGAAAAATTCCACGAAAGAAAAGAAAAACTGAATCACACGATAATACGTCTTACTGCCTTAGCACATTTTCCTAGCATTTTCATCAGCACTAGCGTGGTAACGAATACTTATTGCGAGCATTGATCGGATCAGATTTTTCCGATGACCACATTACGCATCAAATCTTTTCTTTTTCTGCACACGTTTCATCCCAATTCGCTTCAATTTCGGCACTAAAATTTCAGCTTAGCGCTGTCCAATCATGTTCAATTTTGTATCCTCAACGATTTCCACCTGTCTTGGTTCCCTATGGACCCCACATGCACACCAAAATGCACACTCGCTCACTTTGTTTCGATGCACTTAACAGTCTCCTAGCTGGTAGTCCTAATTGGAAATGACCGCAGAGCGTTATCTGCACATAATTAGGGAAAATACAGTCCACGCTGTCCGCAATAGGTACACTGCCGCTCTGTGCACTTTTCGGACTGCAAAACTAAACTGAGAACATCGACGCTCGGGCGCAGTGCGTGACGAAGTGCTCCTCTTGTGCTGGAACAGGAAACGGGAGATCGAGAACAGCTCCAAATATCCTGCGTGTATCCTCTCAGCGGATTCATCTCTCATCATCCCGCAGAGAATGTCCTCCGCGGAGGGGAAATTTTCCAAAGGCAGGATGCACCCTGTGTTGATCACGGTGGCTGTAATAGAGTTTCACACGCCGTGTGAAAGATTCAGCGTTCTCTGTTCGGAATACTACATCGAATGAACCTTTTCGAAATAACTAAGAAAAAATGCCAAAGTTATCATCGCGGCCAAAGAAAATTATCACCGCGAGAAATTTAGTCTACGGTGGTGTTGAAATTCCTCAGACATTCGTGTCAACAAAAACTTAAATGAATAAACAGTACATTGTAACATATTTTTTTTAACATAATGCTTGTTCCAGTTGGAATATCTACGCAAGAAACCATCTCTATCATGGAACAGCCTTGATTGATAAATGAATAAATAGTTGATAGTAGTAGTATCAAAATGAAAGATATTCATTGCACTATCAGAAAAAAATCAAAAAATTATTCACGAGCTTCTATTCGAATACCTTGCATCAGTTTTTTAACACACCGTTGGTCAGCCTGACCGGCCATTTTGTTACAGTGGACGTCCAAAATTTATTCACCGCTAGTGCTCTCCACTCGATGCTTCTAATGTGTTGGTAGATAGGCAGTGCAGTGCATCGGTCTCATAGAGCGAAGAATTAATAACACGCTGATTTCTCAAACAATATCAAAACTATGGCTTTCTTCATTCGATCCTCATTCGTTGTTCGCTATTGTTTAGCGTATTGCAAATTTTGGTACGTAGTGGACAAATGTCTCTTTTTCACTATTATCGTTTTTTACTATTACTTTGCATACTTGAAATATTCGAAAAAGAATTACTTTTTGGAAAAAGCCAAATTTTTTTCTTTATTTTTTACAAAAATTCATAACTCAAAAACTATGATACCTACAAAATTCTTGTCAAAGGATGAAATATAGGAAATTTTACGACAAAATACCAAAAATTTTTTGGAAAAAAATTTCGCTGACGAAAAAGTTATTTAAAAAATTAAAATTCATTTTTCTCAAAAATGTATTTTTTTAAATTCCCAAAAATATAAATATGAATAGCCCTTACAATTTCCAACAAGTCGTCCATACATCGGAAGATGGGCACTTTTACAGGGAAAAAGTTTTTCGAACAACAACTTTTTCATATTTTCTTTGAAAAAAATACAACTTATCCTAATTTTGTTTAAAGTCAAGATAGCGATATAATGTTTTCGACAAAGTTTTAGATCTTGGTAAAATATAAATTTTTGTCGAAGCCATCAACTTTCTATCTTTTATAGTTTTTGGAATATAAGTCATTTTTGTATGAAGACTTCTGAAAAAATAATGTTTTGCTCGTAACATTTCTGTGTGTAAATTCTCACGTTTGACATGTTCTTAACATGTTTCTAAATAGAGAAAAGTTAGCAGAGCATTTTAAATGCGATAATTTATACATAACAATGTAACGAATTGAACATTTATAGCATTTTTTCAAAGAAAAACATGAAAACGTTGTTGTTCGAAAAACTTTTTCCATGTAAATGTGCCCATCGTCCGATGTATGGAAAACTTGTAGTAAATTTTAAGAGCTATTTATATCAATTTTTTCAGAATTTTGAAAACTTATGTTTTCGAGAAAAATTTATTTTAATGTTCAAAAATTTTTTTTTTTCAATGAAATTTTTTTTCCAAAAAATTCTTTGGTAATTTTTAATGAAAACCAAAATAAATTCCTGCATTCCATTCTTTGACTAAAATTTTGTAGGTCTGATAGATTTTTTTGTAGGTTTCTTTTTAAATTTTGAGTTTTTTCGAAAAATCTTAATTTAAAAACTATAAGATCTACAAAAAGCTGGTCAGAGAATGAAATGTAGGAAATTACTTAGGTTTTCATTAAAAATTATCAAAGAATTTTTTGGAAAAAACATTAATTTAAAAAAAAAAATTAAAATTAAAATTCACTTTTGTCGAAAAAATATGCTTCTAGAATTCTGAAAAAAAGTAGATATAAATAGCCCTTAAAATTTCCAACAAGTTTTCCATACATCGGACGATGGGCATATTTACATGGAAAAAGTTTTTCGAACAACAACTTTTTCATGTTTTTCTTTGAAAAAATACTATTAATGTTCTATTCGTTACATTATTATGTATAAAATATCGCAATTTACATACTCGGCTAACTTTTCTTTATTTAGAAACAATGTCAAACGTGAGAATTTACACACAAAAATGTTACGAGCAAAACATTATTTTTTTCACGAGTCTTTATATAAAAATGACTTATATTCCAGGAACTATAACAGACAGAATGTTGACGTCTTCGACAAAAGTTCATATTTAAATAAGATCTAAAACTTTGTCCAGTACACTATATCGCTATCTTGACTTTAAACAAAAATAGGATTAGTTGTAATTTTCTCAAAGAAAACATGAAAAAGTTGTTGTTCGAAAAACTTTTTCCTGTAAAAATGCCCATTTTCCGATGTATGGACGACTTGTTGGAAATTGTTATTCATATATATATATATATATATATATATATATATATATATATATATATATATATATATATATATATATATATATATATATATATATATATATATATATATATATATATATATACATATAAATAACTTTTTTGTCAGTGAATTTTGTTTGGGATTTTTTGTAAAAATTTAAATAATTTCCTACATTTCATCCTTTGACATGAATTTTGTAGTTATCATAGTTTTTGAGTTATAAATTTTTATAAAAAATTGAGAAAAAAAATTGGCTTTTTTCCAAAAAGTAGTCTAATTATTTTTCGAATATTTCAAGTATGCAAAGTTGCTTAAATGACCCATGTCTCTATACCCACAACGTTTCACTGCTATCTGAAATGGTGCTACCAACGGCCAGTCGAGTTGGCATGAAATTCGTCATACACTCGATATAAGACCACTCTATAAGACCACCCTGATTGATGAGTTAAAATTTCTAGAAGATATATTGATGCATTGTTGAATGCTTAGAACAAAGTATATGTAACGTCAATTTCGTACAAAAGTGTTGTTTGTTTATTTATTGTGCAAATTGTAAAAATTCAAAACGATCGGCTGATTTACATGTCAATAATTGGCAATCTTATCATTTCGACTAATAACCTGGAAAATTCGTGTTGGAATACTATTTACCAAATTCTGCTGAACGGATTTCTCCATATTTTCCATGTTTCCGAAATTGCGACCTTGAGCTCTTCAATCGGGGTGTACGGCTTTCCTTCAGTGTAGATTCTGCGTACAAGAATCCCCCTAAGATTTTGAACAGGATTCAAGTCTGGAGAGCGAGCCGGCCTCTCCAAAAAAATAAGTTTTTGTTCCTTAAGCCATTGCTTTGTTTCCTTTCTGGTATGGACAATAGCTGGAATGTGAATTTTTTGTGACGGTATCTTCGCAAAAACGGTAGGAGAGAGGATTCCAGAACATGTATGTAATTCTTGAATAATGAGAAAGCTGTCTTGTGCTTTCCGGTTTGCTCGAACACAGTCCATTTGAATTTTTCAATTGCTTTTGAGTTACGTAAGTAGAATGGGGCCGCGCATTATCGTGGATGAGGAACACTCCTTTCGTCAATAAACCTGGCCTTTTGTTCTTAATCGCGGTTCTTAATCGGTCCAAAACATCACAATAGTACGGTGATGAAACAGGCGTTCGGCGGTCAACGTTTTGATAACACTGAAGAAATTCGTGACGCAGTTAGATTGTACTTCAAAAAGTTGGACGCTACGCACTTCGCGCTCGAAATAGATAGAAAAATAGAAAAATAAAACGTAGATTACGAAAATCACCTTGTTTTTGATCCTAACTTTATTTTTCCGCGATTTCCGAGGCACTGAAACTTATTTTTTGAACGACCCTCGTATGTACGAGTATTGCAAGGAGTGATACTCGTACGTATGTATACGCATTTCCACATATACACGAACTCCTCGTCCTAAACTTCTGCACGGAGGATAGTATTTACGAATATATATCCAGAAATGAGTGAATGATTCAGATACTTGAACAAAATGAGAGTATTCACTTTTGTTGCGCCAAGTGAATAAACAAAGCAAGGAAGAATGTGCCTTGATTGCATATCACAGCTGAATCTAACAACCGAAAGCTCCTTTAATGATTGTATACAGCTTTGAACCGCACTTACAGTGAGGCTTCTGAATCCGGACACTTTTTCATTACATTCAATATCATGCCTTAACCATGACATTTTTTGCATGTTGAATTAATGTGACTGATAGTTACTATTGTGTCAATTTAGTTTAGTGTCAAACATAGTACCTAGCTTTTAACAAAAAAATGTAAAAAATCAAAAATCAATGTGAATTTCACAAACCCATGTCCGGAATAAAAAGCACATTCAGAAAATGCTTTTAAATCCGGACGGTCAAAATTTGACGATTAAATTTCTCATCGAAGGAGTTGCATAAGGGCTTGTTAGAAGACTTAGTATGGAGTATGGAGTGTGGAGCAAATATTTTCGACCCGGGAAATCGCAAAACTCTTCGGTATACAGCACGGGGTCGATTATATGACCCGTTTGTATGTACGTGGGTAACTTCGCAACTTTGTCTGTAGCGCTGTCCCACATTAAAATAAATTTAACCCCCTTCTTACTGACCGATTGATCTGAATTTTGGAACACACCTTTATCTCTGCAGTCATTATAATATACTGCGTATTTCATTATCTTGAAAATCCAAAATGGCTGCGGCTATAAAATGGCGGATTTCATATTTTCTCTAAACCCCAACAATATGGGTATCAAACGAAAGGGCTTGACTAGTAGAACACAGTTAGTTATGAAAAATTCACATCCAAAATGACCGCCAGCACAAAATGGCACGATATACATTTTTTCCAAACCTTATCAATATGGGTATCAAATGAAAGGGCTTGATTAGTAGAATACAATTATTGATGAAAAATGTAGATCCAAGATGGCGGTCGATACAAAATGGTGGATTACATATTTTCTCAGAACTCCATCAATAGGGATATCAAACGAAAGAGTTTGTTTAGTTTAGTGAACCACGGCAGATTTCCATTTCCTACAGTTAAATGTTTCATTACATGTCTCTCGATTTTATTTTAGTCTCATCAATGCCCTAGATTAATGAAGAAAGGGGTGTGGTAACTACTAACTGCTACTTGCCTTATTATTTCATAGCTTTCAGTACATCATCTATATTATTATTATGTTTAATCACAATAAAACCGTTGAACTTGAAAAGTGTTTTTACTTATTTATTTATTTAGTTCTTCGTACATTATCTGTATCATTAGTATATTTCTCTACAATAAAACCGTTCACCAATTTCTTGAAAATTTTGGATTTGCATTTTTCATAAATAACCGTGTTCTACCAGTCGATCTGTTTCGTTTGATACCCATATTGATGGGGTTTGAGAAAATATGTAATCCACCGTTTTGTAGCGGCTGCCATCTTGTATTAACATTTTCCATCAATAACTATGTTCTACTAGCCAAGCCCTTCCGTTTGATACCCATATTGATGGGGTTTGAGAAAATATGTAATCCACCATTTTGTAGCGGCCGCCATCTTTGATTTACATTTTTCATCAATAATTGTATTCTAATTATCAAGCCCTTTCATTTGGTACCCATATTGATGGGATTCGGAGGGAATATGTAATCCGCCATTTTGTAGCGGTCGCCATCTTGGATTTGCATTTTTCATCAATAATTGTATTCTACTTATCGAACCCTTTCATTTGATACTCATATTGATAGGATTTTGGAAATATATACATATGGCGCCATCTTACATTATACATTTATACATAAAGACATACAAACGCGAGTGGAATTGATTCTAATTTTAAATTTTGATTCAGATTGATGTGGCGAGACTAATTTCGTTCATCAAAAAATTGCTGATGAACAGTGACACCAAGAGCCTGTTTGTGCAAATGAAGGGCATAGGTGCGTCGTGTTCGTTCAAGCATCCCCCTAAGGCCAAAAAGTAGTCCACCGGAGGGAAGAATGATGCCGCTGGTAGCGCCAGCGTCAAAAAACGCTACCGTTTCCGGATATAAGGGCCGGGCATAGAAGACAAACGCCGAGAAGAAGCCGAAAAATGACATCAAAAAATCTGTCGCTACCGGGGAGAAAGAACCGTAACCGCCGCAAAAAAACCTAACCTGCAGCAAAGCAAAAGTCAACTAAATCTTCGGAAACCGCTGCACAGAAACCGAAAACGTCGAAGCCAAAGAAAACAGGTGCGGTTTCAAAGAATGCTACCGTAGTCACACATCACGCACAACACGAGATATTTTGTTTTCAGCAAATCAAATCAGTTCTTTTCAGAACTCAATATTGCTTCGAAGCGAAAAAGTTTATTCTTTGTTTTACAAACCATTCGCATCGAGAAAATTATCCAATTTCGAGCACTTATTGCTCAGGAGAGATGTCAACCATATGGTTTGAATAGCTGGAAAAAATCGAAAAAATAAACTGGAAAAGCTGGACGATTTTTCCCAATTTTGTTCATATTGGCAATAAAAATTACGATATACAGTGAGAGTATCAGTAAGTAGTATGTTTGATTTTTGTCATACCATTTGTGATTTTACCATTATACTTTTCTTTTACATTTTGTGTCATTCTAACTTACCCTGACTCTTCTTTATACATATTTACATACTTTTTGAAAGCTAGTTTTCCTCGCATACACTGATGGGCGCAAAAAATCCACCCCCAATTGAATTCAAAGTATCCCAATATCAAAAAGTTTTTTCAAACTGTTCGGTATTTCAATCAATACTACGTAAAAGTAAGTAAGTTAGTAAGTAAGTAGACCATTTTGCCATTTCAGTATCGTTAGTTTATTTTTTAGAAAAACAAAAAATTACTGTTGCTCCTAAATGGACACTTTAGTCAATTTTTCGTGCGTAGTGACATGTTATTGACGCTGAGGAAGCTTCCGGAGAATGGGTGGGAAGCAAATCTCAACACAGATCCGAAATTTGATTGTGTGTGACTTCCGACGTAAGGAGCCTCAACGAAACATTGCTGAGAAGTATGGAGTAAGCCGTGGTGAGGTGCAGCTGGTCATTCGGAAACATCAGATGTTCACCAGCATGGCCGATCGACCGGGAAGATGGCCGAAACGTAAGACTGATGCAAGAACGGACACGCTAATCATCCGGGAAGAAAAGACCATGTCAGCGAGCCGCTGGAGTTCGAGCTGTTTAACAAAAAAAGGCGACTTCGAAGGTGGCGGAAGAGCGACGAGAGCCTCCAGGACCGGCATCTACAACCGACTATGAAGCACGATGGTGGGAGCATCATGGGACCCTCAACGCCTCCGGAACCTCGTGGAGAGTATGCAGGAGCGTAGTGTACGGGTGGCTAAGCCGGCATTTACCGGGGGCGCTGACCCTTTGGGGAGCCAAAATCTAAGAATTTTAGGTAGCATTTTTTCTTACAATTATATTTAATTTATTATATTTATTATATTTCATTTTTCTATTGAGTAAAAAACACCCATCATGACACAAGCAACTGACGGTAGATGGAACCAATAACTTCTCTTTGATTTTCGCAAAACTGTAACACCCAACATCACATTACATCAATATCTTATTGATTTTTCTCTATACACCCCTGGGCGCCCTTCCATGCAATGCAAAACAAATGCATGGAGATAATACAGAGGGGCGGAGGTGCGCCGAAATAGGCCGTGAATGACCGTGTGATGTTTTACAGTTATAGCCTGTTTCAATTAGAATTGGGTCGTATAAATTAGGACCATGCAGCTTGCCAAGTCAGACCAGAACTTCACTGGACCTTTGTGTGATAGAATGAATGGCACAACCCTGTTCTGAAGACACTCCTCTTTGTAAATTTTTCCATTCATTGTAGCCCCAGTGATGGAAATTGTCTTCTTCCCACAACTACAGATCCCTTGCCAAATCATTAACTTACGGGCAAATTTATCTGCGTAAACAAATTTGAAACTACCCTACGCTTGACAAGGTAAAATTTGTCCGAGATTCATTTTTCGGTACCCTATGAATCGAAAGTACCGGGAATTTTTGAATAAAACAAAATAGAGTTAAATTTCAGGCAAATTTATTTTATCTCCTACAAAATATGATTCATCTGAAGCAACACACATGTGCCAACGCTTGACCCAGTCCTCCATGCATCCCTGGTACGCTGACGAAAGGACGTCGCATTCTCTCTGATCTCCTCGATCAACTGAATTTCGGACCACATTTCCGACCGTTTGCGACGTATAGCATCTCTCGAACGCTTCAAAACGGATAAATAGTATTCTTCGTTGACTGTCTGGCCCAGTGGAAGGTGTTCATAGTGCACACTACGCCTTGACAATCGATTAAAGCAGTCAGCATCACCTTCACTTTTGAGCGACTTTGACGCGGTTTTTTTAGTTTCGGCTCGTCTTCGAAGCGCCACTCGGTCGATTGTTGGTTTGTTTCTATGTCAAATTCATAAACCCATGTCTCGTCGCCCGTATCCATCCGTTTCATGGAGGTTAGATCACTTTGGACTTGAGAAATCATTTCTTCAGCAACTGTCTTTCGATGGCGTTTTCGCACGAAATTCAGGTCCTTCGGAACGAGCCTGGTTGCCACGCGGGTCATACCCAAAACATCAACGATAATATGCTGTGCCGTTTCATATGCAATGCCAAGTGCACTAGACATCTAGACAAGCTGGTATGAAGATTTTCAGACACCATTTCTTTCAGTTTCTTCACGTTTTCATCGGTTGTAAGACGTCTCCCGGTAACGTTTGTATACGGTATTCATAGTCGATTTTGGAAATTTAAGGAATTTTGCATTTTTTACCGCCTTTTGCGTTCCATCGTTGATAACTTTTAAATGTATCCTTCCATCTTAATGAAATTTTTACTACTGTTGCCACAGCATCAAAAGAATCAACGCAACAACGGAAAAACCTATTCGATCAGAGATCAGAGAGTTGTCGGCCGACAACAATTTTACAGAAAGCAGAATGGAATCATTATACGTATGCAGTAAAATAGACGTTAAGCAACTTTTATCTGAAATTAGCTGGAAAAATTAACGCATTGTAAAAACTGTTTGTTAGAACCATACTGAGAAAGAATTTGCCTCTTGTTGATACATTTTAATTTAAAGCTGTAATAGTTCGGCAGGTAACGACAGGAGTAGAAAGATGATTGCCGAGAGGAGTAAGTCGTGACATTCTATTGTGTCCACTGATTTGTGAGTTTTAGCAGAACTTAACCATAAAACACACATGTTCATATTGCTCATATTTTTATTTTGAAGCACAATAAAATAAAGCTGTCGAAATCAGTGACCAGCTTTCGATTACTCCCACGATTCGCAACAACTAATGAATAAACAAACTATCCGGATCAAAACGTTGTCAATAGTTTCTCGATATAAAAACTAGGGGTGTTGCAGTGAAAAAAAAAACAAATTCTAACTGAAACACACTTAACTTCTTAAGCTACATTATAAGAACGAATACTTCTGGATAATGTGTGTTATTGAAAGGCAATTTTTGAGCAATTTTTGTACTGGAATGAAAGAGCTAGTCTGGTTCACACTGAATTAAAAATGGCACAGACCACGCATCTTTCGAACGCAGTCTCAGTAAGCGTAAATTGATTGTAAATTATTTGCGTTCTAAAATGAACCAAGACCGACTCAATGGCTTGGCAATTTTTTCGATCGAGAAAGAATCGCTAGTAGATTTTGATTTATATGCAGTTGTGGATCATTTTGTTTCAGTGAAAGCACGCAAGGCTTTGACTAGATAATAAGCGAAGCTGGTAATGATATTTCTAGCCTTCTAATACGGATAAACTGCTCGAATTGAACATTTGTATATGTGAGTAGTTTCTTCAAAACATCACAATCTCAAAGTTGGTGAAAACATAGAAAAAAGTGGTATTTTTTGGGGCGTCATTTTCGTAGTTTTCCGGGGGCGCTGTCTACCCTCACTACGCCGCTGAGAGTACCGTTTTGTCTCAAATTCCTAACACTTAAGCTTTGGTGGTCATTAAACAGTGTCTCATTACTCAAAACGGTACTCTTTCGCGAAGTTAAATTGCTTTTTGGATACAATAGAGCCTTCTTTTTAACTTGACTACAATAAAATTGATTTACAAATGCATATTCATGGTGAAAAACTAAAAATATGTTTAATCACTTTTGTCTGAAATTCCGAGCACCATTTTTGTCACTGACTCATATTCCGAACACTTTTGGCTCAAATATCGAGCAGCAAAGATGCATTTCTTAAAAAAAAGTCGAAAAATGTCTTCAAAATAAGAAAACAGGTTATGGATCGAATCTCAATCCTCAACCCTGTGTGCAAAAACGTCAAATACTCTTTTCCTGAAGCAAAACCCGAAAATGTGGAAGAATTGAGATCTGTAAATCATGATTCGAGAGGCCTGCATGTATTCCAAGCCTCTCAATTTAAAGCACTGGTGGACTCAATGTAGAAACGAAGCGCAATGCCGGTACAATGTTTCAGCTTGTCTTGTTTGGGCCAACTCGCGAAACATGGAAAAATAAAACCGAGGCATTGCTCCCTACAGCAAAAAGCAACGAGATAGAGCAACAAGTAAAACACCATATTGGATAAGGGTAGTTTTTGGACGTAATGGGAAGACATTGTATAGAGCTTATCTATTTGCTGTCATGTTATCAACGCTACGGCTAGTGGATATGAAATGCCTTCAGGTGTAATTTCAAGTACGTAAGTATCTATCTGGGATCGATTAGTAGGAATGATTCAGTTATAGGAATAATCCACAATGATATGTTAAAAGTGGCATGATCTTTGTCCGTTCTTCATATAGCGACTCTGCGTTGATTGTTCAAGCTGAAATATGTTGGAACACCGAAAACCTTCTGGCCTTCTTAGCATAACGAATAACGACATCAGACAAAAGGAACACGGCACTCCATCTGGCTGCTTCGCCACGAAAGGCATCAGTCGGTGGGATTCCACTTTGTAGATAGGTCTGTCAGATATTCATTTTTCATCTTCCTCTGTCATCGTATGTGCACTCCAGCTCGGCCGTACAAATGGTCGGCTGTGTTTGTTATCCTCTCGCCGTGTTCTAATATTTACAAAGCGCTTGTGACGCTGGCCCCGCTGCAAACTTCCCGTTTCCGTCATGTGGAAGTTTTTTCGGAGGGGGTTCCACATGGATTCCTGCCGCCGTCACTAAGTGAGCACGGACAGCGAAATCTCGTTTTTGACCATGCTTCGAATATGTTCGGATATGGTACCAGCATATGGGGTCCCAGTCGCGCCTCTCCAAGTGAATTTATCTTCGATCCACGTTGTGATCGAAACTTCAGCTGACATATTGACATGGTACATATTTAGCTATGCTTGATTTCGTTCCCTCGACCGACCTCTATTGCAACGGTTTTCATTCCATACAGGCTCGAAACTGGGGTTACTGCTGACGAGTGCAGAGGATGCACATGCTGTCGGCTGAGGGTACATATTTTCTTTTTATCTTTGGCATTTGGTTTTTCCTTACCATTTTCGAGCGATGTTATAGCACCGTTTGACCGTTGCTTACAACCACCGTATGTAGCGGAGCTTTCAAGATTTGCGAAAGTGTTCAAAATAACAGCAATGAATACTTCCAAAATTGAAGAAAAAAACAATCGTAGGTTTACACATCAATCCGATTTTTCATCTATACAGTGCGAGAAATTCCTATAAGCGCACATGTATATTTTGGCTGTAAGATTCACTAAATATATATTTCCAAAATATTTTCATGGGATTCAAATGACTATCGAACATCAAGTTTATCTTGCCAAGAAAAGTCCCAATCCTATTCTCAACAGTTATTCAGAATGAGAAAAACGTGTTTTCAAGGTAGAAATTCTTATAAGCGCACATCAGACTTTACTCTCAAAGAACGATTTATACATGAAAATGACAGCATTCAATATTTGGTTGGTTTACCATTTTTCAGAATAGTTAGACACGGTTCGGCATTGACTCAATAAGATTATCCAACATTTCATGTGGAATTTTATTCCACTCGTCCCTTACACATCTCTCCAACTCACGAACTGTTGCAAATTGCCGTCTACCACTGTAGACTCGCCTTGCCAGGATTCTCGATGGGATTGAGATCCGGGCTACGAGATGGCCAGTCCATAACCTGAATGTTTCTTTCGGAAAACCATGACAATGATTTCTTGCTTACGTGAATGGCAGCATTATCCTGCTGGAAGATGAAGTTGTCGTCCATAATGTCTTCTGTAAATGGCACCAAAACACTGTCCAGTAGCTCAACATAGTTGTCGGAGTTCATCCTTGTCGAAATAGTGGCGATAGGAGGCTTCCCTTTTCTTGAAAACGCAGCCCACACCATGAGACTTCCACCACCAAAATTCCTGCTCAACTTCACTTCGGGATTTTTTCGTAGATCATGCCAATAATACGCGCAGCAGTCGTGACCATCAAGATTGAACTTTTTCTCGTCGGAAAAGATCACTTCATCCCACTCTGCCTTCCAATCCATGTGCTGTTTAGCGAAATCCAATCTTGCTTTAATGTGCCTTGAGGTGAGGTTTGGTTTCTTTGCCTTCTTCGTGTAAACCAGATGTCCAGATCCTCGCAAAAAATCGTCGTTTGGATATGGGAAGGTCCAGTTCTTGCTTTATTTCCGAAGCATTAAATTTTCCAGTCTCCCCAAGCTGAATGATGCGGTTCCGGTCGCGGTTTGAAATTTTGCAGTTACCTTTATTCTTCCTTCTGATGCCATATTTTAGGCCCTTCTTGAAAAAATTCCGGACCACTGTTTCTTCTCTATCGTTCCTCTTTGGTATCTCCCGGTTGCTTAAACCAATATCCTTCAATTCGGTTAATGATATCCGCTCAGTTTCGTCCAAGAACTTTCCTTTCGGCATCGTGCTTCAAATTCAATTGCGCTACTTCACTGCTTAGCTGATTGTGGTTAAATCGTTCTCACGTTACAACCTTACCAGGATGTGTTGAAAAATGGCCAAGATGTTTACATATTGGTGGGAAAATATTTAAAATGCCAGTTGCGCTTATGAGAATTTCGCACCATAATTTTAAAAATGTTTTAGTAAAAAAATATGTTTGCACCAATGATGACTTAAACAACAAAGTTAGTACACATTTAGTCATTAGGAAATCACTACATAAAAAAGGAATGGTTTTATCTACTATATATCTAGAATTTTCAGAAAACCTAGGTGCGCTTATAGGATTTTCCCCCACTGTATGTATATATAAAAATGGAGTGATGTCTTTCTGTCTTTCTGTCATTCTGTCTTTCTGTCATTCTGTTTTTCTGTCTTTCTGTCTTTCTGTCTTTCTGTCTTTCTGTCTTTCTGTCTTTCTGTCTTTCTGTCTTTCTGTCTTTCTGTCTTTCTGTCTTTCTGTCTTTCTGTCTTTCTGTCTTTCTGTCTTCCTGTCTTTCTGTCTTTCTGTCTTTCTGTCTTTCTGTCTTTCTGTCTTTCTGTCTTTCTGTCTTTCTGTCTTTCTGTCTTTCTGTCTTTCTGTCTTTCTGTCTTTCTGTCTTTCTGTCTTTCTGTCTTTCTGTCTTTCTGTCTTTCTGTCTTTCTGAATATTATGGACTCGGAAATTACTGAACCGATCGACATGACTGTATATATAGAAACTTTAGGGTGCAATAAATGATTCTATGGTGGTTAGATACCCCTCCCCCTCTCTTAAGGAGGGCAGCCATACAAATGAAGCACAAATTTCTGCATTAGAATTAATCAAGCAAATGAAACCAAATTAAGCATATGGAGGTTTAAGGGTGCAATAAATAATTCTATGGTGCTTAGACACTTAATCTACTTTGTTTGAAATAAACTGAAACTTATAATGTAATTAACTGGAAGCGTTTTATTTATAAAAACATTTTTTCTGAATGACAGTTACTCTGAATCATCCAGTGTTTCTTATAATTAGCTAAGAAGTTACGAACCACTCAATGGGTACTCCTCAATCATCTAATCCTATGATCAAATCTATAAAAAAAAATACCGAAATTCTCTGGATTTAATGCGTTAATTTGTCCTTTTATTTATTTGTGAGCACTTTTCATATAAGGTAATTTCCGGCTTCGAGAGGTCAAAAATGGGTTTTTTTCCGCTCCAAACGGTTCTTAACATATTGGTAGGCTGACCAAATTGTCCAGGATTAAAAACGGAACACGTAAACCCAAAAATCTAAACAAACAAAGGGCCTGGCCGGGTAAGGGAGTAAAAAGTGCCCCCAAGCCAAATCACTAGCTGTATGGCAAATATTGTAAAGGATAAAAAATAAGAAATTTTGGCCGATTTTTTGAATTCCTATGTGGCTTAACATAGGATCGATAGTGAAAAACGCACTGTGTGATATTTTTCAGATTTTTTTTGTGTTGAAAAAATGTTTTTTTTTAATATTTCCAAAGGGCCTGGCTGGGTACGGGAGTAAAAAGTGCCCCCATACCAAATCACCAGCTGTATGTAGAACATTTTATTGGGTACTAAATATGATATTTTCACATCTTTGATGACCCGTCAGAAGCTACGGGAGCTCCAATGGGATGTCCCATTGCACCCACCGTATAGTCCGGACTTGGCTCCAAGTGATTATCATCTCTTCCGGTCCATGCAAAACACTCTTGGTGATACTAAGTTGGCCTCAAAAGAGGCTGGCGAAAACTGGCTGTCTGAGTTTTTTGCAAATAAGGAGGGAGGGTTTTATAAGGAGGAATAAAGAAGTTGCCTTCTAAATGACAACAAGTTTGCGAACAAAACGGCGCATATTTGACTTAAATTGGATAATTTTAAGTATGTTAAATAGAGCGTCAAATTTCGATCAGAAATACGACATTTCTTTTTCTCCAACCCTATATTTAGGATCTTATATGGTACAACATAGGATCTAAGGTGAAAAATGCACCTTATCGTTTTGTTCACGCTATTCTCAATAGCTTTGAGACAAAAATATGAAACAAATACTGAAAGTTCATCTTGCTAAGGTGTATCGATCAATATTTTCAAACAATTTTTCCATCAAAAAATCAAATACTAAGAAAAATTAAATTAATTTTCATTTTTATTTTAAATTAAATTAATTTTTTTTTATTTTGAGATTCAGTACTAATCTAGTTTGCCGTCAAATTTCTTCCTACGTCTGTTTTAGGTATATGTGTTTTTTTCAGAATTTTTAGAGTGTTTTTCGCGGTACAAAAAAAATATATATACATATTTTCAAGCATTTTGAAATTTCGGAAAAAAATATTACTTTGAGACCCACTTTTGCTCTAATGTTTATTTAAATGCGTTCGTATGTGTTGTTTTTTCCACATGTAGCGTAATTTTTTCTTGACATTTGAAGAGGATTGCGCGAAAAAAAAAACATTTTGGCCTTTGAGCATTTTTAATTTTTCTGAATTTAGAGACCCAGTACTACTCTAATATTTATTCAAATTTTGTTTTTATATGTCTAAATTTTGTCGGTATATTTAGAGCATTGCGCTGTACAAAGATTTATTTTCTCGTATCTTAAAATATATGAGATTATCTTCACATTGGATTTAAATGGTTTACGAAATTCATAAGAGTCAACAGTACAATAGAGCTCTGCGAGAAAAAATAAAGTCTTCGTGGAAAGATCATTCGGATCATGAGAAGAAAACCTAAAAAAACAAAATTGTTATTTTTTTTTATTTTAATCTTACAATTAAAAACCACGAATGCAATGAAATAATAGTTTTCAAGAAAATAAAAATAATAATGCAGACGATGAAGAAAATTATTTTTGTCTCGCAATGCTCTTAAAAATTCAGGAAAAAAATATGCCACATGTAAACAAAAACAACGAAAAGGTGCATTTTTCACCATAGACCCTATGTTGTACCATATAGGGACTCGAATATATGGTACTACTGCCAAAATATTTGATTTAGTACCCTATACAATATTTTCCAAATCTGATAAATGCGGAATGTAGCTCACAAAAAGTTTAACTTAATGCAATCAATAACTCGAAATTTCTAATTTTGCGACTTTGTCCGCTCTGACTTAACACCGACCATATATAATATATTAATCTATCAATATGATTTTATTGATGTACTAGCTAACCCGGCAAACTTCGTCCCGCCCATTTACTTGATTAATTCTCGAGTAACGCAGAAATTTGTGTTTTATGTGTATGGCATCCACCCCTAAGAGAGGGGGGAGGGGTATCTAACCACCATAGAAACATTCATTGCACCCTAAAGTTTCCATATTTGGTTTAATTTGCTTGATTAATTCTCGGGTAATGCAAAAATTTGTGTTTCATTTGTACGGCAGCCCCCTCTAAGAGAGGGGGAAGGAGTATCTTAACACCATAGAAACATTTATTGCATCCTAAAACCTCCACATGCCAAATTTGGTTTCATTTGCTTTATTAATTCTCGAGTAATGCAGAAATTTGTGTTTCATTTGTATGGCAGCCCCCCCTTTGAGTGGGGAAAGGACTGTCTAACCATCATAGAAACATTTATTGCACCCTAAAACTTTCACATGCCAACTTTGGTTTCGTTTGCTTGGTTAATTTCCGAGTAATGCAGAAATTTGTGTTTCATTTGTATGGCAGCCCCCCCTTAGAGAGGGGGGAAGGCCCCAAAAACTCCTACATACCAATTTTCATGTCGATCGGTTCAGTAGTTTCCGAGTCTATAAGAATCAGACAGACAGACAGACATCACTCCATTTTTATATAAATATATAGATAGAATATCTTTTTCACAACTTTGGAAAACATAATATGCAAGGCGGTTTTTTTCGTTTTTGCCCTACCCACGCAATAAACGAGTTTTTGATTACCAGTCAATGTATAGATATTATCATTTCAATAATGCCCATCAGGATTAAATATGAAAAAAAACTTCGTATTAAATATAACTGTAAATATTACATTCGGGTAAATGTTACTTTCGGGTAAATATTGCATTCGGGTAACTGTCTTTCGGGAAAATGTGACACTATTTGAAAAATTTATATTTTAAACCTTAAAGCTAAAATCTATATTTAGATGTAAATACTTTAAAGGAAAAAAGGCAGCCAGAAAAGGCTGTACACATGTGATGTTTTAAACAACGACTACTCAATAATAACATTTCTTCTAAAATTATCTGAGAAGTTTGTACCTAATTTTCGAGTACCTGCGTGGTTTATGTTCAGTGTGTCTCTATTTGAACAGTTATTCGGCATTTATGTATTAGGAAAGTGAATGAATGGTAAAAACTATAATCGATTTTTTTTTAATTTTAGCTAAATAGGATATGATTTAGGGGTGCCTCAAAACGCTCAAAGTTTAGATTTTTTGATCCTCGAAAATATCCAAGAGAACCCTCGACATGAAGTCGGGGTTTTCAAAAAAATATCATGATGCCAAAGATCTTCAAATTGCATGGAACGTCGATATCTGGTGTTATCTCGAAAAAAAATCACCGAAATCGACCTTTTTATTTGGTATTGAAAGAAAAATTTCGATTTTCCTAGCAAAAGCAAACTAGCGTCAGGTAGCTACCGTGCAACTGACCGAATATTGAAACTCGTTTACTCGACATTTAAATTTTATAATTACTTTGACTGGCCAGGCGTAATTAAAATAAACATATCAACTTTTCGGAAATAATCATAAATTATTCTCTTTTTTTTTAAAGAATGGAACGATCGAAATTTCATTTGAATATGCATTTGGAAAACCAGAATGTCACCACTCCAATATTGTTGATGAGTACATGTATGATGATTCTCTCTACTTTGATTTTGACGTTTCCCGTTCATTCCTCAAGATTGTCCCGAATTGGTTTCAATTTGACATTGCCAGGGATCATATAGTTGTAATAGAGGTAATAGAGGTAACATAGAGGTAATAGAGATAACAGAAATAAAATATGAATAGGAAAATGTAAAGTACAAGTTACAGAAAAAAATCGACAATGTTTCCCGAAATAAAGAGAATATGTACATTTTGTACATTTGCATTTTTGAAGCCCACCTGTTAGAGAAACTGGCATATTTGTTAGTCCACAAAAACTTTGAGAACACTGAAAAAAAAAACGATCTTTTTTTCGCGGAGTTATCGTTCACTACACCTACATTAGAGTGCCAATGGATGTTTGGGAAAAAATTGATCCTCGAATTTTCAAAGCGAACTTGATCAAAAATGTTGATTCCCACGAAAAACTACCCTGTGCAAAATATCAGATCAATCAGACTTCATTTACTAGTGTCGCACAGCGGTCAAAGTTTGAGTTTTTTGAAAACCGAAAAATCACCCAAGTAAAGGAAATCGGGGTTTTCGAAAAAAAAATTGGATGCCAAATGTCTTCAAATTGCATGAAACGTCGAGATCTACTGTCATCTCGAAATTTTTTTTTGTTAAAAATGGAGAGTGGGTTTTTCCGGAATACGTAGCAAAACATTTAGTTTCGATTTTTCATACGAGACTACCTGCGAAATGTTGATTTGCACGATAAAATACCCTCTGAAAAATATTAGCTCATACGGATTTCATTTACTATTGAGTAGATCTCAAAATTTTAGTTTTTTTGAAAATCGAAAAATCACCTAAAGGGGAAGTAAAGGAAATCGGGGTTTTGTTGGTGCCAAATGTCTTAGAATTGCATGAAACGTCGAGATTTACTCGAATTTTTTTTTTTTTTTAAATATGACTTTTCAGCACTTGGTCGGCTCGAAAAAGTGCCGCCGTTGTAAAAAGATCCGCTTTTCGAAAGAGCCGCTTTTTGAAAGAGTCTCGACTCAAAAAAGTGTCGCGGTTCAAAAGAGTCTCGGCTCAAAAAAGAGCCGCTCAAATGAGCCGGTTCGTTTCAATAAACAAGTGGCTCTGAGCCGCTCACTGAAATGAACCGTTTTGCCCACCTCTATTTTGAACATCATTTTTTTTCTATTCGAATTTAAATATTTACGAAATAATCTCTTATTTACACTGAGTGGGGGTGAGAATGGGTCAAGTCCATGAAGTCCATGTCAAACCGATATAGTGGTTCTCAGATTTTCGTGAAAATTGGTAGTTTTATTCTGCATTGTAAGTATTTTTTTATTTTTTTCATCAGGGTGGCCATTTCCATGTTATGGTGGTCCGAAAAATCAACTGACCTTTTTTAATAATTCATAACTTTTGAACTACTGGACCGATTAAGATGATATATCAAATTAAAGCCAATGAGCTGGTTTTGTTTGAAAAACATTACACTTGAAAAAAAAACTAGATTTTGTTTTCGTAATTACTTATTGTAATAGTTTTTCATAGCTTACACAGTTTGGGAACTAAGGTCATCATATTTTTTATATTTTTTCTTGAAAGCTGAGTTGTTTTTACATAACATAACCGAATATCAGAGAGGTGTTTTTTTTTTCATTTTCGAGTGATTTTGCAAAGTCAACATGTTTTCAGTTTTCGTTCAATATTCCTATGCGACTGGACAGCATCTATGCGACTAGAATCCAATTTTCATGCATATGTGGTATTTAATGTGGCTTCAAATTGGTATACCGATCATCTGAATCGGCCCGGTAGTTTGAAAGTTATGAATTTTAAAAAAGTCATTTTTTGAAAATAATGAGAAAAAATTATCTTTCGGACCACCCTAAAATGGAAATGGTCACCTATTTAATTTGATATGTAGATCATCCGAATAGGTATAGTAATTCAAAAATGGGAAAAAATGATTTTCTTCTTCTTCTTCAATGGCACTAACGTTCCTAGAGGAACTTCGCCGTCTCAACGTAGTATTACTTGCGTCATTTTTATTAGTACTTAGTTGAGATTTCTATGCCAAATAACACGCCTTGAATGCATTCTGAGTGGCAAGCTCTAGAATACGCGTGATCACAGTGCAAGTCGGAGGAAATTTCTTTGACGAAAAATTCCCCCGACCAGAACGGGAATCGAACCCGAACACCCGGCATGTTAGTTGTGACGCTAACCACTCGGCCAAGGGAGCACAAAAATGATTTTGGGTTGCCCATAAAATGGAAATGATCACCCTAATGATAAAAAATACGGGTCTAATGTTTTGCGATGAAGAACAAAACGACCACTTTTCACGAAAATCTGAGAACCACTATATCAGTTTGACATGGAATGGCTGTAAACATTTCCATCGCACTTCTAGGTAGATTGACACTATTTTCGTTACTTAAATAATCGTTCAAGACACTTACATGTTGTTAAATTATCTTGAAATTATTGAGAAATTGATTTCTAAACACAATTCTTAATAGAAAGTTAGATTCACTACTTTGATCCATTATCACCCCCTCTAATGGGTGAGATTGGGACTTTCATTTAATCGTAGTTCAGTGAAAAATTAATATTATTAAATAATTCCTTGAACACTTACGAGTGTTAATCATTAGAGAACATTTCTACGTAAAGGGCGAACACGAAATTATCGCGACACATTCAACAGGGCATAACTTTTTACCATTGGATAAAAATCAACCGAATTTTGCACACTTTCTCATTGATGTGTATTGTCTTCATGCTGTCAAACTCGAAGTCGTGTTTTTCGATTCAACGAAAATGGAGGTGAACCAACGCGAGTCGAGAGAACAAATTCTTTCCAAACACCAGGAATTTCCTGACCTGTCGCACCGGCAGTTGGGAAAATGTTGAACATTCACCATTCAACCGTCTCCAGAGTGTTGAACCGGTTCCAGGAGCGGTTGACGTAGGACCACGGCAAAGGAGCTGGAAGAAAACCGGAACCGGAGAACAAAAAGACGGAGGGAAAGGTGAAGCGGATGATTAAAGCAAATCCCAACGTCTCAAGCCGTGATTTGGTTAAAAAGATCGGCATGTCGCAGAGCTACGTCCAGAATGTAAAGAAGAGAGCTGGACTACATACATACAAGGTACAGAACTTCCCAAACCGCGATGAGCGGCAACAATCGACGGCTAAAACTCGGGCACGGAAGCTCTACGAGAAGATGCTGACAAAATATGGCTGCTGTGTGATGGACGACGAAACGTATATAAAAGCCGATTTTAAGCAAATTCCGGGGTTGGAGTTTTTCACCGGCAAGACCAAGTTCGATGTGGACGACAAATTTAAGAAGAAGAAAATGTCGAAGTTCGCCTCCAAATATCTCGTTGGCAGGCCATCTGCTCTTGCAGACTGAGGAATGAGCCTTTCGTGACAAAGGGCACAGTAAATGGCGAGATCTACAAATCTGAGTGCCTCGAGAAACGCCTTTTGCCGTTCTTGCAGCAGCACGACGAAGCTCCGCTATTTTGGCCAGATTTGGCATCATGCCACTATTCTAAAAGTGTCCTGGAGTGGTATGAGGCCAATTCTGTCCATTTTGTTCCAAAGGACATGAACCCGCCAAACTGTCCGGAGCTGCGCCTGTTGGAGCAGTACTGCGCAATAATGAAACGGGAACTTCGGAAGAGCAAGAAGACAGTCAAAGACGAGAAGGACATGTTAAGTAATTGGAAAAAAAACTGAGAAACTGTTACCGGATGACACTGAAAAGACTTTGATGGAGGGCTTCAAGCGAAAATGCGTTCAATTTTACACTCAAGGCTCCATCGATTAATTTTTCTTTTGATTTTTTAAGTAAATATATGTATAAAACTACCCTAAAATTTTGGTTTTATCCTAAACATTATAAGAAAATTGGCATGACCTTTTCGGTGTCGCAATAATTTCGTGTTCGCCCTTTAATCAGAATTGTGTTTTACTCTAATTCACGATAGTTATTCACCAAAAAGTTCGAAAACTACCTTTTTTGACCCATTTTCACCCCCATCGACGGTACGTGAAATATTATAATTTCTGAAAATTTTCAAATGAAGTAAATCCCATTTGTTTGCGCTAATCTTTCATGAAGTTACAGCATGTCAAAAATCACTTTGAATTTTCGACTTCGCACTCTGTTCCTCTTATTTTTTTTTGTCGTGTATATTTATGCATAAACAAACGTCAAAATTTCAGTTTTTTGAAACCCGAAAAATCTTCCAGGGGAGTCTGAAAAGTCATTTTTTGACTAAAATTTTAAATCAAGACCTAGTCGATTTGTATTTGAGGATGAACTGGAAGAAGATGCTACGTATTGGTCTACATGTTCTTGGAGGCAACGATCATTTCCTGAATGGTAAAACTCAAAAGCATTCTTCTGGTCATTCATAAAATCGTTGTTGAGAACATGCGTTAGAAAAATGAGTCATTTTTAGGCAAGCGATTGGTATGCAGTTCCACTGCAGTGGTTGAATATTACACATAGATCAAATGAATTTGTCAAAAGTGATGCTATCTATATATCACACCGGAAACTTATCGAGTGATGAGTTTGTTTTTCTGGCAGAATGGTTAAAGGCTGTTACTGTTACGGGTAAATCGATAGACTGCATTCCTTGACACAAAATAAATATTTTTTGTTCGGTACTTTGCACGCAAATATTTCTAACACAAAATGCTTGTGAGCAGGCAAATTAGGTCGATTCTCTGCTCTTTGGCGTAGATTTCTGAAACATTTAGCTTTTTGACTACATGTCCTACCGAAAAATGAAGATGACTTCCGAGCACTTTTGAAAATGTGGTTGTTCTTTTAATAGACCGTTATGATAATATTAAATGTTCAACGAGCTTGTGCGAAATTTGCTCCCGATTGTTGTACTGCTTTATACATTCAATAAGGAAATTATACAACGGAGTCTATGACAATCTGGATATAAACAATATACAATATAATTGCATAATTTTATGTGGTATAATTCCGTGAACAATATTTAAAACCTTTAGAACTGATAAAAAGGTATTCTACAGTTCTTGCACATAATTACACATCACCGAATATCGCATTGTAACATGAGACTGAGATTCTAACAACGGAAACGCTAATTATAAAATAATGACACCAATAAATAGAAATTGAAGCAGCTAGCAATACAATTTTATTGACCAATTTCACGCCTGATATCTTGTGGCTCCAAAAATGTGTTCTCCACACAAGTTCAATCGATGGTAGTTCTTGCAACACCCACATGGGGTTTTCCTCCCGAATAGTTCGTGGAAACATTCTGAGTTATCCATCCCAACGCCGACAAACATGCGGTCACGTCGATGTGCGGTGGCCAAAATAGGGCAACAGATCGTTCCTATTATTTTATCTCACTTGTTCCAATGCTCGCCGAGCGGCATAACTCTGCACAGCATTAATTGATTTGGCTCAAATGATAGCTTCGAATGCACGTCGATTGGTAAATAGGACCGAAATTAAATCACGGGAATTTCATCGGGCGTTGCATGTGGAACGGTCCCAAAAAGTGGTCCGTGACAAACTCACACCGTATATAGCCGTATGCTTGCTCCGGAACTTGTCCTTCCGCAATTTCACCATTTTGCTGTGGGTGAAATACGTTCGGATAGTTTAGTATAATTACAGCGTACACACATTAATTGCTTTTCCGCACTTTCAATTTACTGCAGCATGCGCGGCTGCTGCGTTCACAGATTTTATTGGAAAAATGGATTGCCTGAGTGCGAACAGCGTTCGCCACATTGTTCAGTTTTAAATTGCGTTCAAATCGCGGTCTGGAACTTTGTGAATCTGAACACTAATCGCTAGAAGCACCAATGAAGTCACCTGTCAGCGTTGATTCATTTGTGTGATGCAATGTCCCAGTGCAATTCACAATCAGGCAATCGTGTCCCTGAGAGGGAAACAACACCGACAAACTCGATATCCATACAGGTTTGTGGTGCGCACTTGCGATCGATTGTGATTTAATACCACTAATTAATTTATCATCATAAATCCGCCGAGGGCAATGGTGCAGCATTCGTTCCGCATGATTCTCCGTTCGCTACATTCCGTCCAACAAACTATTCGCCACGCAACATTACCATGTTTCAGTGGGAAACGTTAAATTGCCACCGATGGCAATTGATGATAATTAAAGGATTTTGAATTGAACCATCTCGACAAATTCAATTTCACTCGTTAATGTGCGAAAATTAATGCGTTATCATGAAAACTGTAGCTGGTTCGGACGCGAATTTTTCGGGTGCAATCGAAGCCAACATAAAATTAAGATGCAATTGAGTTCATCCACCCTTAGCATTCATCGATCGCAATGATACCTTACACATGGTCATACGGCACTTTCGAATGTAACACCAACGAAACGAGGCGGACGTAAGCCAAAAGTGAATAAGTAAATAAGCACAAAAACACACATAACCCGCGAACACAAGAGCTCTAAATAAATATTGAACTGAATAAATTGCATGTACACATGTAGCCAGGAATTACATCCCTGCAGTCATATAATATCCATTTTCCTTCCTCTCTGTTTCGCAGTTATTTTCGTACGAGCGAACCATACGATACGGAACGGTTTTTCCTCGCTTTTCTCAACGAACCAGCTGATGCCTCGTACATTGCATATTATGGTTCGGTGTTTAGGCCGTAGCATGACCGAGGTTTATGTGCTCCAACTGGATTCTCTTGCATCCTAACATGATAGGTAAGGATAATACGAAGGTTGGTAGTGAGTCAGTAATCCGAAATACAGCATCTTGTGGATGTTATCAAGGAAGACTGAGCCTTGACCGAGGATTGTAGGTGAGATGTTACTATGTTTTATATGGAAACTAGCTGACCCGGCAAACGTCGTCCCGACCAATATTTCTTTTTTGTTATCAATTCAAACATTCACGTTTTTTTAGTATGAGTAAGTTCATGTGCTCCCGTGGCCGAGTGGTTAGCGTCATAACTAACATGCCGGGTGTTCGGGTTCGATTCCCGTTCTGGTCGGGGGAATTTTTCGTCAAAGAAATTTCCTCCGACTTGCACTGTGATCACGCGTATTCTAGAGCTTGCCACTCAGAATGCATTCAAGGCGTGTTATTTGGCATAGAAATCTCAACTAAGTACTAATAAAAATGACGCAAGTAATACTACGTTGAGACGGTGAAGTTCCTCTAGGAACGTTAGTGCCATTGAAGAAGAAGAAGAAGAAGTTCATGGGTCCAATCGCAGAACTTTTCATTGGTTGATATTCTAATCGACCCCGTTGAATTTACCTTTTACTAAAAATTCCTAGTACTGCTACCAAAACTCATCATTATAATATCAGATTATTTTCAGACACAATTCTCATTCAAGATTTTTCAACCACCTACAAATAACGTGTTTCTCCGTTACATGGAATAAATGTTTCTTACAGAAAATATAATAGAATAAAGACGGCCCTAAATCGGACAATTTCTTTCTCGAGTTCTGCTCTTATCAACACATTCGGCGATACTTTTTTATTGGTATTGATAGAAGAAGATATAGGAGTGCGTTCCATCACATTAAAACCCATTTCCACTTTCGAACAAAGATAAATTTTGCTAGCGCAAACATCAAATGGACTAATAGCACTTGTCACTATGTAATTGTAGAACATATGGGAAATCAATTTTCAGAATTTTCCCTTTTTCCTTCAGAGTTTTCCGAAAATTTTCAATTGTCATGTTTGGTTGGAATATTTTTGGTTGAAATATGTGTAATATTTTTATGGAATCATTCCAGAGGAAGGAGGGGTGTCATACCATCATAGAAACATTTCTCATACCCAAAAACCATCACATCCCAAATTGTGCTTGATTAGTTCTCGAGTTATGCAGAAGTTTGTGTTTGTGTGCCCACTTTAACTTGCGTTTCATTTGTATGGCAGCATATTTCTCTATTGGGCGAAGCTCCGGCGCGTTGGGCGGGTTCATTTCCTTTGGCACGAAGGTGACCCCGTTGGCTTCGTACCACTCCAACACGTCCTTTGAATAGTGGCACGAAGCGAGATCCGGCCAGAAGATGGTCCGGCCCTCGTGCCGCTTCTGTAGGCACTCCTTAAGGTAAACCTGCCCGTTTACCGTGCCGGTCATCACGAAGGGGGCGCTCCGCTTTCCGCAAGAGCAGATCGCTTGCAACACCATGTACTTTTTGGCAAACTTAGATAGTTTCTGCTTGCGAATCTCCTCCGGAACACTGAATTTGTCCTCTGCGGAGAAGAACAACAGGACCGGCAGCTGACGAAAGTCCACTTTGACGTGGGTTTCGTCGTCCATTACCAGGCAATCCCCACCATGTTTTGCCTTTCGTCGCGGTTAGGAGCATTCTGAACCTTGTATGTACGCAGGCCCTCCCGCTGCTTGATCCGCTGGACGAATGAACTTGACAAATTCAGCTTATTGGCGACATGCCGGACCGAACTTCTCGGATCACGTCTAAACTGCTTAACTACGCGCTTGTGATCTTTTTCACTGACGGAGCATCCATTTTTGCCGTTCTTCACCTTCCGGTCGATGGTTAGGTTCTCGAAGTATCGTTTTAGTACTCTGCTGACCGTGGATTGGACGATTCCCAGCATCTTACCGATGTCCCGATGTGACAACTCCGGATTCTCGAAATGAATGCACCGGATTAATTCACGACGCTATTTTTCGTTCGACGACATTTTTCCAAATTTACGAAAAATTTACAGTGAAGCATGGCCAACGTGATCTATACACTCTTATCTGATTATAAGCGAAAGCTGAAGATATAATTCCTGAAAATTAAATTTCTACAGCGTTTTTTCCGTGATGCAATTTGATGTGACCCACCCTTTATGCCTAATTTGGTTCCATTTGCTTGTTTAATTCTCGAGTTATGCAGAAATTTGTGTTTCATTTCTATGGCAGATTTTTATGATCTTCTTGAAGACATACTCGAAGGCAAATGTTAGAATTCAATGTCTGAAAGATAAATATTGCAGTTAATCATCTATCTCTTAAAAATTTTACCTCTCCAATTTCTAAGCCTCCAAAATCCTCTATCAAAACCACTCACTGCCAAATCCTCCTCACTATCATCTGAAAAGTTGACTTCATGATTATCAGCATTGTCTATACTTGATCTACCTGACTGAAGATGTAAACTATCTAGGATGTTTGAAAGATTATCTATTTGCTGTTCAATAAGGCTTGATTCTGACATTACAAATGAACACCCGGCTTGGTCAGAATCACTATCAGTAACGCTTGTATCTGCTTCATATGACGCGCTTCTTTCCTAGTCAACTACCGCATAATCAGGAGAGTTCACCATGGCCGATGAATTAACTTTATCTTCGATGTTTTTAACGGGAACGCTTGGATTAACCACAGAACCTGGCTGGTTATCAATATCTTAAACGGCAATATTTTAGTTCATCTTGACAGGTTGTTTAACCGAATATTTTCTATCAGCACCAGTACGACATGATTGACTGGTAGATACACCCCCTGCTCCAGCTTCCTTCCCGGTATCAACTATGGAACGGGTATCCGCCTTCATTTGATCTGACGCTTAATTAGTCGCCCAGACATCGATAACTGAACTCCATAATTTCTTTCTCCGAAGATCTCACGTATTACAGCCGGAGTCCAAGCAGGTTTATTTGGATTCCTGTAATCTCTTACAATGACCCTATCACCGATTTTAAAAGTAGTTGTTCTAGTGCCTCGGAAATTTTTGATTTGGGATTGTTGACGATTGCAAATATGACGGACAGCTATAGACGCAGATTCTGTACTTTGAGGGTCCTTGTACGGATTGAGTAAGTCCAGTGTCGTTCTAATATCTCGCCCTAGCATGGCTTTTGCTGGAGAGATTTGAGTCGTGCAATGTACTGACTTACGATATCCAATCAAAAAGTTTGCCATTATTCCCCGAACATATTTCTCACCTACAGATAAACTTTTTATCAACGCTTTCTTGAAGGTTTTGACGAAATTTTCTGCTTCTCCATTTGTAGCCGGGTGTTCGGGACTAGTTAAAATTTGTTTGATACCGTTAGCCGCAAGAAAAGTTTTAACAGATTCTGCTATAAATTATTATTGTGCAAAACGCATGCCGAACAATTTTTCACAGTACATTCAATGTCAAAGTCAACATTGGGCCACCACACATTAGCTCTACCAATGCTTTTAGATTTCCCGATTCCTTAATGCGATTTATGAATTTGCGTTAATACATTCTTCCTTAAAGATGTTGGCCACCACTCTATGTCCCCTCATGATAACACCTTCTTCTAAGGATAGTTCGTCGATTACTTTAGCATATGGTCCTGCCTTAATCCTATTCATTTCAATTTTTCCATTTAAATAATCCATGACCATTTTAAGATGCGTATCTGTGTCAGATTCTTTTCTTAACTTCTCCATTGACAGTAATCCGCATACCTCTCGATTAATAAAATTTAGATACGAGTCTTCTTCCTTCCATAATCTCCAGGATTCCGTGGGAAATCGTGATGCAAAATCTGCTACGTTCAACTGTGATCTAACATGACCGATCTCATAATTGAAACCAGATAGGAAGTACGCCCATCTCTGCATACGGCTGGCTGCAATGGTAGGGATTCTCTTACGCGGATGAAGCAAACTCAATAACGGTTTATGATCCGTTCGAATGACAAACTTGTTACCCACCAAGTATAAAAAATATTTATTCAAACCGTACACTATTGCAAGGGCCTCCCTGTCTATCACACTATAATTCACTTCTGATGCATGGAGTATTCCGGAGGCAAATGCTACTGGTCTTTCCACTCCGTTAATAGTCTGGCTCAGCACAGCTGAAACTCCCACATTTGATACATCACACCTTAAAATCAATTCAGCCTTCGGATCATAGTGAGCCAAGGTGATGTCACGACAAATTTTTTCGACTGTCCACTGGAATTTGACACATTTCTTCAATAATTTATATATCAGGCTCATCAAAGTAGCTAAATTTTTCACGAATTTGGCGTAGTAGCTCACTAACCCTGCAAAAGCTCTGACTTCACTAACATTCTTTGGTTCGGGCGCATCTCGAATTGCTCTAATACGCTCGTCCATTTTCCTTAATCCGTCTTTGTTAATAACATATCGCAAGAAGTTAACTTCACTCTTAAAAAAACGGCACTTCTCTTTGTTCAATTTTAAACCGGATTCTTCAATCACTTTAAATACACGTTGAAGCCTTTCCAGATGTTCCTCATCTGAGTTCCCAGTGATAACAACATCATCCAGGAAATTTTGTACTTCCGGGATCCCACAAAGCAGTTTTTAAATTTCACGCTAAACGATACCAGATGCCGGTTTTACTCCGAAGGGCAAACGATTCATTTTGTACATTTTGTTTAAAATCGGTTGCGCTCCATCCTCTACATCGAGAGATATGGTTTGGTACTTGTAATGTCCTAATTTGTCTGTAAAAAGCTGTTCATGCTTCTTCAATAATTTTTGTAAGTTTGTTTCAGTGCCAGATATAATTTTGTTCACTAAGGCAAGACGAATGCCGAAAGCCTGCATGAAATTTTTGCCCAAAAGCGGAGGACCATCCTCCTCAACTATTGTTACTAGAATATTTCTACAGGTACCATTGTATTCCATTACTGGTCGTATCACTCCTACTACTTTTAACTTTTCACATGAATAGAGCATTAACTTCAAGGATGTTTTTTCCAACTTGCAACTGCTCAACCATTTTTTATATAATGAGCTCGGAAAAACACATACGCCTGCACCAGAATCTATTTCCATTCTGTGTGCTGATTTGGCAATCCTGACATCAACCTTGAATCCTCCATCAACTTCATTACACATTAATTTGTTCATATGTAAGCTCAACTCACTTATAAAATTCTGCTCCAATTCAATTTTGCCACCGTTACTATCGTTGTCCTCTCGACCGCTTACTTCCACTTCCGACACGTCAAATGCTTATAACGACAGTCGTTCCTCTGGTGTCCAATCCTATTGCAAACTCGACATCTTTTCATTTGGCTGGACGGCTGTTGTTTATCCGACCAACGTGTTTGTTTAGAATCCTTTTCTGCTCGGTACAGCTCGCGTTGTCTCTCATTCTTCGTGTACTTCACCTCTGCACAGGCTTCTACCTCATACTTCAGTGCTATTTCCAGTGCTTTTCCAACGTTAACTTTTCATCTTCTTCGGTCGAAAGCTTTACCAGTCAGCCCGACCACAAATTTGTTAATCAAGTTATGTTGCAGTTTGTCTCCAAATTTTCAGTTAGAAGCCAGATTTTTTATTCGAACGATCCATTCATTTACAGTTTCCGGTCCACCTTCTCCATGTTGAGCTCGAAGGAATACCCTTCTTTCCTTGTGAACTATTACCGGAGGGGTGAAATGAGTTGACAGAGCTGTACACAAGAAATCATATGTTTTTGCTTTCGGTTGATCCGATGTACACAAATCCCTTAGCAACTTATACGCCTTTGCGCTGCGTTTTTCACACCACCTCTGGAATCTGGTTGGACACAAAAAAACTGTTCCAATTGTTCTTTGTGAAGTTCCCATTCCTCGGATTCACCTTCGAAATATCGGAAACTCGCTGAAGACGCCATTTTGTAACAAACTGAAACTATGTTGCTTTTGTGTTTTTTTTGTTTTACTGCTTCCAGATAGTCACTTTCATTGCTTCACGATATTTCCGGATCCCTTGCTCGTCGCCAATGTAATATCCGCGGAAATAAAGATACTTAAAGCGTTAACTATAATAATGTTTATTCCTGTATAACGTTGCGTCTACAATTCAACTCCATTGACAACTGACGGAGGGATCAGTCAACGGTTTTCTCTCTACGATTAAATCATTACAAAAACCTTCCCCGGCTCCAAAAACCCCTACATATCAATTTTCATGTTGATCAGTTTGGTAGTTTCCGAGTCCATAAGAATCAGACAGGCAGACAGAAATCCATTTTTATATATTAGGCTGTCAAAAAAGTCCTGCGGTATTTTTTTTTGAATTTTCATTTGTTCATAAAATTAGTCAATCATCTGTTTTAAGTCAAATATGCGCCGTTTTGTTCGATGACTTGTTCCCAACGAGATGCCAACTTCATAATACCCATGTTATAGAAGCTCGCTTCCTTATTGGCAAAAAACTCGGATAGCCAATTTTCACAGGCCTCTTTTGTGGCTAACTTCTGACTACCTAGCTCGTTCGCCATGGACAAAACCAGGTGGTAGTCACTTGGTGCAAGGTCCGGACTATACGGCGGATGCAAAAGAACCTCCCATCCGAGCTCCCGGAGCTTCTGGCGCGTCACCAAAGAAGTGTGTGGCCTGGCGTTGTCCTGATGGAAGACAATGCGGCCTCTGTTTATCAAAGATGGCCTCTTCTTCATGAGTGCTACCTTCAAGCGGTCCAGTTGTTGGCAGTACAGGTCCGAATTGAGCATTTGGCCATAGGGAAGCAGCTCATAATAGATTATTCCTTGACAATCCCACCAAACACACAGCAGAACCTTCTTGGCCGTTAATGAGGGCTTGGCCACCGTCTGAGCCGCTTCAGCGGGCTTCGACCACGACCGTTTGCGCTTCACGTTGTCGTAAGTGACCCACTTTCCATCGCCAGTTACCATTCGCTTCAGAAACGGGTCGATTTTGTTGCGATTCAGCAGCGATTCCCATGCGTCGATACGGTCAAAGATGTTTTTTTGCGTCAACGTGTGTGGCACCCATACATCGAGCTTCTTTGTGAATCCAAGCTTCTTCAAATGGTTAATAACGGTTTGATGACTTATCCCCAGCTCTTGGCCGATGCTACGGCTGCTACTATGCCGGTCTTTCTCGGCTAATTCAGCGATTTTGTCGCAATTTTCGACGACAGGCCTTCCGGAGCGTGGCGCATCTTCGACGACCTCTACGAAAACGTTGAAACCATCGTTGTGCGGTGGAAATGGAAACTGTATCGGGTCCATAAACTGCACAAATTTTATTGGCAGCTTGAGATGCATTTTTGCCTTTGTCATAGTAGTACTGTAAAATATGTCGGATTTTCTTTTTATTTTGCTCCATATTTGCGACACTATAACTCACGAACGACTTAACCAAACAAAACACTGTCAAGGACTATATTATAGCGCGCAAAAATACCTTTCCAACAAGCTATAGTATGACTCGATACAATGAATACAACTAGAACTACGCGCTTACAACGACACCTCGCGGAAATACCGCAGGACTTTTTTGACAGCCTAATATATGTAGATTCATAAGTTAGTGTTTAATATTACTGTGTTTGTAACGAGATCAGATTATTAGCTAATAAGATAAAAGGGGTTTTTTTATTGACTTATTATTATTTGACAAGCACATAAACATGAAGGTCTTCTCCAGTAAAGTATTTTGATATTTGAGTCAAGGTAATTTGAAAGACTTCCGTACTTACCTACCGTACTTATAGACCAAGTCCGGTGGATAATGACGCTGTGGAAAGTCAAAAAATGCATCGAAAAAAATATCGGGCCATTTGTAAAATATGTTTTTTTTTCTTTCTCGTAAATCAATTTAGATGAAGTGTATATTGACCATTCTTATCTATAATATTTCGCCATTTTTTAGGTAATTTCCGAGATCCATCTAAATAGCACTTCTATGGTCTATCGGTGAAAAACTATTTCAAATATTTTTTGACAGCTCTTATGTCGGCCACTGTTTTTCGATTAAGGGAATTTCGCATAAAGCTGAATTTTAAGACGGTGCAAGGTCCGAGCTATACGGTAAATGCATCGAAACATTCCGACCAAATTCCT
Source organism: Toxorhynchites rutilus septentrionalis (assembly GCF_029784135.1). Classification (NCBI taxonomy): domain Eukaryota; kingdom Metazoa; phylum Arthropoda; class Insecta; order Diptera; family Culicidae; genus Toxorhynchites; species Toxorhynchites rutilus. Next base: position 261,986,988 of record NC_073745.1, read on the forward strand.
TCAATTTGTGGCGAGTCATCAAAAATGTGTGTGGTTTCTAGTGACGCCACACGTACAGATTCATCTGGAAAAGCTCAGATTTTTTTTGAATTTTTTTTTTGTTCAGATTCTGTATGATACAGATTACAGGTTTTTGTACAATAGTACAGATAGGTACAGATTTTCTGGAGTGATAAAGTAATAACGCGTGGAGTTGCTAAAACAAATGAGGCAGAGATTTGATTCCGATTATTGGACCCTCAAGGCTGCTGCTATGTTAAATCTCAGAAATATTCCCAATCTAACAAGCACCAAAGTAGTATTGGAAGTAGTATTTTTTATATATCTCTGCTGCCTGCAAAGAAATGACAGTTTGCTCGTTTTTTAATGTTCTTATTGTGTCTCACTCCTCGTCGATCGATTTTTTTCTGATTATATCAACAACAAAACTAAACATCTAAATCGACAGAGCAACGATAATTGAATTGAATTGAACAAACAGCATAGGTCAGCTACAAACTTTTAACTACTGATGCAGTCAAAGTTTAGCGAAAGTGTGTATGACAATCATCAAACGATGCGATACAGATTTCTGAAAGAAAAAGTACAAATGAAAGTATTTCAGTATAATTGTGACAAAAATCAGACTGCTTGCAGGATACTGACTGCCCTTCGATTAATATCACATTCGCAAATGTTAATGTCTTTTACAGCAAATGTAGTATTTCTAGTATGTAAATATAAATATGAAGTTAGTAGGTACATGTAATATTTTACAGAAAATAAATGAATATTAATTTTTCATACTAATAAAACGAATTATTATCTGTAACGAATTTTTCAGATTTTTGGGACAGATTTAAAAAAAAATACACTTTTTTTTTTATCTGTATTATTGTATTATAGTGATTTTCAACTCATTTGGCTGGTTCGTCACTTTCTACATCCATTTTTGGAAGAATGTCGGGAGTGAGAATTGAACTCGTGACCTTTAGCGTGAGAGGCATGGATGTTACCACTACGCCAGATCGCCTCCGAAAAATACAGATAAAAAATGTTTTTACCCCTACCGGTACAGATGAAAATGTGGCAACACTGGTGATATCGCGTTGTCATGATGTAAGACAACAGCTTTGCTGTTGATTAATTCTGATCTGTTGTTTGGCAAGCATGGAAACAACAACAATGACAACACTTGCAAGTATCAAATATCATGCTACATGTTATTTAGTATTGCCTCAAAGGAATCACACCTCTAGGCATCGTTCGTACAACGCAAACCAAGCGCCAAACAAGCGTTCGCCATAGCATGCATACAGAGCCATACATTGGTGGCTTGAAACTACTAGGAATATAAACACTTCTCATAATTTTGCTCTATTCTCAAAAGAAACGCTTCTGTTAATATGACTGGCCTCGAAAAAAGTTTTATTACTTTCTCATGCTCGAGAGAAGCACAGCTGTCACCCTTAATGGAGGAAGTTTTGCTACTGGCAAGCGAAACCTAATCACATACAAAATTCCAGAGCAACATTCACTTTCTTGGTGACTAAACAAGTGCAATAAACTCTTTTTGTTAATAACAACCTCGAAAACAGTAGCAATGCTTCATTATGATCAATATTAGCGCAAATGCAATCCTAGTGGAAGGCAGTTTTGCGACTGGCACGCGACCCAAATAACTCATAACATTCCAGTAAGACATTCAAGATGCTTGGTATTCCCCAAATAATTTTTTGGTGCACAACCTTAACGCTTGCTTCGCCATAACGTCAGTTTAATGCATTGATGCATTCTCAAAGGCACCAACGAAGCCCTTATGATGACGTAAATTTTCCTCTTCCACGTTAACTGCTTAGAAGTTAAGACTGAATGATGCCACACAGCTTGTATTCTGCTATAACATCCATTGATGCGAATTCGCTGATGAGTTTGTCAAGAGCGACCGCCTTCACCACCAGCGGGGGGAGCTTGATTTCGGTTTCTGCCTGGGTAACGGCGTTTACATTTTCGACCGATGCGCCGAAATCGCCTACTCCGCTGTTATTCGATGTGGTGTCCCACTCGCGAGGGCTTGGTTCAGTGCGAGCGCTTTTCACTGCGTGCATCGCGTTTTCATCGCGTGCATCATTAGATGACGCTTGCCTCGAAATTTTATTGCCCCTGGCAATGCGTTCGTTTTTTGCAGGGCTCGAGCCTGCCTTCCTCTCCTTCTTGCTCATCACATACTACGCGAAGCGTCCAATTTATGACGCGGAAAGAAAAACACACGATACGAATAACGCGATAAACGAACAGAAAAACCAAACGACGATATCCAAGTTGGATTACCACTGGTGGAGTCCAATCTTAGATCGAAACGCAGCAAAAGCAAAGTGAACTGGATTGCTCAACAGTCCGATGCCGAATGAAAGTTTGCCTCAGCGAGATCCACTGTTTATACTCTAGGCAAGTATTCCCCTTCATTCTTCAGACTTCAAATTCTACGATTTCCCCTTCGTTGGTCGTCGATAAGTTGCTCGTTATTGAGAGCTCTGTTCGGGAAAGCACACAAATGGACAGAACAAATGTATGGGAAATTTAAAACGCTTAAAGTTTTCATGAATTTTAACCATTTACAAACCAAGGGATTCTAATGCATAGCATATTAAACAAATCTTAGGGAATTTCCGATTCATTTAGTATGTAAATCGCCAAAATCCGTTCGCGGCAAAAATAGTTATTAACGTTAACTTTATTTCATAAAAACGTGACCTGTTTTCTGATTTGGCACCCTTAATGAAAGACGTAGTTCTACGTCAAAAACGAAAACAGAATCATTGCGACATAAACTCCACCTTTGCACAGAAAGTACGCTCTCGCTAGAATATTGCATATTCTCTGAGGAAAATTTTCACTTCCCGTTTGGTAGCAACATCGTTGCCGGCGAGCGTCGAGTGGAAATAAATTGCCTTTCTTTCAAGATGCACGGAAGATGGATATAGGTGCGATAACACTAAGTAATAATAAACAACATGAAGCATAAAACTTGATACTTGCAAACATTGCTATTTTTGTTGTTTTTATGAGTTACCAAAGATATATTGAGATGGTTTAGGGATGTGAAATAACGGTGAGTGCTTTTGGAACAAATATTTGATCGCATGTGGCAAAGGCATGCCAAATTTCAAAAACCGACCATGTCCATTTTGTTTGTTGGCCCAAATTACCTGTGCAAAGTTTTAGCTCGATTGGACATGACTTAGGGGTGCCTCAAAGCGCTACATGTTTTGATTTTTTGATCCTCGAAAATCTACCAAGGGGGGAGTGAAGGGAATTTGGAAAATTGAAATTTTGTTTTCGATGCCAAGTGAAGCCAAGAAACGCATGAAACGTCAAGATCTGGTGTCATACCGAAAAAAAATTCTGGCCTAAAATCGATCTTTCGGGACTGAGTGGCCAAAAAATCAAAACTTTGAGTGCTTTGAGGCACCTCTAAATCATGTCCGATTGAGCTGAAATTTAGCACAGGTGTTTTTTTGACGTAGGACTACGTCTAACCGGAAAATATAGGGGGTGAAATGGAAATCTAGGCACTGAACAAGTAGGAAAAAATGCAAGATTTGGAAAGCTTATAACTCGAGCATTTTTCAATAGATCGCAAAGGTTTTTGCATCAATTGATAGGAAATATATCTACGCATCTATCATAACGAATAACATTTCATTTTTCTTGAGATAAATAATTGAATAATTGTGAAATATCAAGCATTGTCCAAATGCACTATGTGCCCATTTTTGATTGGTCCATTTTGTGCTCCTCAAATCGTACCGACCAAAACGGGCAACCAGAGCAGCAGTAAAATAGAATGAAGCACGATTGGAAAGGAAAAAGAAAAAAATGAACGAAACAATGGTCGCAGTCTCACACATGCGTAATTCTCGAACCAGACAGTCAGCTTAAAAATCCCCGCTCCGCTGCCGTAACGATCATTCTCATTCAAACCGTACACCACATCAGTTCGCATCACAACACATCAACAAACCAACCCAAGCAGCCATGTATGGACATGGTAAAGGAGGAGAAGTGAAGGGAAAGGCAAAATCCCGCTCGAACCGTGTTGGTTTGGAGTTCCCCGCAAGGGTAGCTAGGCCGAGCGCGTTAGTACCAGTGCACCAGTCTACCTAGCCGGCGTTATATAGTTTCGGCCGCCGAAGTGATCGAGTTAGCTGGCAAAGCTGCTCGCGACGATAAGAAAACCCGCATTCGGAACAGAACACATTCGGTTCGGCGACATCAAGACAACAGGCAGTTGCAGCGAGTGGCGAGTGGCAAACACAATCGCAAAACGGCATCAGGTAGCAGAAGAAAAAAGTTTGTTCTTTATCAACTGCAAACAAATCCAGAACAAGGCGGCATCGAGGGCTTTTGAAATGGGTTTTTTCAAAACCACGAGTACTAAGTTTTCTAAATAGGAACCATTCCAAGGCGCTTTTCAGGGCCATTAAACCTTCCAAAAAAGAGTTTAGGAAATACAGTTCAATGTTTTCTAAAACAATATCCAAAATAATAATAAAACACAAATAGATTTTTTCATAATTTGTTTGCCAGGATATGATGAGTATGTGAATTTGGCAGTTGTTCTGAGCTTATTGATTTTCACCAATTCTTAAATTGCTTCTAGATTGAAAGTACAGTAATTTACACTTATCTCGACATTTAGCTAATTGGACGGACCTGTAATGCGACATATTTAGTTGGACATTTTTGTAAACTAGAGTTCGGGGTCCAAATTATGACCCCACATTGAAAGTCGACACTGTACCACTGTCATCGCAAATGTTCAATTACAAGTTAAAATCGCCTCCAATGCGACACTGAGTGGTGGTAATGCGACGTGCCATTGAATGTAATTTACTGTACAATATGACACAAGCTGGATGGGAAGAAATTTTCCAACTGTGAAAGCTGTGGCGAGTGGCAAACGCAATCGCTAAACAGAAAGATTTAGCCGAACAAGATGGGGATATCGAGTGATAACAAAACAATAAACTCTTTAGATTGAAGATAATTTTGTGATCCTGAAAAGGACCCTTTTTAGCCTGCATGTGAATCCAACGAGCGAACAAATCGTAATGAATGTATTTTTTTTGCCATTGCTGCCTTTTAACGCTCATTCGTTCGTCTCGTTGGACTCGCCCCTTTGGCTGAGTCTGCCGATTTGTCTCTATCCTGTGAGTGTGTACCGCTAGAGTATAAAACACGCAGACCCCAAAACAATATCTTATTTTCTTTCAAACCGTAAACCCGTGTGGTTGTACGGCATCGGCATCGTGGACGTAACAAGGGAGGACAAGTTAAGGGAAAGGCAAAGTCTCACTCGAACCGTGCAGGTCTCCAGTTCCCTGTTGGTCGCATTCACTGATTGCTCCGCAAGGGTAACTAGGCCGAACGGATTGGTGCCGGAGCACCAGTATACCTAACAGCGATTACAGAGTTTCGGCCGTCGGAGTGCTCGAGTTGGCTTGCAAAGCTGATCACGACAATCAGAAAACAAGCATCAAGAACAGAGCAGCTTCGGTTCGGCGCTCATCAAGGCAACAACTAGTTTCAGCGAGTGGGAAACGCAATCGCAAAACGGCAGCAGGTAGAAGAAAGAAAAAGTTTGTTTATACAGACTGCTTTGGTGGCAAAACCAGCCACCGTAAAACACGGCGCTTTTCAGGGCCATTAAACCTTTCAAAGAAGAGTTATTAAAAGTTTTTCACAATACCAATGCATTCTAAAGTGACATAATATGACATATAATATAAAGTGATTTTTTTGTTTATGCTTGTTCTTGAACTTATTGGTGGTTGGGGTCTTTTAAATTGATCATTCAGTTTTCACAAACCCATACATGGTCTCCGAATTAAAAGTGGCTTCAATTTACAACACATTGTATGCAGGATGGCATTCACGAATTTTCTCGGTAGCGAGAACTGCTTTCTTAGGTTGATAACTGATGTTGAAAATTGACTGACGTTACATCTGCATTGCATAGAGAAATAACTAAGGAGCAACACGATGAGCTATGTATTTTCTGCTGCTCTGTTCTTATTTTAAAGGACTTTAATCCGAAGGTCATCCGTCCCTGTATTTACTGTTGGTTTTTCAGAACGCTTATAGCTCGTTTATTTCTCGACAGATCGTAGAGTTCGTCTCCAAAACCTCAGTTCTTTTTCATTTTTATTTACTTTGTTTGCGGAGACTACAAATCTTACAATTCATTCGTCTACGAAACCACAGCTTAAGGTACGGTAATGTGCTCAATAGTGAAATATAGCTGATGACCACCTATGCATTCCCTATCACAGCCATCATTTTGATTGTACGATATGTGTATACGCCGAATGATGCCCGACGTTGAACATTTAATAAGTACAAAGCCTTCAGAAAAAAATCAAGAATCAAGTTTGTAAAAAAAACGCAAAAACACAACACCAAAGGTTCTTTTCAGAACCTCCAACATGTTCATAAAGAGTAAACAGTAAACTAATCCATATTTCAGGTAGATAGGTAGGTATTCACGTAGGAGAAGAAAATAAAACAATATATTTAAAATATATATTTAGCAAAAGCTGTCCCCTTTGTATAGTCCTACGTCACTCCGGTTATGTCACCGACATTACCCACCCATCTTTTTTTTTAAATAAGATAATTATTTTTTTCCATACCTTCATTTTCTCTCAGGCTAAGTCTCAAAAGGTCGATTTTCGGCCAAAATTTTTTTTTCGAGATCACACCAGATCTCGACGTTTCATGCATTTTTATGTTATTCGATTTTCGAATTTCGATTCTCCAAATTTCCTTTGTAAGATTTTAGATGATAAAAAAATCAACACCTTGAGCGCTTTGAGGCACCCCTATCATGTCCGATTGAGCTGAAACTTTGCACAGATAATTTTTTGGGCCAATAATTTGTTAATAATGTACATGGTCGGTTTTTAAAATTCGATGATGAATTTTTTTCCATACATCCATTGCCACCCTAGAGTGTATGTGTCAAATGTGAAAAAGGCCACTGGGAGCGCGATGAATACTCAGTGCAATGCGTGCATTGACATGAAGAAACAAATTGTGACATTTGACCACATCGTGTATTGTTCTCGCAAAGGCAATAGAGAATCGTTTCTTCTAGAACCGCTTTTCCAAAGCCAAGGGGTAATGATTTATCTTTTTCAGACTCACCAGAGTGATTTATGAAATTTCTTTGCATTTATGAATATATTAAGCTGTCAAAAAAGTCCTGCGGTATTTCCGCGAGGTGTCGTTGTAAACGCGTAGTTCTAGTTGTATTCATTGTATCGAGTCATAAGGCTGATTTAGACGATGCCAAGTTACTTGTACCAGTATCGAACAAGTAATTGGCCTCTAACTTGAACAGAGTGTCTGTTCTCTATTCACTGGATACTTCAACTGGAGCGCTGACTGGCATCGTCTAAATCAGCCTATACTATAGCTTGTTGGAAAGGTATTTTTGCGCGCTATAATATAGTCCTTGACAGTGTTTTGTTTGGTTAAGTCGTTCGTGAGTTATAGTGTCGCAAATATGGAGCAAAATAAAAAGAAAATCCGACATATTTTACAGTACTACTATGACAAAGGCAAAAATGCATCTCAAGCTGCCAATAAAATTTGTGCAGTTTATGGACCCGATACAGTTTCCATTTCCACCGCACAACGATGGCTTCAACGTTTTCGTTCTGGTGTAGATGTCGTCGAAGATGCGCCACGCTCCGGAAGGCCTGTCGTCGAAAATTGCGACAAAATCGCTGAATTAGCCGAGAAAGACCGGCATAGTAGCAGCCGTAGCATCGGCCAAGAGCTGGGGATAAGTCATCAAACCGTTATTAACCATTTAAAGAAGCTTGGATTCACAAAGAAGCTCGATGTATGGGTGCCACACACGTTGACGCAAAAAAACATCTTTGACCGTATCGACGCATGTGAATCGCTGCTGAATCGCAACAAAATCGACCCGTTTCTGAAGCGGATGGTGACTGGCGATGAAAAGTGGGTCACTTACGACAACGTGAAGCGCAAACGGTCGTGGTCGAAGCCCGCTGAAGCGGCTCAGACGGTGGCCAAGCCCTCATTAACGGCCAAGAAGGTTCTGCTGTGTGTTTGGTGGGATTGTCAAGGAATAATCTATTATGAGCTGCTTCCCTATGGCCAAACGCTCAATTCGGACCTGTACTGCCAAAAACTGGACCGCTTGAAGGTAGCACTCATGAAGAAGAGGCCATCTTTGATGATCAGAGGCCGCATTGTTTTCCATCAGGACAACGCCAGGCCACACACTTCTTTGGTGACGCGCCAGAAGCTCCGGGAGCTCGGATGGGAGGTTCTTTTGCATCCGTCGTATAGTCCGGACCTTGCACTAAGTGACTACCACCTGTTTTTGTCCATGGCGAACGAGCTAGGTAGTCAGAAGTTAGCCACAAAAGAGGCCTGTGAAAATTGGCTATCCGAGTTTTTTACCAATAAGGAAGCGAGCTTCTATAATAGGGGTATTATGAAGTTGGCATCTCGTTGGGAACAAGTCATCGAACAAAACGGCGCATATTTGACTTAAAACAGATGATTGTAACTAATTTTATGAACAAATGAAAATTCAAAAAAAAAACCACAGGACTTTTTTGACAGCCTAATATAATACAAATGAAACACAAATTTCGGCATTACTCGAGAATTAATCAAGCAAATGTAACCAAATTAGGCATATAGAGATTTTAGGGTACATTAAATATTTCTATGGTGATAAGACACTCCACCCCCCTCTCTAAGGGGGAGCTGACAAACGAATGAAACACAAATTTCTACATTACTCGAGAATTAATCAAGCAAATGCAACCAAATAAGGCATCTGGAGGTTTTAGGGTGCAATGAATGTTTCAATGGTGGTTAGAAACTCCATCCCCCTCTCTAAGGGCGGTGAGGGGGTGGCGTGGGTTGTCTGCCATAAAAATGAAACACAAATTTCTGCATTACTCGAGAATTAATCAAGAAAATTAGACGAAATTTGGCATGTGGAGGTTTTAGGATGCAATAAATGTTTCTATGATGGTTCGACACTCCTCCCCCCTCTCCTAGAGTGGACTGTCATACAACTGAAAAATAAATTTCTGCATAACTAGAAAACTAATCAAGCAATCGGAGCCAAATTTGGCATGTGAAGATTTTAGGGGGCACAAAACGTTTCTATGGTGAATAGACACTCCTCCCTCCTCTCTAAGGGAAGTAGAGGGGGAGGGGTCTGTCTTTATTCTATCATATTTTCTGTATCAAACATTTATTACATGTGGGGGGTCTTCGTAGCCACTTGGTTACGCGTTCGCTTACTAAGCGATCGATCGTGAGTTCAAACTCAGGGCCCTCAATTGACCATCTTTGTGTTGTTATAGAATAACTACGTCCACGCAACCATCATCAGCAATGGAGATCGATCCACGGTCGAACAAAGATCGATTCATCCATACAACTGCTCTGCTCTGTATGAAACATCGGGCTGCTGCTCTATAAATAACCCAACAATGATCAATATCAACTGTCTCCGCTATCCGGTCTGCTGAACAATGGAAGAACAGAAAGAATACCCTTACGCTACTACAGTGTAATTTACCATAATGTAATGGAACAGAAAAACCTAACGCCTAAATGGCTACCACTACTGTGTAATTTACAGTTTATAGAACGAATTTATAGAAACCTAAACATATGTACATGTACACGATTCAAACCCGGCTCTGTTACAGCTAAAATGCTAATGAGCCTAATAAATAAACGAATGAGATAAAAAAAAATTATTCCATGTAACGGAGAAACATGTTATTTGCAAGTTGTTGATAAATCTTGAACGAGAATTGTGTCTGTAAATAATCTGATATTATAATGATGAGTTTTGGTAGAAGTACTAGGATTTTATTTAGTAAAAATAAATTCAACGGGGTCGATTAGAAGATCAATCAATGAACAGTTCTGCGATTGGACTCATGAACTTGCGCTCAGTAAGAAAACGTGAATGTTTGAAGGTACTGATAACAAAAAACAAATTTTAGGCGGGACGAAGTTTGCCGGGTCAGCTAGTTTTTCATATATATTTTTTCTCGAAAGCTCAGGCCTTTTCACATAACATATCCAAAAATCAGATAGGCTTTTTTCGTTTTTATGTTATGATTTTTCAAAGTTTCCAATTTTTCAGTCTCCGTTCAATATTCCTAAAAAATATGAAAAATATGGAAAACAAATTATAGAGATTGGGATCCAATACACGACCGCTTAGGATGTAGGATTACGCATTCGTTTTTTTTAATTTACTTGTTTATCATTTCGGATATTGTTGGCGGAAGTAAAACCCCGAACACTAAGATTTGATAGCATGTATTTATCTGCTTCAAAGCGGCAAAAGTAGTTACAATTATGTTTTAATAACAATTTTAGGCATTTAAAGCATCTTACAATTTAGTGCATTAGTTCAATTTTGGGAGTTAGAAACCGCACTATAGAATAATAAATTTTCTCCACAGAAGTGATAACTAATATCTAGAACGTAGTTAGTCTATAACAACACAAAGATGGTCAACTGAGGGCCCTGAGCTTGAACTCACGATCGATCGCTTACTATGCGAACGCGCAACCAATGTGACTATGAAGACACTCGGTACTGGTTATAGATCACTGCAATTTTTAAGCTATCGGAACATGTTTTCGGGTTTCGACATTTTGTCTTTCGAATGAAGTGATAATCAGAATAATTTTCTTTGTGAGCCGGCGATGTAGGCTCAGCTTGACTTTTTTCTACATAATGTGAAGAAAAACATGATTACGCCTGCTTGATCATGGCTCGGCTCGATGGGTTGATGACAATTTCAGATGCACAGCGAGTGAAATATTCGCTCGCGTCCACAGCTCGAGAGGAAACGAAGATGACACAGAACGAGCAGAACGCTGTTTTGGGTATACACGTATGGTTTTTAGTCGGTTGTTACGCGAATTTTCCATAAACGCGGTTTTTTTACTCGAATTTTCTGATCAACGCGGTTTCTACGGGCTTTAATACGAGATAGGGAAAAGGGAGGCAAGTTGGCGAGGGAGGCAAGATGACGAATCGGTTATTTGACCCGTTGTAATGAAGGTAGCGCAACCTACTTTTTACTGAAGATGCAATGTAATGAAGGTAGCGCCACCTACTTTTTACTGAAGATGCATCATAACAAGGCCAAACTTTGTACTCGGTAACTCTGCCGAAAACGTTATCACAAAAAAAGTAAAAATTAAATTGAGAAAAATCGTGATTTTGTTACTTTTTTCCGTTTTTTCAAATTTCATTATCCAGTTTATGAGAAAAGTTAAAATTTAAATATTATTTTATACATGATAAAGGTACTCTATTGTACATAATCTGTTTGTTTCCGGCGAGTTTCAATCATGATTTTTTTTCAGCAATTTTTTTTACTGAAAAAGTCGCTTGGGGGCAAGTTGGCGAACTGCAACAATATGTTAATGTTTGGTTTTTTATTGCAGATGGTTAGAACTTATAAGCGAAAAAGATATTGGTCGGACACCAGTTTGGAGAATGTTATGAAAGCTATAGAAGAAGGTTTGCCTGTTCTGGGTGCCAGAACCAACTTTAAGACGCCATCGACGAAAATATCCAAACATGGAGGTTAGATTTTCAATTCAGCATTTGCGTTTCCATGTTCTTTATACAAGAAATATTGAATCTGTATCAATTTCAAGATACGTCGTCCAATAAAGGCCGCTTCAAAGCCACATTCAGGTCCAGCTTCGGTTAAAAATGGAATAGAGCACCCTTTCAAAGGAACATGCGCTGGACGGACATGGGTTGAAATGTTTATGAAGGCTCGTAAGCTATCTTTGAGAAAGCCAGAAAATACCTCAGCGGCTCGATTAATGGCGTTCAATGAAGAAAATTGTGACTTATTTTTTCGAACTTTGGGAGATATACGAGGTCAGTATTGTTTTCCTGTGTGTGACATTTACAGTGTTGATGAAAATGGCATTTCCACTGTTCCAACCAAGGATAAATAAATAATTATTATTACATTTTGTTAATTTTTATGTGACCAAACCATATTCGCCGACTTGCCTCCAGGCATTCGCCATCTCCACGTGGAGGCAAGATGGCGAATTCGACGCTTTTTGCGCAAAGCTTTTGGGTGGACAAGTTCTTTAGTTTTTTTGCCCATTCAATAGATAATATGATAGAAAACGCTTCAGGCTATATGAATCAGGATCAACATTAAAAAAAAATGGGTGGGCTATATCTATGATATAACCGCAAGGTTGACGTGGGACTACCGTTGGCCTAGTTATCCTTTGTATTGATTAAATTATTGATTGGATGGATTCAAAAAAAAAATTTCAAATTCAATTCAATTCACAACTTTAACCTAGGAAACGTTGAATAATCGACATCTAATTGATAACGCTATACTAGATTTCGATCATAGAAAATGGTTCTACGGAATATTTGGATGCCTCTCAATCACCACTGTCATCATTATAACGAAAAGTAAAACCAAAAAAAAATGATCGAGGACGTCCAATCTTACTTTTCGAAGAAATTACGTGATGGTCCACGTGGTATCAACCCTACACAGCGAGTAATAAAGAGTCATCGACAACCAGCCATCATCGAAGACGGTACTGTACCATATATTGCAAACGATTCTTATCGGCGCGTTGTGGTTTAGCGGAGCTGCTGGAAGCCATAGTTAAGGGCTGGCTATACCGGGCTACATCCAGATGAAAAATAATTTAAATTTCCGTCGGCGGGGTACGAGAGCGGCGGAGGACTGTAACAGCGGGTGACAATGCCAACACAGCACTATAGTAGAAAAAAAAACACAAAACACTGGAAGTAAAATCGAACTCACTTGAGCGAAAATCACTTGCTGTAATGTAACTGTAACTGTAATGTTAGTAATGTAACTTGAATGTCATTTAAGAATAAAGAGTCACTGGTAAAAATATTTCGGGAATGTCTAGAAAATGTTTATGATTTCTACCTATGCCCACAGGGCGTCCTAACTTTACTAAGCCCTATGTGAAAAAGCAAACAATTTTTTTCGCTCATCGATAGACAGATGATACCTTCCTTTGGTAATGAAAACCACCGATCAGTGGTAGGGAAACGTATGGGAGTCTTCCAGGCAATGGCAGGAGGCAATGATCCGGATCCAAAAAAAGGCAGTGGGGAAAATCCTGAGGAGATGTCCACCACAGCAGCAGACGCCGACGACAGCGAAGTGGAAAGAACTCTTCCTTCCTCTATCCTCCTATATTATAGTGGACCGATGAATCGAGAGACACCAGCGATAGCGTCAACCACCAGGGAGCGATGCAGTTGTATAAAGATGCCGAAAACCGGGTAGAATAAACAGCGGGAAACGCAAGGAGCAGTGAAAACTGCCGGTATAGGTGACAATCCAAACCAAACCAACTGTCGTAATGGCATTTGGGACTTATAGGTTATCTCCTTTTCTTCTTTTCGCACGAACTGTTGCTGAAAAAGAAAAATTGTATTTAGAACCGCTTGAAAGCTTTGAAAAAAGCTTGCATTCGGTAATGGCGGGAAAGTTTTTCTTTAAACTCTTTCGAAAATGCTAAACGCGAAAACGAAAAAGACGGGTGGGTAATGTCGGGGACATAACCGGAGTGACGTAGGACTATACAAAGGGGACAGCTTTTGTTAAATATATATTTTAAATATATTATTTTATTTTGTTCTGTTTACTCTTTATGAATATGTTGATGGTTCTGAAAAGAACCTTTGGTGTTGTGTTTTTGTTATCACTCGATATTCCCATCTTGTTAGGTTAAACCTTAAGATATTTTTTTGGGGTCCGCGTGTTTTATACTCTAGCGGTACACACTCACCGGATAGAGACAAATCGGCAGACTCAGCCAGAGGGGCGAGTCCAACGAGACGAACAAATGAGCGTTAAAAGGGAGCGATGGCAAAAAAATACATTCATTACGATTTGTTCGCTCGTTGGATTCACATGCAGGCTAAAAAGGGTCCTTTTCAGGATCACAAAATTATCTTCAATCTAAAGAGTTTATTGTTTAGTTATCACTCGATATCCCCATCTTGTTCGGCTAAACCTTTCTGTTTAGCGATTGCATTTGCCACTCGCCACAGCTTTCACAGTTGAAAATTTTCTTCCCATCCAGCTTGTGACATATTTTACAGTAAATTGTAAATTACATTCAATGGCACGTCGCATTACCACCACTCAGTATCGGATTGGAGGTAATTTTAACCTGTAATTGAACATTTGCGATGACAGTGGTACAGTGTCGACTTTCAATGTGGGGTCATAATTTGGACCCCGAACCCTATGTTTACAAAAATGTCCAACTAAATATGTCGCATTACAGGTCCGTCCAATTAGCTAAATGTCGAGATAAGTGTAAATTACTGTACTTTCAATCTAGAAGCAATTTAAGAATTTGTGAAAATCAATAAGCTCAGAACAACTGCCAAATTCACATACTCATCATATCCTGGCAAACAAATTATGAAAAAATCAATTTGTGTTTTATTATTATTTTGGATATTGTTTTAGAAAGCATTGAACTGTATTTCCTAAACTCTTTTTTGGAAGGTTTAATGGCCCTGAAAAGCGGAACAGGAATGGTTCCAATTTAGAAAATTTTGTACTCGTGTACCCATTTCGAACGCCCTCGATGCCGCCTTGTTCTGGATTTGCCACCAAAGCAGTTTGTGTGAAGAACAAACTTTTTTCTTCTGCTACCTGATGCCGTTTTGCGATTGCGTTTGCCACTCGCCACTCGCTGCAACTGCCTGTTGTTGTCTTGATGTGTTCTGTTCTGAATGCGATTTTTCTTATCGTCGCGAGCAGCTTCATCAGCCAACTCGATCACTTCGGCGGCCGAAACTATATAACGCCGGCTAGGTGGACTGGTGCACTGGTACTAACGCGCTCGGCCTAGCTACCCTTGCGGGGAACTACAGATCAACACGAGCGGGAACTCCAGATCAAGGTTCGAGCGGGATTTTGCCTTTCCCTTCACTTTTCCTCCTTTACCATGTCCAGACATGGCTGCTTGGGTTGGTTTGTTGATGTGTTGTGATGCGAACCGATGTGGTGTACGGTTTGAATGATAATGATCGTTACGGAAGGAAGAAAGGTATTGTATTATAGAGACTTTAAACTTTTGCAGTTCATTCGTCTCTAGCCTTGAGAAAGGCCCTTTGAAAACTCTACTCTACTTTACTCCAGCGCTACCACCTCCGCCCTCTTGCCTTGAGAAAGGCTCTCGATCCCTCGCCGTCCAGCCCGTCCAGCAACGATGTTGTCCAGTCGGTGTCCACACAAAGAATGATCGTTACGGCAGCGGAGCGGGGATTTTTAAGCTGACTGGCTGGCTCGAGAATTACGCATGTGTGAGACTGCGACCAATGTTTCGTTAATTTTTTTCTTTTTCCTTTCCAATCGTGCTTCATTCTATTTCGCTGCTGCTCTGGTTGCCCGTTTTGGTCGGTACGATTTGAGGAGCACAAAATGGACCAATCAAAAATGGGCACATAGTGCATTTTGACAATGCTTGATATTTCACAATTATTCAATTATTTATCTCAAGAAAAATGAAATGTTATTCGTTATGATAGATGCGTAGATATATTTCCTATCAATTGATGCAAAAACCTTTGCGATCTATTGAGAAATACTCGAGTTATAAGCGTTCCAAATCTTGCATTTTTTCCTACTTGTTCAGTGCCTAGATTTCCATTTCACCCCCTATATCTTCCGGTTAGACGTAGTCCTACGTCAAAACTTTTCGGTTTGATTCCCAAAGCACTACGATGGCGAAGAACGATACGAGTTATCTTATTGTTGGCAGCTCGAGCTCGAGAATTTCGACGGCCATGTACTCCAGAACCGCGACGAGGTAGACTGGTGGACCAGCACTAACGCGCTCAGCATGATTACCCTTACGGAGCAATCGGTGAACACATCGTCGGAGAATTGCAGGCCAGCACGGTTCAAGCGAACCTTTCCTCTAACTTTTCCTCCTTTGCCAGACATTGTTGATGCGATGCGATACGTTGTGGTACATCCACAGTGGCGTACAGTTCCGACGACAAAGGGAAACTGAGTTGGCTAGAGCGTCGCGAACATTTCTATGGTGTCTTCGTTTTCCTATTTCCCTTTGGATGGTGCGCTCGGTGGTTGCTACGATTGTTCCCGCAGTGGTATTGATTTCTTCTTCGTTTTTGTTAAGTATTTTGCTGCTGCTCTGGTTGCTCCGTTTGGTTCCTATTTTTTCTTCTTCGTTTTTGTTGAGGAAGCCTGATGTATTTCGCTGCTACGCTGGTTACTCCGTTTGGTCGGTACAATTTGAGGAGAACAAATTGGGCCAATCAAAACGAGGGTGAACCGTGTTTTGTTTATCATAAAAATGATGTAAAGTTATTCTTTGTGATAGATGTGTAGAAATATTTCCATTCAATTGATGCAAACATCTTTGCGATCTATTAAGAAATGCTCAAGTTATAAGCGTTTGGAATCTTTCATTTTTTCCTGCATGTTCAGTGTTTAGATTTACATTTTACCCCCATATCTTCCGGTTAGACGTAGTCCCACGTCAATAATTCCAAGATCCAGGGCTCGCGAAAGCTTAACGTCGCCAATTTGCCTCCCTCTCCCCTATCTATCCCCCGCGTAAAAAAAGCCCTGGGTGTGGTAAGGGATTGAAAAGTTTCCTCAGAGAAGAAGCATTGTTTGCACAGTGTATTTTAATTATTTCAAACCATTTACAGTCTATTATATTGTAATGTATAGCATATCAAACATCAAACAAATCTTAGAGAATTTCGTCAAAATCCGTTCACAGCAAAAATTGTTATTAACGTAAACTTTATTTCATAAAAAGGTGACCTGTTCTCTGATGACCCTACGTCAAAGAATATAATAATACGAACCTGTATATCCCAAGTCTTAGCAAGCAATAAAGCCGTCTTTAAAGACATCTGAATACATTTTCCCGTAATGAATTTTGTCCGTTATTGCCTCATCGAGATTATTCCTCAATAACTGCAGCAAGTGGGGATACGTCAATGCGAGACACTCCCGCTTGCCCTAGTTTGACCTTATCGTAGGCCGACGGAAATTGTACAGTTGACACGCATAAGTGTGGCAGCCCTTAATTGTGTCAGACGTCTTCGTCTCTGCTGGAGACTGCTCGAGTCTGCGATGGTAATCGCTGGGAATTTGTGGCACAACAAGGCCCATAATGTGAGTTTCTTTCATCTCATCAATCTAAATCGTTGCCGCTATCCGCTTCCGTCACAGCTGGGGACATCGAACGCAATCGATGTAGTGATTCGGAATGGAATGGAACGACCAAACTGTCGGAATGGATTTATCATGATAAATTAATGAGCCCTGCAATCCAATCCGATATGCCAAAACTCATCGATTAGTTATTTTTAGCGCGCCAAACGGAAACACGGTGTTCCGATGGGCAATGGTCAACGCTCGGAGTGTTTGATACAATCGCGAAAACAAAGTAATTGCGATGATTGTGGCCGAATTTATGTAAACAATAACAATATAAGAGCAATAGACCAATCTCAACGTCAACCCCCTACAAAACACTTGCAGCGATGGCACTTCACGAAAAGCGGAAACTCATTTGGAACTTGCACATACCCACTACTAGGTGGAAGCTGCAATAAGCGGCCATTATCGGCTCGGAAGACCAAGCGTGAATATGAACAACACGAGTGGCACTTAAGTTATAGCGTTTCAGCCGGATCGAGGGCGTTATCACATATGCAATAACATACACACACACACATGTGCTGCGATGAGATACATCATTCCTGGCTGTTGCCGCTGTTATGCTGCTGTCGTTGTCGATGGCATGCATAACAGTGTTTGATATTATCGTCTTTCATGTTGTCTATAGCGTCATCAGGAGAATGCACATCCTTTTTCGAGCTCTGTCGGGCGAAGTTTCACACAGGATATGACCTCAACGCTTTTCATCGCCACGCTCTCGTATAGTCATCTATTGTTCAATACATTTTAGCCTTTTGTTTCCCTGTCTGTGGCCAATAAGGTTCGTTCGTGGCGTTCGTGAACGATTTCATGGAGTGGACGTGATAAGGATTAAAACGATGCTACAAACCGAACGTCATTCCCCATCGTGATAATGGTGTCGCTAATGAAGGAAATTACACCGTGGGAAAACACAATGGAACGAACTCGTATGTTTTTGACGTAGAACTACGTCTTTCATTAAGGGTGTCAAATCAGAAAACAGGCAGAAAACGGATTTTGGCGATTTACATACTAAACGAATCGGAAATTCCGTAAGATTTGTTTAATATGTCATACATTAGAATCCCCTTGTTAGTAAATGGTTAAAATTCATGAAAACTTTAAGTGTTTCTATTTTCTCATACATTTGTTCTGTCCATTTGAGTGCTTTCCCGAACAGAGCTCTCAATAACGAGCAACTTATCGACGACCAACGGAGGGGAAATCGTAGGATTTAAAGTCTCCGTGAACAAAAGAAAAGAAGAAGAATGAAGGGGAACACTTGCCTAGAGTATAAACAGTGGATCTCGCTGAGGCAAACTTTCATTCGGCATCGGACTGTTGAGTCATCCAGTTCACTTTGCTTTCAATGCGCTTCGATTTAAGATTGGAACCCACCAGTGGTAATCCAACTTGGAAATCGTCGTTTGATTTTTCTGTTCGTTTTTCGCGTTATTCGTATCGTGTGTTCTTCTTTCCGCGTCATAAATTGGACGCTTCGCGTAGTGTGCGATGGGCAAGAAGAAGAAGAAGGCAGGCTCGATCCCTGCAAAAAACGAACGCATTGCCAGGGGCAATAAAATTTCGAGGTATGCGTCATCTAATGAAGCACGCGGTGTTGGTGCAGTGAAAAGCGCTCGGACTGAACCGAGCCTTCGCGAATGTGACACCGCACCGAACAACAGCGAAGTAGGCGGTTTCGGCGCGTCGGTCGAAAATGTAAACGCCCAGGCAGCAACCAAAATCAAGCTGCCCCCGCTAGTGGTGAAGGCGGTCGCTCTTGACAAACTCATCAGCGAATTCGCATCGATGGGTGTTACAGCAGAGTACAAGCTGTGTGGCATAATTCGGTCTTTTTCCAAGCAGTTAACATTGTTTATTTTCCGTCTTCATAAGGGCTTCGTTTGTGCCTTTGAGAATGCATCAATGCATTAAACTTACGTTATGGCGAAGCAGACGTTAAGATTGTGCACCAAAAAATTATTTGGGAATACTAAGTATCTTGAATATCTTACTGGAATGTTATAAGTTATTTGGGTTCGCGTGCCAGTCGCAAAACTGCCTTCAACTAGGATTGCATTTGCGCTAATATTGATCATAATGAAGCATTGCTACTGTTTTCGAGGTTGTTATTAACAAAAAGAGTTTATTTCTCTTGTTTAGTCATCAAGAAAGTAAATGTTCTGGAATTTTGTATGTGATTAGGTTTTGCTTGCCAGTAGCAAAACTTCCTCCACTAAGGGAGACAGCTGCGCTTATCTCGAGCATGAGAAAGTAATGCAACTCTTTTCGAGGCCAGTAATATTAACAGAAGCGTTTCTTTTGAGAATAGCGCAAAATGATGAGAAATGTTTATATTGCTAGTAGTTTCAAGCCACCAATGTATGGCTCTGTATGCATGCTATGGTGAACGCTTGTTTGGCGCTTGGTTCACGCTTAGTTTGTACGAACGATATCTAGAGGTGCGATTCCTTTGAGGCAATACTAAATAACATGTAGCATATTTGATACTTGCAAGTGTTGTCATTGTTGTTGTTCACATGCGGTGCCTAAGATATATTGCTGTAGTTATGAGATATGGAATAATAGTGCTGGTGCAACATGTATATAATCGACTGTAGCCGAGTCTATGTCAATTTCGAAAAAAAAATTTCAATACATTGACATGAAATAAATTGCGACATACGATTGTTTTGCGAGGACAAGAATGAATCATCAATCAATTATCGTCAACTGATTCAACAATGAAAAAATCATTTCAGAGATTATTCTACTAAGCAGTTGTTTCTAAAATTTCACAGCATTATAGAATAATATCCGAAGGTATAAACAAGCGACTTATATAAATAACAGCGTAGTTCTACGTCAACAATGCGGTCGTATCTTGGACACAACCTCCTATAATTTTTTTTTTCAATCATATCCTCTGTGAAAGTATCCATATGACAAATCGTGATAAATTGGATCAGAATTGATAAACCATTTAAAACGAACGTCGAGCACAACTTTTTCCAACCAAACCCATAAATATAACCATCCACCATTTGTTTTGCGTTAGCATTTTCAACCGCAAATGTTTGATATTAACAATGATAAAACGGTCAGTCATTTGCAACCACAAACACCCACATATGCGTACTGACGACATACGCATTACAACCGCAACCCAATGCTTAGGGGGACGAGACAGACAATTGCGAAACTATCTCTTCGTATATCTGCTGTTAGGAGACAGTTTGCCAAACTCTATACCATTACGCGTCATTTACGGACCGCTTCGACTGATAATGATGATTATTTGATTTGCGTGACGGGGCATCATTCCCGCGCCCCGTGGCAAAGCAAAACTCATTCCGTACGAATACGAACAGCGGAAGCACTTTTGAAGCATTTGAGTACTATACATTTGCGCGTACTTGCAGGATAATAACAGCAATTGGAAAACATTTTAACATCAAGAGGATGTCAGGGAGCTAGAATGGCCAACATCGGGGCGAGCAGCGGACGCAAGCAAATATTTGCATAAAATTGAGCGAGCAAATCATACGGACATATGTATGTACACATCACAGCTCAACCAGCATTAGCCGAAGCGATAGAAGCGAGCTTAAAAGCTGCCGGTACGACGCAAGTAAGCCCGTAGCAGGCTGCCGACATCAGTTTTCCCTTTGAAATGGCTCGTCCTGGCTTTTTTTATTAGTGTCATTCGGCAACTTTGTCATGTATGCGCTGCGCCTCCCGACAGCAGACAGACTACCATTTGCTTCACAATTAGATACAAACTAATTCAGTCAACACATCTAATAATATGGATGGTTCCCATGATCAAGTGGTTAGCGGCGATAATATTTTTCACCCGAATCGCAGTGGGAATGTCGGATCCTATTCCTACCTACATCCAGTACAAATAAAAACGCCGCATGTAGTTCTACACTGAGAAGACGAAGTTCCTCTATGCAATGTAGTGCCATTGAAGAAAAAAGGGAAGAAGTTTTAAGACTACACCATACGTGACCAGATCACAATGACGTGGTATTCAAGCAAGCAATGCTCGCGGACTAAAACAGTTTTTGAACTCGACTAAAATGTAAAGCATATAGAATTAAATCCTTATATCATATGTTCACGTTGTTGAGTTGTAGAGAATGGAGTTAAAAATAAGAACGGCGTTCAAACGTGTTTAAGGGGGTATTCTAGTGTAGAGACACCTATTTCTGACGTTTTTACGAGCTCCGTAAAATAAAAACAAAAAAAAATTTCACCATCCATTACATCATTATTTGTTCATCTATCATCTAACAATAAAACAAAAAATGAACGGAAAAAAAAATTCATAACCAGAATAGTTAAGAGCTGATGAAGTGAGAGGGTCTAAAAAAAAGGTGTGCCATGGCGTACACGATTCGAGCTCTTCTAGTTATGCGAAACAAAAAAAATCGAACAGATTCTGAATCAGTAAAGATGCCGCTATCGCATGAACCTCGGACAAGTCAAAAACATCTATTTTGACAAAATGGCGGCCGTTTGAAAAACAAACTGCAATTCAAAACGTTTTTTTACGTTTACCGATTTTTTAAAAATTTGAAAAAATATCATTCTTGTAAAGGTTTATGCGATAGAGAAATGCCAGATTGTATCCATATAAATTCGACATGAATCGGTTAAATAGAACTTCAGATATCGTGCTCGCCAGTTTAAAAAAAAACTAGTTTCGAGGAAAACGCAGCACTAAAATGGCTCTAACTCGGTAAATAATAGGGTGTCCTGATATGTCCTTTCTAGGGTATATTCTTGAATGCCTAAACTACAGAAATATGAATGAAAAATATTTTGTTTTTTTTTTTCAAATTTCTAGACTAGAATACTACTTTAAAATACCGAGAACTCTCCTACCCCTGTTTAGTCAAGTATACCATTCCAGCATATTACTGAAATGATTCCGAAATGTAATTTATTTTAGAGTTTTTAAAAACAGGTTACTAATAGTATTTTATTTCATTTCAGTCACTGGATTGATCGGTGGTTTATAAACCAGTGACCACTCGGAAATCCATTTAGCTGTAATTGCGAAGTGACAGGGAAATGGTCTCGCTCGTTCACCTAAACAATATGCTTTTCTCTCCCAATCTCATTTCATTTCTGCCACCGATCTGAACGGTGATTTCTAAGCTCGCTCGATTAACCGCTCTTCTCACCCTATCACTTTTCTATCCTACTACTACGGTGATTTATAGTTCACTATATTAAACACTATGCTCATCTCTCTCAATTCCATAACTTTTCGGCCACCAGACTGAACGGCATAAGCTCGATCGCTTTAAAAACTATGCTCTTCTCTCCCAATCTCTTTCTTTTCTGCCACCGGATTGAATGGTGCTTCATTTTCGCTTGATTAAACACTAAGCACTTCTCTCCCAATCCCTTTTCTTTTCTGCCACCGGATTGAATGGTGCTTCATTTCCGCTGGATCAACACTATGCTGTTCTTTCCAAATCCCGTTTTTTCTAGGCCACCGGATTATAAGTTCACTTGATTAAACACTATGCTCTCGTTTCACAATCACTTTATTTTCTGCCACCGAATTGAACGGTGATTCATAAGCTGTCTCTTTCTATGCTATGCTGTTCTTGCCAAATCCCATTTCTTTTCTGTCACCGGATTGAATGGTGATTTATAAACTCGTTTGATTAAACGCTATGCTCTCCTCTCCCAATTCCATTTCTTTTCATTTTCTCTCTAAATCCCATTTCTTTTCTGTCACCGGATTATAGACTCGCTTGTATAAACACTATGCTCTCCTCTCCCAATCCGATTTCTTTTCTGCCACCGGATTGAACGGTGCTTTATAAGCTCACTCGACTAAACAATATCCTCTTCTCTCCAAATCCCATTTCTTTTCTGTGACCGGATTATAAGTTCGCTTGATTAGACACTATGCTCTCGTTTCACAATCCCTTTATTTTCTGCCACCGAATTGAACGGTGATTCATAAGTTCTCTTCTTCTATGCTATGCTCTTCTCTCAAAATCCCATTTTTTCTGCCACCGGATTGAATGGTGATTTATAAGCTCACTTGACTAAACAATGTCCTCTTCTCTCCAAATCCCATTTCTTTTCTGTCACCGAATTATAGACTCGCTTGTATAAACACTACGCTCTCCTCTCCCAATCCGATTTCTTTTCTGCCACCGGATTGAATGGTGATTCATAAGCTCTCTTTTTCTATGCTATGCTGTTTCCTCCAAATCCCATTTCTTTTCTGTCACCGGATTATAGACTCGCTCGCCATTTATTCTCGCTTGATTAAACGCTATGCTTTTCTCTCTTAATCCCATTTCTTTTCGGCCACCGGATTGAACGGTGATTCATAAGCTCTCTTTTTCTATGCTATCCTCTTCTCTCCAAATTTAATTTCTTTTCTGCCACCGGATTATAAATTCACTTGAATAAACACTATGCTCTCCTCTCCCAATCCCATTTCTTTTCTGCCACCTGATTGAACGGTGATGTATAAGCTCTCTCTCTCTTTCTCTCTCTATGCTATGCTGTTCTCTCCAAATTGAACGGTGATTTATAAGCTCACTCGACTAAACAATATCCTCTTCTCTCCAAATCCCATTTCTTTTCCGCCACCGGATTGAATGTTGATTTATTTTCGCTTGATTGAATACTGCTACGAAAAAGCGAAAATAAATCCCCGTTCAATCCGGTTTTGATGTGATTTAAAATAGAAAAACTCTCTATCAATCTCCTTCTAAAATCAGCCATTCTCGAGATATTTGAAAAAACATTTCTAATTTATTGTTTTCTTTAAATTAAATTTAATTTTTTCATATAAAACAGAAGTCAGCTAGAAAATTTAAAAAAAGGGGTCCAAGATGTTAAAACTAGTTTTGACGATCTTTCTGGAACATCGAATTTTTATGAATTTTTCAAACTTCGAATTTTTATATGTTAACAATCATTTTTAACCACAAATTATGATACTGATTGATTTTTTATTTTAATTCAAATTTGTGGCTAAAAATGATTGTTAACACACAAAAATTCGAACTTCCTAAATTTATAAAAATTCGATGTTCCACAAAGTTGATCAAACATAGTTTTACCATCTTAGAATCATTTTTTAAATTTTCTACATGACTTCTATTTTATATGAAAAAAATAAAAAAAACATCTATAAATTAAAAAAAATTAAAATAAAACAAAAATAAATTAGAAATGTTTTTTTTTCAAATATCTCGAGAATGGCTGCATTTAGAAGGAGATTTATAGAGAGCTTTTTCATTTTAAATCGAATCAGAACCGGATTGAACGGGGTTTTATTATCACTTGATATTAATGCTTTGAATTAAAGTTTTTATGTAAATAAAAAAATTACTATTTTTTTTTCAGCGTATATTTTTTTCATGTTTTAACGTCATTACTCTATAACTATTTCTAAGACACTATTTCGATACGACTCATAGTTTTTGAGATATAAATTATCAAAGATTTCTCTAAAATCGATACGTCCTTTTCAAAAGTTACACTTGGGTCAAATAATACCCAATTGCCAACCCCAACGGAATAAAAAGTTTCATTCAAATAAAAAAATACTCATGTTTTGTCATTTGTCGATTTCATTTGGAAATGCTCATGTGGGAAAATCCCCGACTATCTTGAGCATTAATTGAGGGACATATATACCTACACTTCCAATAGTCCAAAAAGAACCAACGAATTCGAGGTAATACAGGAAATTTTGGAACCCAAGCCGCTTTAAATCCTACACCCTTCGGCCACTCGTTGACCTTCATTAGCGGCAGTGGAGAAGAGATGCATTTCACGATTTTCAGAGTTAGTTTCGTTTTTCACCATTTAGTATGGATGTGACAAATATCAGACTGCTTGCAGAATATTGACTACCCCCAAAGATTTAATGACAAAACATCTGTTGCTTTTTTTGGAGTATGTTTTGTGGATCTCAGATCAATAGATTGAATCGTCTGTTCCAGGCTGAAAATCCTGAATTCACGAACTGAAAGATTATTATTTGATCATTCTTACTAATATCTGCGAGGAATCTTACGTTGTTTCAATGTCCAATGCTATTAAATATGATGATCTTTTTAAAAGCGGCAAAGAATTTTTAGGTTGGCATGGCAGTAGAAGAAACTATCAGAACAATGAAGAGCGAAAGGCAGATCATTTCAAAGGATATTTGTCGCAGGTTTTCCGTGGAGTTGATCAAAACAAATGGGAAAAAGATTCAATTTTGATGATCCGACGCTCAAAGTGGAGTGAACAAACAATACCCAACAACCAAACAAAACGGCCACGGCCAAATCATTATCAGAGAGTTTAACGATGCAATCTTTCAAACATAGCCAAAATCAGCATGCAACGGATAATCTAACGGAATCCTACGTCAACTATGCGGTCATGTCTCGGACACAACCCTCCTATGATTTTTTTTTTACACTGTGAGTAATACTAACCACTGGAATGTTCGGATAAACACATGCGAAAACAACTTCATTTCATGATTTGATATAATTTTCTAAATATACACCCGAACGGATCCACAATGACTATGATGAACACATACACACACAAACAGTTACAGTATAACGTTTATCTAGACCTATTTTCTTTGCTTAATGATGGGGAAGTATCGATGGCAAGAAAAGTCGAACTCCGGCGCAGCCTTCGCTTGCCAATTTAATCCACTGGCAAGCAGATTCATCATCACGAAATTCATCTTGGCTACTTTGATAATTTCGTGCCACTAGTTTACAGGGAGAAGAAATAATTTGAAACCATTACTTGAAATATAAGATAACAAAAATCACTCACTTCTTCATCTGGGTTCGGATATGATTCCAGCAGAACGCGAGCTTCATGGAAGTGTTTGGCAGCCGATGCGTAGAGCTCTTCCGGAGGCGACTTGAGGAGATACGTTTTCATCAACTTGAAGTCCGAATACGCCATCGGTGGGGGTGTAACAAGAGTGGCGAACGGAGCAAAACGATGCTCGAAGCGAACCTTCTCGTTGTCGAACATTGGCAGTGGCTCCGGAATACGCTCCTCGGCGATGAACCCACCAAGAGCTTTGTAGTAGCCCCCGCACATGTTTTGCATCGCTTGGTTGAATATTATTTCTTTCGCATCCGTTTTTCCTTTGCGTTTCTTCACCTTCGGCTTCTTCTGACTTCCTTTAGCACCCTTCGGATCGTTTACGAAATCTTGTTCCACGATGAATGTGTCCGCGCGGGTCAATGCGGATACGATCCAACCAAAGAGGAACTGATACAGGTACCAGAATATGTACATGTACTCGTGAACCGAGTAGAGCTCCAGTTCGAGACCGGACAGCAAGAAGAACGACATTGCACGTAAGCAGTGGTACAAGACCCATGTTCCGAAACAGGCCAAATGATGGCGAGGGTTCTCATTTTTCATGAAAAGTGTGTGTAAGTAGGCATCAATCCGTTCCGCTTCATCCTGTAGATTCAAGAAATTGGACAGCATGATTCCCAGCTTATCACGCTGACGGGCCCTGTTGTAACCACAAATTTCGAACAGAACACTGAACGTGTGCTCGTTGTATGCGAAAAATGAATCCACGCAGTTGAGTGCCTTAAAATAGAAGAAATACGATATTATCAATTCACCAGGTGCGTATGCTAATACTCACGGCAGCATTCGTAGAAAGTGGGTTGTCCGGCATCAGAATTGGCGGAGCGATGAAAGCCTTTGCGGACTCTTTCAACACTTCGGTTAATTTTTTAGTGCCAAATACCTTATCGTGCGAAGGAAGATAAAGCGTCTGGAGGATGCTTCTGGAAAGCAGACATGGTCCAAACTTTTTGCTGAAGTCCATGAAAAAATTCTGAAATTGGGTGGATCGAACATGTATCTTATTTCTTCGCTACGGAACCATACGTACCAACGCGCTGTGGTAATTGGTACAGTGCACAATTTTGCACGCGTGTTTCAGTCGCTGAATCAGTTCTGCTAAATAAAGGATACATGTTGATCTAGCCTTGATTTTGGTATACCGGGGGAAAGTAGGAGGTAGTAGCCGTTGATTAACCATCATTGAAAATCCAATCGGATTCGGTGTGTCAGCTGCAAAGAATCAGATTAAAAAATGATAATGTTCACAAATTTTTATTGATTACGAGACTGCGAATGACGATTGTTTTCATTTTTTTTTTTTTGTATTTTTTGGCTTGGCGCAAATTTTACAGACTCATTCTTTATGACCAAAAAGGACAATTTGCATCATCTGTTTCCCATTTCGATTCTAGCCTTACTTTCGAGAAGACTCTAAGCAAAGAATGCTTTGAAATTTCAAAAATAGTGGGGTCGATTCCGGACTAGTTTTCGGACCAGACTACAGATTTGTCAATTCTAAATGGTAACCAATATTATTTGAAAATACACTTCTACATAATGTACTCATGGTAAATACCATCAAACTGGTTTTCATGATGAACATGACAGAAACATATTTATTCCTCAACACAGTTTCTGCTGTATTTATTCCTCAACATAGTTTCCTTCGAGGGCAATATACTTTCCAACATTTCGATTCCCTTTCTCTAGATAAAAAGATCTGAGTTCGGATTTGGCCATCTTCAGAAAAAGATCGATCTTGATGGATCGATTTTCTAAACGGTGCAGGATCGATTCACTGATTAATCGGTACCAAAGAATCGAACTTTGGTGAATCGATCTTTGCAAAATCGAATGCCTTTTCCAATTAACTACTCGTTCTATGTAAGTGTTCTATTCTTTAAACATGGAATAAATATTTCAAATTTCTATTCAAACATCAAAGGCATTTCAGTTTGATTCGCAGAATGAATGTCACAAAAAAAACTTGAAAGCCCAGAAAAAATGTATTGTCAGGCCATTCATCCTGAACTGTCATGGAATTAGGTGATTAAATAAATTAATTGAGAATTATTATTACAAATTCCACATTTGATATTCATTCAGAACTCCGCTGATAATAATTTCATAAAATACAATCGTGCCATACGTCTGGTATTTAGTCGAACCTGGTCCTAATGTCAGTATCCCATCTCGTCACAATTTGCACTGTCAGCCCAGTGAATGTGATGGTATAAATATAACTTGTTACCACTCGTATGGTGATGACCAAACTTACAAAATTGGTTCTCCTAAGTTTAGGATCACTATGTTTATGAAATTTGTCAAGTGGTTCTTGGTGAGATTAAAATCAATGTTCACTGAAAAACAAATTTACATTTTTTTTCTACGATCAGAAAGATCGTAAAGGTCGAAAAAAAAAGATGTATGGAGTAGAAAGAATCCATAAAATTGTAAATAGAAGAGGAAAAGATCGATCTTCTAAATATCGATCGAAGATAGCCCAATCCTATTCGCTATCATTAATTTGACATCCTCGAAATGATATTATGTTTATAAAATTTGTCAGATGGTAAGATTGAAATCGATGTACACTGGAGAAAAAAAACTCTGAGATCTAAAAAATGAAGGAAAAAAATCGATCTTCACGATTTTTTCGGGTATGAATCGATCCAAAAAATCGGAAATCGAAATGAAAAAGATCGATGTTCCGAAAATCGATCTAAGATCGCCCAATCCCAGTCTAAGTCTTCGAAATATACCTCAGTGTCACTCTGTAGACTGCTTATTGGACTCAGGAGTGTGGTAATGGATCCACGTTTAATCCATTGTCACGAAACTTCGAAAGAAGTCCACTGGATTACGCATCAACAACGCCGAACCGGCTGTTGAACCATCAACGTGCCGCTGTTTTTGGTCGACGGTCACCAAACGCGGCACCCATCGCGCGGATAGCCTTTTCATGTCCATAATGTCATGCAAAATGAATCCCACTTTTGAAATGCTGGCGGCCTCAGCTAACTCGCGTAACTTCACTTCACGATCGTTCAAAATGAGTCGATGCACTTGTTTTACGATTTCTGAATTCGTAGCCTCTTTTGGTCTTCCGAAGCGGGGTGCATCTGCGGTGCTTGTACGGCCCATTTTAAATTCACTAAACCATAGATAAACTGTTGTTCTCGAAGAAGCAAAAGTGAAATACCATTTCATCAACCAGTGCATTGATTATCCAGAAGCTTTTCCCATAAAAAATATTGTTTGAGCAAAATACGATATTCCTCTTTTTCCATTTTCTATACAGGTAGTGACACAACTGTAGTTTGTGAACAAATAAATGGAATGTTATGAAACTTCACACATAAGTTAGTGACCAGTGCCGAAAATATTCATGTTCACGACATTCAAATACAGTGAATTTCAACCCATCTTGTATTGACAACCTGCTGCTCAAGCGAGAGTCGATAAAACAACACTATCAATGAACACCAGTGTAATGAACATCAACATCAGCTTACCATGAAGTTAATTTTTCATTTGCTTTTTCATTTTCGTAATGATATTCGAAACGTCGAAATTGAAGATCATTGCGTGTTAGTGAAAATCAAAGCATAAAATTCAACGTCAACAAATTGAGAGTAAAATCGATTAATGGTGAAGGATGACCATCCATCACACAAAATTATTGTTTTTGGCGACTTCGGCAATGGAATGTACAGTATAAATCTGATTATGTTATATGAATCTATTCCCCATTGACTGGAAATGGCATAACGTTATAGGTGAAAATAACAGCAGAGCGTAACACGACCATAATCTTGTTTTGATTTCCGGCTTAATGATACTGGCTCTAAATGACCAGCATTAATATAAAAAATATATGAAAGGGCTTCAACAGCAGATGTCGAATATCGTATTCCAATGCCATTTTGAAAAAAAAATTCTGGCTTCCGGTTCATTGTGAAAGGCCCTGAAAAACCGAAAATGGAGTTAGTGAAGGGAAGTTGGACAAAGAAAGTGTTAGAAACTAAGATCGTGTTAGAGCGAAATGGCGGTAGTAAAAGAGCGGAAACGGGAACGAAAACGGAAACAGAACGCTCAACGTCGTTCAACGCTAAACGTCAACGTTCTACGAAAACTGATGTTGCCTTTTCTGGATTCCTGGTTCTTTTCTTTTGTCCTAAATATGGAAATCAAACACGTTTTCAATAAAAATTCACTGCAAGCGATGAAGATCAACTTTACGTTCGTGATAATCACCTGAAATTATTGACAGTAATGAAAGTGCCTGAATATAGGCTTTTCGAAATTCATCATCATCATTCATGCTGTTTTCGTTCAATATACTAGACGAAGTTCACGCGTCTCTACTCTTGTGTTATACTCATTTGGACAGATATGGTGTTGAGTTTCAACAGAAGAGAATTCATCCGACACTGGGAAAAAACTAAGTTCTTCATTCGTGAATGAATCTTGATAATTTGTGGCACTGTTAGTGACAAATGAACCTCACAAAATGAAGCTTGTTCATTTTTAGTGGTGCCATTTGTTTAAAAATCCCGGGACTTTTCAGCCCATGTAGTATGATATGAAAAACATGTTAGGGGCGTAGAAAAATAATCTTCAGAAATCGTATCTATCTCATTTGGAAACTTAGGGACTTTCGTGGTCCGGCATCCCCGTTGTTCGCGCTTGATCAAAGAAAAAACAAAAAAGAAGAGTAAGAAGCCAGTTGTCATGTCTCGTCTTAGGGTCAAATTGACTCGGCAATCTTCGGCAATGTTTTAGGCTATTGGGAAAACTTAAATGAACAATGTTTGTGAGATGAGGGTATGTTTTTGTATTATAACAGTTAATATATACTTTAATATACTCAGAGATTGAAACAACAATGTTAAAATGTTCAGATGTTGTGCGTTAATCTCCTTCCAGACTCTCGATAATGCTGTGAAGTACATGTATCTGTTCGTTATGCCAGTTTCGTCCACTTTATTGTCCATTATAAAGTGGATTTTGAGCAAACCATTCCAGAACTTTCATTCGCTTGACTCGAAAAAAGCCTCAGTTTTTCAGCAGAATGTGTAGGATAATAAAATCTTTGCCTACGCCGATTTTTGCCACGGATTCACGAAGGTTTTCATTGGTGGTGTCAATGTAGGCTTCAGCTGTAATTATACCGTTGAGTTCAACCAAGATTCCTACTCCGGCCCAGGCAAAGCAGCCCCAGACCATGATTTTTACACCACCGTGCTTTATCGTAGGCTGTAGATGACGATCTTGTAGCGCCTGATTTCCTCCAAACTCACTCAATCGTCGTTTTTGATTGAAGATCTCAAACTCCGATTCGTCTGTCCACAAAACAACTTTTCAGAAAGATACCGGCTTATTCCGATATTTTTTGCCGTGCTTTTGACTACATCTTTCATTTCTGTGCCGGGGTGTAAATTCAGAGTTTCGAAAACGAAAGAGTGACGCTCGGAGTGCAAGGTCTGAACGTTAAAAACTTTTTTTCGGCTGAACGGAGTGGTATGATAATCATTTCATTCGAAAGATAAAATGTCCAAGAATTATATGATTGGTAATTATTGACCCGAAAACTTGTTCTAACAGCTTTAAAATTTCTTTGAAAACAGACTATTGAATCACATAAATCCGTATATAAGTTACGCGGAAGGTCACGCTCAGGCGCCTATGCATTATGCTATTCTCTCCGAATTCCATTTCGTTTCTGCAGCCGGACTGAAAGGAATTTTTGGAGAATATCGAGGTATCGATGATAATTGGATACCGATGGGTGCCATTGACTTTGGATTTGACAGTGAAGATTACTAAATATTGGATATAGAAAAAAGGAAGAAATCATATTGATGAAAGTAATGTTATACAATAATTTGTATCCGAATGCTGCAATCGATCGTTTCTAATTGTTGGGAAAGGGCTTATTTTTGCTGAGTAATTCAAAAAGGAATTCATTCCTTCTTTAAGCGTTAATAATTATGCTTCAGATCCCAATTCCATTTCGTTTCTGCAGCCGAACTGAAAGGAGGATTTAGCGAGGTATCGATAACAAACCGATACCGATGGGTGCCATTAACTATGTATTTGATACCTACCATTGACTATATATTAGAGAGTGAAGAATACGAAATATTTCCTTCCTTTCCATTCTTTCTCAAGCGGTAATAATCCTGCTCCGGATCAACGATGGTTCGAATTGTCGGGGTTTGGGGAGTAGGTCCTATTTGGGCTCGGTATTTCCGAGGAGGAATCGATTCCTTCTTTGAGCTTTAATTATTCTTTTCCAACTAAACGAAGTGGTATTGTAACCACGTTATTCGAAAGATGAAATATCTAAGATGTATATGCTTGTTACTTATGAATTGCTAAGCTAACGTTAGTCCTACGTACACCTAGCGGTTATATCACAGATATAACCCACTTCTAGTTTTCCATTTTGGGACTGATGTATGGTAGTTTAAAAGCGAACTCGCGATGCAATCCATGTTCTCTAATCCTGTGGATAATTGTACGGTGTAGCATACAAGCTAACTTAAATTCCGATCCTCGCAAAAAACATCTCGGCTCCAATTTCAAATCCGTATTCCTACCTACATCCTAAATAAACATAATCACTCACTCCTGTACCTAACACTTTTCCGCTTTCTCCATCAGTAACTTTCTTATTAACACGTTCGTCGCCCAAAGCGATTTTTCTGAGTTTCTTGTGGATAAATTATTGAATAAAGATCAAACTTAGTTTGTAGACAATTTTTACATGATCTAGCAATATTTTATGGGTTTCGCAAAAAGCTGCAGTACAAACCATACGCACTATAAATTAATTAAAAGAATAGTATAAACATTATAATGATATGGTTATAATTTATTATTTTTCTGCATATCCTATGGTTACACTTAGATGCCTATTCTATCAAATTCCTTCTAAAAATCCTATTCAATTTGAACGAGGAAAGTGTCACCCATATCTGGGTGACGGGGCGACGGAAGTGTTAATACAGGTAAGCGAACGCTTCTTCATGTAACGTAATAGCACCCATCGGAATTTCCGCGTGATGACCTTCATTGGAATTCCGTTGACGATTTCCAAACTAACAATTTATATAACACCCGGCAGGACACTCATTGTGACGCGCCAGCTGTCCCAACATTTCCCATTATACGATCTTCAAGATATTCGATCTTCAAGAAATTCACAACAATCACAACCGATCGGCGCTTGGTGTAAACCGAAAACAGAAACAATAAACATAATTCTTCTTTTCCTTTGTTTACGGAGACTTTAAATCCAACGATTCATTCGTTTCCGAGATAATAAACATAAGGAAATGACATAATTTTAAAAGGCTAGCTCGTAAGATGGTTGGAAAGCTAGAATACAGTCGAGGTAACAACGCTTTACTCTCGCTATCCGAAATCCGTAGTTATTATACATATTGACGAATATTTATCGGGAGAACGTTGAAGTTTGTTGGAAGTCAAACGTGATTGTTTCAACTCATCTAAAATTAAACTCATCTCATGGCGACCGTTTTCGGTAAACATCGGTGGTGTAAGTTTATGTACATCTCATGGCGAACGTCGAGGCAATATTCGAAGACAGTTAGCAGATGGCAATAAGATCATCAAATGGCGACTCGTGCAGTTTATGCAGTTCGTTCGAGTACATCTCATGGCGATCGTGACTTACACCACCGATGTCACAATAATAAAGTTGCCGATGGAGAAAGTGGAAAAATGTTAGGTACAGAAGTGAGAGGTTATGTTTATTTAGGATGTAGGTAGGAATGCGGATTGAAAAATTAGGGTCAAGATGTTTCCAGCGAGAATCGGAATTTAGGTTAACTTGTATGCTACAACGGTCGGATACTGAAAGCAGATCCTTGCTAGATCGAATGGTTACCGAATGATTTTCCTTGATTTCTCTAATGATCATTGGACAATGCGACGGTCTGTTTTACGCACATCTCTACGCGTTCTGTCAGCCACAGATCCGAGCTTCTGATACTTTGTCCAAATTTCCTGTACAGCACCACGACTGGAACTATATTTTGCAGCTTTCTGTTGAAATAGATTGTCGTTATAGTCTTTTAACACCAAATTTCGAATGGAAATTACAATTGGTTTACCAGTCATGATTTCTTCAAAATCCAACACTCTGGGCCTGACCACGAACATCACTGTCACGCACGCTTTCACGTCACTTACACTTCACTTAATCTTTTTGTGTATATCATCATTGTCACGGACAGTTGCGTGTAAAAATGAACTCCGTGAAGTGAAAGTCATTCCCGTTTATAAGAGACATGTTGGTTGCATATTATCGGGTGTTTGAAAGTTGTGTCGGTTGCATAATTTCGGACGTTTGAACGTTATGTAGGTAAAAGTAATACAGCATATGAGATAATATTTCATTCAATTAATCGCATATTTTAGAATGACAAGTTTGCGATTATACCTCGATGATTAGTTTGCTGAATCAAATGCTGGCTCAAAAATGAGGAGGAATACTTGGTTGCTCAGGAATAATGTAGTTGTTGAACTAGAGATAAAACATGACTATTATTTTTAATAATCGAAATCTCGCATACTCTTGTACTTAGCTCTGTCTTACTCGTTTGAATAGTGAGAAATATTTAGAATCATTTTTTATGAACCGTTTCTACAATTTTGATGTATAATATTATCTTCTATATCTCAGAACAAACCCGAATTTATCCACCTCACGATAAGTATAATCTGAGATGAATTTAAAAATAGTATCTTGTGAATGCTTCGCAATGAAAGACTCATTTTTTCCTTGTTTGAAACTTATTAGCACTTTTTTAATATTCTTTCATTCAAAGTATGTCTTCAAAACAATACCGTTATAATATATATAACGTAAAAAGTTATAACTATCGTCCTGATTCTGGTTTGGTCCGCCAATTGTGAATGTTTGAATTACAAAAAACAGGAAGTGGGTTATATCTATGGTATAACCGCAAGGGTGACGTAGGACTATCGTTGATTTAGAGATCATTTGTTTGAAGTTGAATCTAAATCCATCCTGAATGAATGAATAAATAAATATTTGGGTGACTTCAAAAACGAGAGTGTTACGTTGGAGACTCAAGGTTTTATGCATCCAATATTGGATACAAAAAACCTTGTTCTGAAGAATAATCTTCAGAAGCTTTCCTGCTAACTGCACTTGATTGACAAATCACAAAACCAAATGTATGTGGTCGCAGTATTATATGGATAGAAAACATTAAAATAAACTCGCTTGAATGTAATTTTCAATTCCAAGGGGAACTGGCAGATTATTTTTCAGCAACGATCATTTCTTTCCAGGTTTCCTCTCGATAACCAGCAAACGAAAAGAGTTGCGCGCGTGTATGTGTGTGTGTGGCGGCTGCTTCTATGTCTTCCCGAGGAACCGTATTTCGATGCTGATACTATCTTGGTCACGAGAGTATCAGCATCGGCTTTTCTGCGCTCCCTCACAGTTAAACAAACTGATTGCATTTCAGGTCAGGTCAGGCCAGGTAATGAATCCCTCGATCCCTCGCCGTTCAGCTCGTTCAGTAACGATGTTGTCTTGTCGATGTCCTCAGGCGTCGTGCACAAATTACGTAACGCTAAAAATCCGAATTTTGAACCACCTCTCCCCCCCCCCCCTTTCGTAACGCAATTTCCTATCTCTAATAAACAGAAAGTAACGCAACATCTACCCCCTCCCCCCTTATCGCGTTACGTAATTTGTGCACAACGCCTCACGAAAAATGAATCGGTTTCACCACCAGAATATCATTTCAGTATGCTTTTCGTGCGTGATTGAATCGAGAGAAGGTGTGGTTTACGATGGTAATTTGGAAGGCAAACTAGAAGAGAATGAACTCTCTGAGTATGAAAATTTCGGCGACTGAGCAATAATCGATTGAAAATTATATAATTTTCGGGATACGAAACATTTTCCGTTTTTCATGTTATGCATCCAATATTGGATACGGAAATATCCTACTGATGGGAAAGAATAATCTTCAGAAGCTTTCCAGCTAATTACACTTGATTGAAAAATTACGAAATCAAATGTATTTGGTCGCTGTGTTCGCCATATAATTAGAAAACATTAAAATAAACTCTTTCGCATGGATGTATTCTTCAATTCCCAGGGAACTGGCAGATTATTTTTCAGCAACGATTAGATCTTTCCGGAATTTTCTTGATGCTGTATGGCATCCAAACGAAAATTCTCGTTTCAGTTTGGCCTGCAAAAAAACTTTTCTAAACTCTAATCCATCAAATTGGGAGCCCTGAAAAGGGCCGATGATTATATGCTAAGCTAATATAGCACCCTCTCCTTGGATTCGACGGGCTAGCTGAATGTCCTTGGGCATGATGTGACGCGTCATAACCGCGGAACTTTGGAAGCGCAAGTCGGTTTTGAAGTCCTGAGCAATTCCACGATCCAAAAGCTGCAAAGGTAGCTTGCGGATCAGCAATTCGGTCGACTTCCGATAGCGATGAATTTCACGCAAAGTTCCCGGTCGATAGCGATGTGGCTTCTTCACCTATCCTGCGGCTGGTGCGCTTATCCGAGCTGCTTTCGTGTGCCTTACCACTGAAAGACTAACTAGCTATCTGCTATCCCAAACAAACGAGTCGTCACGGTGCGAGAGTAGAGTAAGAAATGAACGAAAGCAAAGGAAGCGTCATTTTATAAACCATAAAAGTATAGAATCTAAACCCCACCCTTCGTTGCTTACTCTGAGAGAGAAACGAATAACATCGAAGTAAGTATACAGTAATGTATTTGAATCCGGACACTTTGCGTTACATTTAATACCATACCGCAGCCACAACATTTTCTGCATGTTGAATTAATGCGATTGATTAGTAACTATCAAGAAACTATCAGTAACTATATTAGCAACTATTAATCGCATAAATTCAACATGAAAAAAATGTTATGGCTGTGGTATGATATGGAATGTAATGCAAAGTGTCCGGATTCAAAAGCATTACTGTAAAAAAGAGTTAACTCGACTGAAATTTTTTCGGTTCGGCCTGCAAAAACGAAATTAAGAGCCCCCGCCGACTGCAGACTGACTTGTCGACCGATAGTTCGATCGGCTTCTTAATCAGTACGGAGAAAAAAAATCTGTAGTGTACAGCATAATGCATAGACGTAAGTATGAGCTTCCCCATCTCACATTCCAATAAGATTAATGGGTTTCCAAGTGGGCGCGCTACATACGGATACGAATGATTTCAATAACCTGTTTTCGAAGCTATCATTAAGCTATTGAAACAATTTTTCGACTCAATAAATAGCAATCATATAACTCTTGGACATTTTATCTTTTGTATGAAATGATTATCATACTGTTCCGTTGATCCGAAGCGGAATGAATCACGCTTAAAGAAGGAATGGATTTTTTCTTGGAATTTAGTCAGCAGAAATAATGCCCTTTCCCAACAATTAAAAACGACAAACGGTAAACAGTTTCATCAAAGTGATTTCTTCGATATGGGGATATATTCACTACATCATGTCATATATTTCATATTTTTCATTATGAAATCCATATCCATGGCACCTATCGGTATCGAATTGTCATCGACACCACGATTTTCGCTAAATGCTCCTTTCAGTTCGGCCTGTAAAAAACTTTTCTGAACTCTAATCCATCAAATTTGGAGCCCTGAAAAGGGCTGTTGATTATATGCTAAGCTAATATAGCACGCTCTCCTCGGATACGATGGGCCAGCTGGATGTCCTTGGGCATGATGTGACGCGTTTTGCATGGATAGCACACAAATTTGTATCTTCGAATAAGCCTCCTGCAGCGTCATAACCGCGGAACTTTGGAAGCGCAAGTCGGTTTTGAAGTCCTGAGCAATTCCACGATCCAAAAACTGCAAAGGTAGCTTGCGGATCAGCAATTCGGTCGACTTCCGATAGCGATGAATTTCATGCGAAGTTCCCAGTCGATAGCGACGTGGCTTCTTCACGCTTCCTGCGGCTGATGCGCTTATCCGAGCTGCTTTCGTGGTGCCTTACCACCGAAAGACTAACGAGCTGTCTGCTTAGTCCCGATGAAACGAGTCCTCACGGTGCGAGAGTAGAGTAAGAAATGAACGAAAGCAAGGGAAGTGTCATTTTATAAAACATAAAAGAATCGAATGTAAACCCCACCCTCTTTATTGTATAAGCTTACTGTATACTCACGAATATAATAAGGGTGGGATTTAGATTCTATACTTTTATGGTTTATAAAATGACGCTTCCTTTGCTTTCGTTCATTTCTTACTCTACTCTCGCACCGTGAGGACTCGAGCTCGTTAGTCATTCGGTGGTAAGGCACACGAAGTCAGCTCGGATAAGCGCACCAATAGCAGGATAGGTGGAGAAGCCACATCGCTATCGACCGGGAACTTCGCATGTAATTCGTCGCTATCAGATATCGACCGAATTGCTGATCCGCAAGCTACCTTTGCAGCATTTGGTTCGTGGAATTGCTCAGGACTTCAAAACCGACTTGCGCTTCCAAAGTTCCGCGGTTATGACGCTGCAGGAGGCCTATTCGAAGATACCAATTTGTGTGCTATCCATGCAAAACGCGTCACATCATGCCCAAGGACATCCAGCTGGCCCACCGTATCCGAGGAGAGCGTGCTATATTAGCTTAGCATATAATCAACGGCCCTTTTCAGGGCTCCAAATTTGATGGATTAGAGTACAGAAAAGTTTTTTACAGGCCGAACTGAAAGGAGCATTTAGCGAAAATCGTGGTTTCGATAATAATTCGTTACCGATAGGTGCCATGGATATGGATTTCCTTATGAAGAATATGAAATATATGACATGATGTAGTGAATATATCCGAAGAAATCACTTCGGTGAAACTGCATTATAAAATTATTTGTGTACGAATGCCGCAATCGATAGTCGACTCTAATTTGCGCTGGGTAATTTCCTCGGAGGACTCGATTCCTCCTTTGAGCATTAATAATCTCTTTCTGGCAAAACGATGTGGTATGAATCACATTATTTGAATGATAGAATGAAGAAGTTTTCTGCCAATTTCCTTCAACCTCCAAACGTATCTTTCTCCCGTTTGTCGTTTTCGCGTTCGCTAATCCTTTCTCACAACACCCATTTCTAGTTTGAGAAATTGTTGAGTAAACATTGTTTGCCAGTGCGCGTAGAGCGGGAATTCCTAAAGATTCATTGCACCTCTAATAAATTGCCGAAAGACGTGGTCTTACGTTGATCGCACTTGATTGAAAAAATCCATAACGAAATGTATTTGGTCGAAGCATTATATGAGTAGAAAGCAAATAATCGCTCGAAAATGACTTGATTTTCGCGATGTGAAACATTTTCCGTTTTTCATGTTATGCATCCAATATTGGATACGAAAATTTCCACTGATGGGGAAAAAAATATTCAGAAGCTTTCCTGTTAATTGCGATAGATTGAAAAATAACAAAACCAAATGTATTTGGTTGCAGTGTTATATGGATAGAAAACATTGAAATAAACTATTTCGCATGAATGTATTTTTCAATTCCCAGGGGAACTGGCAGATTATTTTTCAGCAACGATGATAGCAACGAGAATTCCGCGCGTGTATGTGTGTGTGTGTGTGTGGCGGCTGCTCCGATGTTTCAAGCGGAACCGTGGCATCACTCTCCTCCTGATGAATTCCCTTTTGGCCTTAGGTGCACAAACAGGCTCTTGGTGACACCGTTCATCAGCGCTTTCATGATAAACGAAATTAGCTTCACAACAACAGCGACAACATGCTCCAATCGCTGTTCAATCATAACTGAGTGGGTTTACGAGCGGCGCTCGCTTATATACCGATTTTAGATTTCAATAGCCTGTTTTGAAAGCAATTTTAAGACTATTGAAACAAGTTTTTGGATGAAAAAGTAACAAGTATATGACGCGTAGACATTTTATCTTTCAAATGAAGTGTTTATCATACCATTTCGTTCAGTTGTTTAAGAGCTATTAACGCTCAAAATCTCGGTCTCCAGCGTAACGCTTTCGTTCTCGAAACTTTGGTTTTACACCCCGGTATAGAAATGAAAGACGTAGTCCTACGTCAAAAAAACTAGCTCTGCAATGTTGCAAAAACCTTACAGTGATAATTTATATTCAAAATATCAACAAATCAATATTATTCATAATCAATCATAATGATCGTATTTGGGCCAGTGGCCTCCATTGCCCTTTTATGGTGTTGCAACTCTCTCTCTCTTAGTCTAATCCTAAAAATAGAAACAAAAAAAATTTCGGTCTCAGGATAATCGGAAGTATACCTTCGCCATGTTTCAATGGGCCTACGGGAACTACATTTTTAATCTTTAATTACATCCCATAGCGCATTTACCGAATCCAAATAAACAAATTTACGTCCTCTGGATACGTCAGAATTTCGTTCTAAAAATGCCACCAGGAGGGAAAATTGCTGTTTGTCAACATATTTATAATTATTCAGCTATGAACAAGTTTATGAATTCGGGTGAATTTTTGACGTAGGACTACGTCTTTCATTTCTATACCGGGGTGTAAAATCAAAGTTTCGAAAACGAAAGCGTTACGCCGGAGACCGAGATTTTGAGCGTTAATAGCTCCTAAACAACTGAACGAAATGGTATGATAAACACTTCATTCAAAAGATAAATGTCTACGCGTTCTATACTTGTTACTTTTTGATCCAAAAACTTGTTTCAATAGTCTTAAAATTGCTTTCAAAACAGGCTATTGAAATCACCAATCGGTATATAAGCGAGCGCCGCTCGGATATCCACTCAGTTCTAATTGAACAGCGATTGGAGCATGTTGTCGCTGTTGTGGTGAAGCTCTTCGTTTATCATGAAAGCGCAGATGAACGGTGTCACCAAGAGCCTGTTTGTGCACCTTAGGCCAGACGTGAATCCATCAGGAGGAGAGTGATGCCACAAACGGTTCCCCGGGATGATCTCGAAGCAGCCGCTACACACACACACACACATACACGCGCGGAATTCTTTCCGTTTGGATGCCATTCAGCATCGAGAAAGATCCGGAAAATAATCTGCCAGTTCCTCTGGGAATTTAAAAATACATTCATGTGAAAGAGTTTATTTGAATGTTTTCTATCCATGTAACACTGTGACCAAATGTAATACATTTGGTTTTGTGATTTTTCAATCAATTGCAATTAACAGGATAGCTTCTGAAGATTATTCTTCCGCATCAGTAGGATATTTTCGTATACAATATTGGATGCATAAAACCTTGTACCTCCAACGTAATGCTCTCGTTTTCGAAATCCCCCAAATATTCATTTATCCATTCATTCAGAATGGATTCAGATTCAACTTCCAACAAAGGATCACTGAATCAACGATAGTCCTACGTAACCATTGCGGTTATAAAGGGTGTGTCACATCAAATTGCATCACGGAAAAAACGCTGTAGAAATTTAATTTTTAGGAATTATATCTTCAGCTTTCGCTTATAATCAGATAAGAGTGTATAGATCACGTTGGCCATGCTTCACTGTCAATTTTTCGTAAATTTGGAAAAATGTCGTCGAACGAAAAAGAGCGTCGTGAATTAATTCTGTGCACTCATTTCGAGAATCCGGAGTTGTCACATCGGGACATCGGGAAGATGCTGGGAATCGTCCAATCCACGGTCAGCAGAGTACTACAGAGTACAGAGTAACTACTTCGAGAACCTAACCATCGACCGGAAGGTGAAGAACGGCAAAAATGGATGCTCCGTCAGTGAAAAAGATCACAAGCGCGTAGTTAAGCAGTTTAGACGTGATCCGAGAAGTTCGGTCCGGGATGTCGCCAATAAGCTGAATTTGTCAAGTTCATTCGTCCAGCGGACCAAGCAGCGGAAGGGCCTGCGTACATACAAGGTTCAGAAGGCTCCTAACCGCGACGAAAGGCAAAACATGGTGGGGAAGACGCGAGCCCGGAAGCTGTACACCGAAATGCTGACGAAGCCGCATTGCCTGGTAATGGACGAAGTAACCTACGTCAAAGCGGACTTTCGTCAGCTGCCGGGCCTGTTGTTCTTCTCCGCAGAGGACAAATTCAGCGTTCCGGAGGACATTCGCAAGCAGAAACTATCCAAGTTTGCCAAAAAGTACATGGTGTGGCAAGCGATCTGCTCTTGCGGAAAGCGGAGCGCCCCCTTCGTGATGACCGGCACGGTAAACGGGCAGGTTTACCTTAAGGAGTGCCTACAGAAGCGCTTACTACCACTATTGAAGCAGCACGAGGGCCCGACCATCTTCTGGCCGGATCTCGCTTCGTGCCACTATTCAAAGGACGTGTTGGAGTGGTACGAAGCCGACGGGGTCACCTTCGTGCCAAAGGAAATGAACCCGCCCAACGCGCCGGAGCTTCGTCCAATAGAGAAATATTGGGCGATTATGAAGCAGGCCCTCCGGAAGAACCCAAAAGTTGTCAAATCGGAGGCGGACTTCAAGGGAAAATGGATTTCTGTTCAAAAAAAACTACAACCTGACGTTGTACAGAACCTTATGGACGGGGTAAAGAGGAAGGTGCGAGCATTCGGGCTTGGGCTCGAAGTATGAATAAAAAGAAAATGCCAAAAGTTGTTTAATAGTTTTTATTTTACTGTCTAAAATTTTCAAAAGGATCGGTCTACTGGGCGAATTTCTACAGCGTTTTTTCCGTGATGCAATTTGATGTGACACACCCTTTACCATAGATATAACCCACTTTCTGTTTTTTCGTTGTGGGTATTTGTATTTCGAAAATAACACGTAAAACTCCATTTTCTCAAAAGTGTTTTTGATTGTTTTATATATGTTGCAGCGGACAAGTTCAAGTTGTTCACAAGCAAATGAAACACATATTTCAACCAAACATAACATACATTGTACATTATCGGAAAATTGTGACGGAAAAATTGAATTTCCATATGTTCATATTTACATCGTAATAAGCGTTGTAAGCGCGAACGAAATTGATCTTTGTTAGAAAGTGGAAATGGAATTTCAAGTGATGAAACGCACTCCTACATCTTATATCTACATAAATGAAAATGGGTCACCAAATGTGCTGGTAAGCACAAAACTCGAGGAAGGCATCGTCCGATTTAAGCTGTCATTATTTTATTATATTTTCTGTATCAAACATGTATTCCGGAAAAACGGAGTAACATGTTATTTGCAAGTAATTTAAGAATCCTAAACGAGAGTTGTGTCTAAAAATAATTTTCTATTATAGTTACAATATAAAAATAGAAAGAACGTTTCCGGCCTTTGTCAATTTAAGGATAATTTTATAACTATGCTGAATGGCACTTTTTGCAACATCGTAAGGTGGAGGACCCTGCGATACATAAAGAGGAACAATAAAACGCATGAGTACAAATGCTACTCTAGCTAAAGAACGTCAAAATTGCAAAGGAACTATTCGATTGGGCGAAAGGAGGAGCAACTGACTCAAATTTTATCTTGCTATGCAACTACAACAGAGTATGAAAGTACCCAGCGACAGCTTGATGAACAATATTCGAAAGTAATTACTATTCGAGAACACAAAAAAAAAATTTATCCCAATTTCCGTAGATAAATAAAAGTTGGATTTTCAAATTGTAATGATTGTAAAAAACTATGGATGGGTTATACCTATGATATAACCGCAAGGTTGACGTAGGACTTAGCAATCATTTGTGTTTCTTCAATTAGCAATAATCGCAACTCGTATGTTACTCGTTGGGTTCGATATCGCCGCTGCGCAGAGCTGTCCCAATTTAGGTCAATTAATGCATTATGGTAGTAGTTATCGCAGCAAATAATAATCAATATTTTGCCTAATCATCGAACGGTATGCGTAGAAATTCAGTGAGCTGGCGACATGAAGGGATATCCTCCAATGCAGTCTTGAATAACCGAGCCAAAGCGTTGGATTTATACCCGCCTTTGTAGGCCGTGTTAGCAAAATGAATTCCGGAGTGTAAAAATGCATGGGGGTATAAAAGTACTGCCGACTTGCATGTATCTGCAATGTCGATTTTCCCAACTTCTTGGTTCCGGATTCTGTATTGGGTAAACACCTTCCGGTTTGCAAAAATGAAAGCGAGCACAAAAGTACCCGCTGCTTGCACCTATTTTGCAATGCCGATTTATCTAGGCTCCACAGTTTTGAAGTCTGTGTTAGGGAAACATTCCGATTTGCATAAACGCAAACGAGTGCCAAAATACTCGCAGCTTGCATCTATTCTGCAATGCCGATTTCTCCAGGCTCCATAGTTTTGAAATCTGTGTTAGGGAAACATCCATTCATTCCAGCGATCGTACCTCAATCGTTGCGCAATCACAACTGAGTGGATTTCCGATCGGCACTTGCTTATATACCGATTGGTGTGATTTCAATAGTATATTTTGAAAGCAATTTTAGGGCTATTGAAACAAGTTTTTGGATCATAAAGTAGCAAGCATAGAACAAAATCTCGTTCTCCGGCTTAACGCTTTCGTTTTCGAAACTTTGAACTTACACCCCAGTGTAGAAATGAAAGACTTATTCCTACGTCAAAAATTGTAGGCATTCAGAAACAATAAGAAATCTGTAATAGAGTACAACTCTCTATCATTGTATAAAAACTTGAAATAAAATACTTTGAGAGAAATAATTTTCTTATTTGAATAAACTCGAAAAACATCCGAAAACGATCGGAAGTTGATGATTTTCAGTTAATTTTATTTTAAAATCTCTGTCTCGGGAACGATAGCAATTATCTAAAAA
Source organism: Toxorhynchites rutilus septentrionalis (assembly GCF_029784135.1). Classification (NCBI taxonomy): domain Eukaryota; kingdom Metazoa; phylum Arthropoda; class Insecta; order Diptera; family Culicidae; genus Toxorhynchites; species Toxorhynchites rutilus. The sequence continues at coordinate 262,031,981 of NC_073745.1, forward strand.
TTTCCGCATACCTTTTTTATTGCAAAGCATGCGTATTTTCATAAAACCGGGGCAAAAAACAATGTTTTGAAAATTCCACCTCTTAAAAAATATTATAACTTTTTTATTCATAATTTTTCCATCTTGACGCATTGTGGAATAAACTTCATTAGTTGTCCACTGCAATACATGAAAAAAATAAAAAATCAAAAACACCGTTTTTGAGAAAATAATTTTAAATGTTGTTTTCAAAATAAGAAAATAAAACATTTTTACCAGTGCATACTTTCTCCACATAGCCCCAGTAATAATCTAGAACATTGCGGAAGACACCAAATCAATCGAACCAACCATTTCCAAGTTATCCTTTTTTTTTAATTTTCCAAGCAATTTTTGTTTAGGCCCTTCTCAAAAGTAAGCCTAAAGTTAAAATGGAAAACCGTTCCTAGAGGCGAATGAACTGAAAAGTTTAAACCCTCTTAAAGCCAAAAAGAAGAAGAAGAAGAAATGGAAAACCGATGATACAAGTTGTCCTCTTCGGTCATAAAGAATGCTTCTGCAAAATTTGAGCCAAATAAAAAAATACAAAAAAAATCGACCTTCGAATTCAAATGGAATCGCTCAAGAGTCTTACAGCCAGGTTCCGGTTGTGTTCCACAATCGATCGTTTTCTCCATGATCTGAGTCAACTCAAGGGCTCCATTGAGCGTTTTCACGATGTCAATCATTTCCGTTTTGGTCGGAGAAACATTCTGAAAAATAAGACATCATAAATATTTTTTGGCGAAATCCGTGGTTTGTGCCAACATTTACAGTTACCGCATTTGCAGTTGCATTAGAAGCATGCCAGGAAGTATTTGTCTACAATTTGATTCATTATCTCAACGAACACAACAGATGAATTATATATACCTACCTTAGTTGGATATAATGCTACTAGGCACTGCAGCAGCAATCGGGTGAACTTCAAACGGCAAACCAGCGCATTGATCTCCTCTTTCTCCTTATCGCTTTCTACATCTTTGATTCTCTTCACTAAGTCTTCTTCAGCACTCTTGAGCATATTGCATGCCTTGGTTTCGGATAGTTCCATACACAAATCGTATCCATAAGTACTTGGCTGAAAATCTTCCTCTTCGTATACTCTGGCCCTCAAAATAAAGTTTCGTATTAAATTGACCAGTTTATGTACTGCACAGGAGAAAGCCTTCATTGATTTGTCCTCGATTCTATGCGGATGGTGCAAATATAGACATGTCAGGACAGTCTGCGCCATGGAGTGTCCCTCCAACCAAGAAACTGTACATGCATAGACCGCGTCAATGATTCCTATGCTTTCCCGGCATTCCAAATTAGCTAGTTTCAGTGTCCCACTCTGCAAAAAAAAACCAATAAACCGTAGTCATACAACAATTTCCCCCAAACTAGCATACCTCAACAGCAGTCTGAAAGTTGAGCGGAGTCGTTTCCTTATTGCAGCACATTCCCGCATCCATTTTCGGATCCATCATCTCTATTGCAGACATCGCGTCAAACAGACCGAACATATTGTCGTGTACCAGCTCTCCCAGGTTTAGCTCTTTAACGCATTTGAAAAACTCCGGTGTTATCTCTTTCCACTCCCGGTTGGGCAGTACAATCTGAGCTTCGCCCCTATCCTTACCCGGCTCATCACCACTCACTGTTACCATATCCATGGGAGACATGTCAGACTGGCCGACATCCTTCCCAGCACCATTAATACTGCAAGAATTGTATTTAGATAGAATGCATTTGCTTTTGATCTTATTGAATACCTTAAATCCTGCAACCCTTCGATTTCTGAATCCATTTTATTGTACAATTAGTATTGAATTCACAATAATCTTCAAAAGTCGAATGTAAATAGTCGACTGAAGTGAAATTATTGACGTTTCGTCAAGGTTCATATTTTAAAAGGTGAGAAAAACAGATTGACACTCGTTACGCAGATAGGCCGACATTCACTAACAACATACGACAAACGTTTTGAAAATCAATCAAATAAAATTTTAATCACTTAGCGTAGAAGTGTATTAGTTTCGTTTGAAAGGCTCTGTTCACGTTTGTTCATTATAGAAAGGGAAAAGTATAAAAAATATCCATGTGGACACATTAAATGAATGTTATTTTTAAAAAATGCATCTAATTCTCTAATTTGCAAACTTGATCAACTTGAATGTGATGTAATTCTGCGGAGTATCCATTTGAAAAAAAAAACAATAAAAATCCCCATTTTGTAATTGTATGCATGATTTCTCGCGTAACTTTTGAAAAGGTCCTAAGTAACAAATGTAAACAAATCGAGTTAATGGATGCACACTATTAGTTTTCCATCATTGAAAATAACCGCGATAGAATAAAAATATATAGATCGAGGAGTTTTTTATAACCTTCTCAGGTCAGGACAAATATCTATGATTCAATGATATCATTTCGCCGAATAGTTGAGTGTGCTGCACGCTGAGGTAAAAAATATGGTCAAGCCCGTAACAACAGCTGAAAATCATTCGCACCGAGATGAGCTAACTGAATCTGTCACTGCCATTGGAATGCAGAGAGGGACGACACGGACAGCCAGTAGCCACGAAATTCCGCCGAGGATGGTGTATCTACGGTGGGTATAGTAAATCGATATCCGTAGGTGTAAACTGCCACATCCTTGAAGTTAATACAGACAATCAGCTTCAAAAGATTGAACATTCTTACAGACAGGAAGAAGCTGGAATCAGACCAGTTGCTGAACTAACTTTTGCGGAAGCTACTAGAACAGAAAATATCTCGACCGACGTTACCGATCGCTTGCAGCGTCAGTTTCAACTCTTGAATGATCATCAGATTCGCCAACATTATTCCGACAGTGTTGGAGATACAGAAGAGGTAACAGCTGAGGTGAAGCTAGTTCATCAGGAGAGCGGATACGAAATCTGCACTTGGTACCACAGTTATAAGGACGCACTCATCCATCCGAAGAAAAAGATGGTTATGAGAACAAAAGACTTAAATCTGTATACAAATTTTAGAGTGGAAAACCAAACGTCAAGTCTTGCTTCATTATATCATATCACAGTTTGGCTCTGAAAAACTGTTGACTACACATATTGTGCACGATGAATTAGGTAGTCGCTCTGGAAGCAACTCGGATCATCACAATCACATTCCATGTCGTTACACTAGCCAACTATTTTCCCCATTACTACATTCAGTTCAGCCGAACATGCTGATCAAAGCGAACGAAGACACCTACTGCGCTGTGGTAACCTTTATATGCGAATCGGGAGAGAAGGGCCATGATCCCGTACAGCCATTGCTAAATCAAAATAGCTTGTTGTTGATAGAGTATTTTACCATTATCAGTTGTCACACGAAGGTTAAATATTGTCGAATGGGACAAGCTTCTGAGAAAACCTGTTTCTAAGCTGGTGATCTGAAACGTGAAGTGTCTAGGTAAAACAACGCCGGACACGCTGTGTTACGGGGGCCGGGATGTTGCCGTGAATCGCTGGCCACCCTGGCGGCTGTTAGCACATCACGTACTGGTCCTGCCGAAGAGCAGATCATGTATATGACAGAAGGATGACGTTAGAAAATTATATCAAAAGAATGAGAAAGAAGACCTAACAAAGAAAACCATAAACAAAGTATTCATTGATTATGATGAAAAGGCCATGAAACATTGTGCTAATTTGAACTTATTTCTACATATACTTAAAACTATTCCTTTAAAGTACCTTAACTAACTTAAATGAGTGCTTATAATCCAATGAAATTCAATATCTCATAATAATAGAATGTGAGTGGAACTTAGATACGAACGACATCTCATGAAACTAAACATATATTTACATTTATAGTACATTACACATAACCTATTGTTATCGTGAGTAAACGAAGTACAAATTGAAGCCAAAACTGAATTTGTAAGTTATAACTAACTTAAATAAATATTGCAGCTTAAGCAATCGCTGAAAGAAAAGTGTTCGCTTGTTCACTCGAACAGTTGAGAGTTCACGTTTTGAGAATCACATCACTTACCGCAGTGAATCCGATTTTTCTTAACCATTCCCACTAACAACTATCCCTTCCATGATAAACGCTAGGGAACCACGCTATAGAGGCGACCCTTCTGGCCTTCGGCGGCGAATATCATACTAACATTCCTTCCCTTCCCCTAGTGACTGAAGGGACGTGGCCGGCGTCGTTATTGGCCATTTAAAGCTCGAATCTCCGAAAATTGCACAACGAGAATGATTTACTAGTCCCAAGCGTCATTTTGTGTGTTCTTTGTGAAATTTGGTTGGTTCAGGTCAATAACGGAGAGCAATTACGAAATGTACAGTCTACCCAAGCTCAAGCTCAAGCACACTATTAGTTCTCCATCATTGAATGCATTGCGAAAACAACCGTTCAAGTATCTATGCCCAAATGCCCAATGTACAGATTCGAATTTTAAGCATTCGACTGTTACTTCGGACGTCACTTTCCTCTGACGCTCGATACGTCCGAAGTAACAAAGCAACCAAAACAACAAGAAGTCGCACTTCGACCTTTAGCAAGCAAACCTGTATTCCATCGATTGCCCGGTTAGTTTGAAATATAGGAGACGATCCTTTAGTTAGGTCCGACTGAGCGTTAGCGAGCATCGGACGGCAAACATTTGCCCGGTTATTCGATGGAACACAGGTTTGCTAGCGAAAGGTCGCAGCTTCCGACGACGGGTCGGCGGCAGACTCGGATTGCGTCACCTCGGTGGTTTAGGGCCACCTCTGTTCCTTATCCTCGATTTACCTCACAATAAATTTAGTTAAGAAAAACCAATTCATAATGAAAATTGCGCTCCAGTGGCGTTTATACTTACATACCCCAAATCCCAAATACGCATTTTCGTAGCACTAAAAAATGACAAAACACTGCATACAACAAACAATACAAATAATATTTGAATGCCAATGCGAACAATAAAAATGCTATCTATTGTATTTCGGCTCCGGTGACGCTAATACGAAAGTACCTTATTTTCAAATTGTCTTCGTGCAACGTAATTTGTCCAATGTACCAAGCGGTCAATCAAAACGTCCAATGTAACATTTTTTGCTCGGAGGCTTCAATTTCAAACTAAAATCACATAACAACAGTTAGGATTGTTTTTTCAGAGTTATTATTGACTGCTAGTGGTAAAAGTAGTGATAAAGATCGATTCCTTTTGAAACAATCCGCGGTACAGTGTTTCGGTCTTCAACTCCGTTTTTCTCGAGTTGATGTGAATGTTACATAGGACCTTTTCAAAAGTTACGCGAGAATTGTCTTACCAAATTTATTGGTGTGCAAAGAATAACAGAAGTTACATTTGGTGTTATAACGCCGAACACTCAAAAACATGTGTTCGGTTTGTTTTGATTGTGTCCAAAATAAAATGTATGTTTTATCTTCTGCATTCCATCAACATAATTTATTCAATTACAACATAGCTCAATAAGTGCTTATCATTGTGGAAAGGAAGTTTCTTCAGTTTTCATGGCAGGAACAGTTGAGCCAGCAGAAGAAGGCGCAACCAACACTAAGCGACCACAATTCGGCAATCGTTTTCTCTCGGAAGATGACGATGTATTCCAGCATAATGCTTGGTAGGAACATATTTATGAGAACGCGACATACTTTAAAATATTTAAGGCGCTTGTGTGATTATGAGTTTACTCGTTTTCGGAAAAAGCCTCGTATTGGAGAGCGTTTTCTCAAAGACCCGGCTAAGGTTTTTGATTTCAACACATGGTTCGTCGGATGCATCTGAAAGAAGAATTCTAATTTGTACTGTCTCTCATTTTCGATCCGCAGGGATAATGTCGAGTGGGACGACGAGCAAGAACAAGCTGCGCTGGAAAGCATTCGGAAAAACTCTACCGTCAAGGTGAAGGATGATGATGCATTAAGATTGGAAACAGAAGCCGATCTCAATTGGGATAAATTTTATGGCATTCATCAGAATCGTTTTTTTAAAGATCGTCACTGGTTGTTCACGGAATTCCCGGAACTGGCTCCTAGAAACACGAAAGGCGCACCTGAACGGGTCTTCCCTGTGGGAGTGGATGAAGTTAGTGCGCAAGTAAAGAATCTTTCTCTGGAACCGACTGACAAGCGAACGATCTTTGAAATCGGATGTGGAGTTGGCAATACAGTTTTTCCCATTCTCAAATACAGTGTAGAAGAAAATCTTAAAATCTACGCCAGCGATTTTTCCAAGCAAGCGATTCAGATACTGAAGGAAAGCAAAGAGTTTGACGAGAAGCGGTGCGAAGCCTTTGTGCTCGATGCTACGGCTGATGAGTGGAATGTTCCATTTGAAGAAAATAGCGTCGATATTGTCGTACTGATATTTGTTCTCTCGGCGATAAATCCAGAAAAGTAAGTTCATTTTGCGTTTGTAAGATGGTATTCCATCCTTGTATCCACAATATTGTTCTTTTTCAGGATGAAACACGTAGCTAATCAAATTTACCGCTACCTCAAACCAGGAGGGCAATTGCTGCTACGAGACTATGGCAGATATGATCTTGCCCAGTTACGATTCAAACCAGGCAAATGCCTTAAGGATAATTTTTATGTTCGAGGCGATGGTACACTTGTCTACTTTTTCACACAAGACGACCTTCGTACGTTATTTCAAAATGCGGGTCTTATCGAAGAGCAAAACATCGCCGACCGAAGGCTGCAAGTCAATCGAGGGAAGATGTTGAAAATGTATCGAATTTGGGTGCAGGTGAAATTTAGGAAACCATTGAAGAGCGATATTAAAAATGAATAAATATGTACCAATGACAATTTTCCAAATGTTTGTTTTCGATTTCGATATGTATCAACAATGATTTAAAGATAACAAGTTTGACAGAGTTTCCAAATTAGGAGTTTCATTCTTTTGCTGTTGCTTAATCAAAAATCGATAAGTTGTTCACACTAATATTATTAGTTCAATTAACAAGTGATTTACAAGAACAAATTATAAGGTTCGACTTGTACTTTTTTCCACAACTTCGAGTGGACACGTTATTTCACTTCAAGTTCCATTTTTGGGAGGTCCGATATTTTTTTTTACATTTTTTTCAAAAATTACTTTTTTTCTTAAATACATGACTACTGGACCGATTCTGATAATCGAAACATCGAACTAAAGTCTATTAGTTAGTCTTTTTTTTTTAAAGTTTGGAATTAGCCAAAATTAGGATTTTGTTATTGATTGTATTTGTTTTTTTATGGTTTCGACACCGAATGCACTATATTTTCTACCTTTTTTTCTCGAAAACTCAGGACTTTTTATATTACGCTAGATCGAGGATTCTCAAACTTTTTTGGGCGAAAGACCCCTTTTCCAGAATATAACTTTATTCTTGAAAAGGGGTCTTTCGCCCAAAATAGTTTTCAGACCCTACAAAATAATGATTATTACCAGATACCTTCAGAGATCTTTGGTTAAGCAAAATATTGAAATAATATTCCAAGTGCGGCGAAAAAAATATTTTTTGTAGATGGCAATACAGTTACCACGGACTTAGAAAGGGTTAAGTGACTTGACATTATTTTCTCAACGAAATAAATAGACATAAAATTAGGTGACTATCAAGTGTAATTAACAATAATTAATACAAATTACTCACAAATACAAATTACTTGCAAATATTTAAGTAGGAAGATGAAAAACTTAATATTTTAAGTGTGATGAATGAACCTGATTATTTTTTACCAATCTACTTGATGAGTTGAACCCCTAAATCTTCACGTTCGTTGATTTTGAAACGGTTTTTTATTTTGTCAAAATGCTCGTAACCAAATTAAGTCTTCCACGGAAAGATTCCCATCGGTCCAGTGTCGCGTGCGAATGCGAGGTATGGAAAATTCCATACCTCTTTGGTCCTGTTAGGGACCAATCCAAAACCAAAAACTATACCGCGGACCGAATGGAGGATTGACCAGTTGGTAACAAATTAAACAGTTAATACTTTGTACAAATTTTATTTATACAGCAATTTACAATATATAAACACTTTTAACATTCTTTTTAGTTGCTGGATTCCAAATACACCCAGGTTTTTTTACGCGGGGGATACGTACCTCGTAAAAAACCTTACGTTCCCTATTATATTACGGTAATTAGTGTTTGTAACGGAGCTTAGCGCTTATGAAGGAAATTAGTGCCGCACCTTATCACGATTCTTACGTGGATTTTAGGTGTTAGGTAACGGGTAGCTCAGCGGGCTGTACAACGGTGCGGGGTTTTTACGGGCAGCGATACGTGAATGGATTTCCCTGTCTACTTAGCTCTGGACGGTCCAACAGTGGTACTGCACGTGCATCGGCACTAGAGTGAACAAACCACAAGGGAATCTCCTAGCAACACCAGACGATCTCATTCGTGAGGAAAACCGAACTATTGCAGGAAGAAACTGCGGGTTTTCGGAAGTGTGCAACACTCAGCTTTTTACTTGCGTTTAACGTAAGGATAGTCCCATTTGATATCTATCATTAGGTGACATGGTTTTCTTTACACGGTTTTTCCAATGAACGCTGTTTTTTTAACGCGGTTTGTTTTACGCGGATTTTCCAATTGACGCTGTTTTTTACGCGGTTTTTTTATTTTACGAGGTACGTATCCCCCGCGTAAAAAAGCTGGGTGTATTGTGCGAAAACAATCGTGGTCAAAGTATGGTGAAGCAGCCCAAACGGTGGTCAAATCAAAACTAATGGCTAGGAAGGTTTTACGGTGGAAGAGAATCATTTTTTATGAGTCACTTCCGTATGGCCACCTACTAAATTTAGATCTCTACTATCAACAACTGGACTGATTGAAGCTAGCGATTGGCCAGAAACTGCCAAAATTGGCCAACAGAAGGGGTGTTGTGTTCCATCAAGACAACGCAAGGTCACACATGTCTTTAGTTACTCGCCAGAAACTCCGGGAGGTTGGTTGGGAAGTAATAATGTGTCCAGTCCGATCCTGGCACCAAGTAATTATCACATTTTTCTCGCATCGTAAAACTTTTTGAGTGATGAGAAATTGGGATCAAGAGAAGATTGTGGAAATCGATCACTATAGTTCTAATACTATACTAATATATTCTTATAAAATATTAATCATTCTTATAACAAGTTGATTCACGTAATACAACTTAGACAATATCTTGAAGGTTTCAAATCAGAACTTGTGTTAATTAATAGGGGTCAATTTTTAGACCTTGTCGACCCCAAAATCAGTTTTCGTTTGTGTCGATCCCCGGGAATCCGAGATCGTCCCTAAGGGGTCGATATCGACCACAATTCTCGTTCAATATTTTTCAATCACTTGCAAATAACATGTTTCTCCGTTACATGGAATACATGTTTGATACTCAAAATATAATAAAATGAAGCCGTCACAAGTCAAACGATTTATTACTCGAGTTCACCATTTGTTACACATTACACAACACATTTGGGGATCCATTTTTATTTATATCATTCTTTGTGTGGACACCGACTGGACAACATCGTTGCTGGACGGGCTGGACGGCGAGGGATCGAGTGCCTTTCTTAAGGCAAGAGGGCGGAGGTGGTAGCGCTGGAGTAAAATAGAGTAGTGTTTTCAAAGGGCCTTTCTCAAGGCTAGAGACGAATGAACTGAAAAAGTTTACAGTCTCTATAATACAATACCATTACCATTACCATTTTTATTTATATAGTTATAAGATATAGGAGTGCGTTTTTTCACCTTAAAACCCAAATGTCAAACATCAAATGGACTTACAACGCTTGTCACGGGAATCGAATTTTCTGAATTTTCCATTTTCTTTCAGAAAAAATTCAATAATTGTAGTATATCGTTGGAATATGGCTAGTGCCTCACTCTTAGAGAAGGTGGAGTCGAGTTTCTGTCGAACCATCACAGAAACATTTATTGCCCTCTAAAACCTCCACATGCCAAATTTGGCTCCATTTAGGGTAACACGGGGTGATTTGGTCATATGGGGTGATTTGGACCACCCCTTTATCTTTAAAATTACGGCTCAACTTGGATTTTTTATAATATCATTTCCTTCTATTGTTGAACCGTATGTACCTAAAGTAAAAAAAACTTTGGTATAACTTCACAAGTAGAGAGAAACGGTAGCATAAACACAGCAAGCACTTTGATCGTCAAAAAGTGTGAGTTTTCCGATAGTGGTTTTAAGGATTTTCCCGCTAATTAAACAAACTTTTCGTGTATTGTGCAGTAAAGTTCTGTTCGCCTACAGAAGAGGAACAATTTGATGTAGTGAAACTGTAAGTTTGATAACAACAAAAGAAATTAATTGCATTTTAATTTTTGCGTGTTGTGTGGGGTGACATGGACACGTTTCTGTGGGGTGAATTGGTCCTACAGGTTTGAAACTTTTCTTTGGTCTAATTGATTCCAAGACGGGTCTATGGTACTAGGAGAGGCCGTTTCGTCACTAAGTTGGTTAGGGGAGCGGTATATGCAAACAGTACGGAAGAAAGCAGAAGGGGAATTATTTCCTTGAAGCGTGAAAGAGACAGACTGATCACGAGCGAGCTTCGGCACTAGCGTATTGTGTTTTGTTTACAAACAAAACACAGTAGACTTCCAAGATGGCTGAAGAGTGGTTTTAGCCATTTGACCCACCTTAGGATATACTTCTACGCGCCTTGATTGATTCCAAATGCCGCTGAATTACAAAAAAAGGATGGACAGACAACGTTGGGAGAAGGAGGAGCTTGAAAGAGCAACGCAGGCCATCGAGAACGGATTTTCTTTGACCAAGCATCGAAAGTGTTTGAAAATGCTCGACCAACAGTGAAAAGATTCATGCAGAATTCGAGATGGTGTCAATCCAACTTTTCTGGTCTGGAATCTGACCAACACACCTGGTATCGATCCCAAAACATCGTTACTGATTGTAACATTATCCCAAAATACTTTACATAAACATAAGTATGTTTTTTTCGATGAAACACACACTGGACCAAATCACCCCACAGACGGTCCAAATCACCCCGCATTAAATTTGAATGTCCAAAAATCATCTCTTTTATTTTATGATATATTTGGTAGATTGAAGCTTTGTATAATGATTCAACATTATTCATTGAGAGAAAACAAGTGTAGCTCAGTATACAATGTGACATTTTTTATTTAGACCGTATTGGTTTGGAAATATTAGGTGTTTTGCTTAGGTGGTCCAAATTCCCCCCTTTTCCCATACTTGATAGTTCTCGAATTATGTACAAATTTGAGTTTCATTTGTTTGACAGCCCCCTTAGAGAGATTGAGGTTCGCTCGTTGGGTTGCTGTGATCGGAGTATGTACGAATTAAGGGCGGAGCGAATATGGTGAGACAGTTATACCTGGCAGTGTTGTAAATGTGCATTCTGGAACCCATACATTCCCCTCCTCTCTAAAAAAATGAAATCTGTGGAATATATGGAAAAAAGCTTGTCTCTCTTCAGACTTTTTTATTTTCGATAGTTCATGTCACCCTCCAGTGACAGCATTTCTTTTCAAATTGTTTACTTCACGCATAACATTGACGAAATATTTCCAAATTACAAAAGTCTACGTTTTGAACGTTAATACCTCTTTACCGGCTGAATGGAGTGGTATAATAATCACTTCATCCGAAAGATAAAATGTCAACGAATCATATGATTGTCACTTATTGGTCCAGAAAATCGTTTCAGTAGCTTAAAAATTGTTTTGAAAGCAAGCTATTGAAATCATAACAATCTAGCTCATTGATGATGATTTGTGATCGCAATGTGTTCCCGATCACGGACGCAAAATCTAGGCACCTGGAGAAACCGTCATAGCGATACATGCGAGCTGTGCTTTGTTTTGCTAGCTTGCATTAGTGTTTGGGAAACCATAGCGGACATACGCAAGATGTGGGTACTTCCACTCGCATCAGTTTCTGTTCTGCTTTCGCATGGAACAGTCATGAAAATTTGCCACATCACGATAAAAACGAAATTAATTTTATACAAGGTTATATAGACCTTATTTCGTTTTCACCGTGAAATGGCGCCCCCAGTTTCTATTCTGCGTATGGAGTTACCATGATAAATCTCGTGTAATTCTCACGAAAACAAAAATGAATCATGTATCAAACATCTTCAGTTGCTTCTACAAGGCCACTAAAATTCCATCGGTAAAATTCAACAAGTTCGAAAAAGATTTTTCGAAAATTTTATATTAATAACTATTCCATACTTATACTCATCCGTCCACACACTAACAAGAAAAACATTCAGCAATCTTTCAAAACATTCATGCATCCATGCTTTATGAATTGATTCAGATCCAATTTCAAATAAAGGGTGTGTCACATCAAATTGCATCACGGAAAAAACGCTGTAGAAATTTAATTTTTAGGAATTATATCTTCAGCTTTCGCTTATAATCAGATAAGAGTGTATAGATCACGTTGGTCATGCTTCACTGTCAATTTTTCGTAAATTTGGAAAAATGTCGTCGAACGAAATAGAGCGTCGTGAATTAATCCTGTGCACTCATTTCGAGAATCCGGAGTTGTCACATCGGGACATCGGTAAGATGCTGGGAATCGTCCAATCCACGGTCAGCAGAGTACTAAAACGATACTTCGAGAACCTAACCATCGACCGGAAGGTGAAGAACGGCAAAAATGGATGCTCTGTCAGTGAAAAAGATCACAAGCGCGTAGTTAAGCAGTTTAGACGTGATCCGAGAAGTTCGGTCCGGGATGTCGCCAATAAGCTGAATTTGTCAAGTTCATTCGTCCAGCGGACCAAGCAGCGGGAGAGCCTGCGTACATACAAGGTTCAGAAGGCTCCTAACCGCGACGAAAGGCAAAACGTGGGGAAGACGCGAGCCCGGAAGCTGTACACCGAAATGCTGACGAAGCCGCATTGCCTGGCAATGGACGACGGAACCTACGTCAAAGCGGACTTTCGTCAGCTGCCGGGCCTGTTGTTCTTCTCCGCAGAGGACAAATTCAGCGTTCTGGAGGAGATTCGCAAGCAGAAACTATCCAAGTTTGCCAAAAAGTACATGGTGTGGCAAGCGATCTGCTCTTGCGGAAAGCGGAGCGCCCCCTTCGTGATGACCGGAACGGTAAACGGGCAGGTTTACCTTAAGGAGTGCCTACAGAAGCGCTTACTACCACTATTGAAGCAGCACGAGGGCCCGACTTCTGGCCGGATCTCGCTTCGTGCCACTATTCAAAGGACGTGTTGGAGTGGTACGAAGCCAACGGGTCACCTTCGTGCCATAGGAAATGAACCCGCCCAACGCGCCGGAGCTTCGCCCAATAGAGAAATATTGGGCGATTATGAAGCAGGCCCTCCGGAAGAACTCAAAAGTTGTCAAATCGGAGGCGGACTTCAAGAGAAAATGGATTTCTGTTAAAAAAAAACTACAACCTGACGTTGTACAGAACCTTATGGACGGGGTAAAGAGGAAGGTGCGAGCATACGGGCTTGGGCTCGAAGTATGAATAAAAAGAAAATGCCAAAAGTTGTTTAATAGTTTTTATTTTACTGTCTAAAATTTTCAAAAGGATCGGTCTACTGGGCGAATTTCTACAGCGTTTTTTCCGTGATGCAATTTGATGTGACACACCCTTTAAACGATTGCCGAGCCAACGGTAGTCCTACGTCTACCTTGCGGTTATATCACACTTCTTGTATTTTTTTTCGATTTTCTGAAACCAAGAATTTTCTGAAACTGATTACAGATTTTCCGTGTTTTATACAGATTTTACATATTCTTTGAAATAACATCTTTTTCTCACTAAAGCACAAAGAATGTAAAATACACAAGAGCGTATATTGTCGTGAAAATTCATTGGTCTTGTTTTTTTGAATATCAGGGAAACTATCTAGAAGAAGCATCGAGACGTTTCGGCGCAGGATTACGTTTTCTAGAACATATGGGAAGTACATATAAAAAAACACCTAATTTTGAGTGCTTTATGCTCAGACATTTGAATCAAGATTTTTTTACACCAATCGGTTTGAACACTCTCTCACAATCTATTGCAATGCTGTTATAAAATTTCCTTCAGATAATATGTCAAAATAGCTTTGAACATAAAGCTCAAAATTTACCAGCTATTTGAGTAGACCGCAAGGCGTTTCCCGAACACGGACTTTAAAATCGGTCTAGTCCGTATTAGTAAAACACATTGCGGTCTAGACAATTATAGTTATTTTTCGCACAGCTCAAAGCGAAAAATAGGGATTAACTTAATTGAGGAAATATTGAAGCTCAAACCATTGAAAATACTGACTTCGCCGACAGCTAAAGTTCTCCAGTTTTTGAATTTTTGCCTGATTATACTACTTTTTAATTCATTATAGCAATTACATTTTTGTTTGTACATGAAATATATTATAATGAAGTTATGTACGTTACGCAATGTAAACAAGCATGTCCTAGTATCTGATTAAACATCCATTACACCTCAATAAGCATTTTATTTTTACTACAGTGTATATGCTTGCTGGTTTTACAGGGATACCATCACTATCGTCTAATAAATAATAACAATGCCAATCAATGATACTAAAGCTTCAAAATGGGGCTTACAAATTTAATACAGATATCATTTCATTTTTTGAGAAAAACACTAAGATAAAAAGATTTTTTTTTCAGACCAAAAACGGGTTGCTTTGGCAGAGAGCCCACAAATTATGGGCTTATATGATGAGTCATCCCAAATTTGGCTCCATTAGCTTGATTAGTTATCGAGTAAATTTGTTCCATTTGTATGTCAGCGATCGATTTTGCCGATGAAAATTTTGCTCAAGATAATTTTTTGTCAATAGAGACGTAGGTTTCTATGACATGACCTAAATTGAAACATTCTTACTATACTTAATAAAGTCTGTAATTCCATCTCAGAACAATGGAACTTTTGTTTCCCAACCTTATAAGAAAATTTTGGAAAACGGAATGCGGTCGAACTATAAACATGTTAGTTATCATCGTTTAGTTTTATTTGCAAAAACAATATAACTTTGTCTCCGAATGGTAAACGCTGAAAAAATCGAAAAAATCCAATGAAAATTTTTGGTAAGAAAAACGAAAAAGTAAGTCACACTCAATGTTTTTATTTTCGTTAGTGCGTATTTCATTACACTATGGTCAATTTTTTCCTTACTATGGTATGTTTGTCGGCAGCGACATATGAAACTTATTAACACTAAATCACGATCATGCATCATTTCAAGCTAATAAATATATCATTATCTAAATAAATACTACTTATATATACAAATACTTATTGAGAAATGTCTTCATATAACCGGATGAAGTCAGCGAAGCTGCTGGCGTAAAAGTTAGGCAGTTCTTCTGATCTTTCATGAGAAAACATCATGCTTTTCGTCGTGCCACCGCTGAGCATAAGAATCTTCTGGAAGCCACACTTTGTTCCGAAGCCCATGTCTTGCGGAAGCCTGAAATGTAAGTATAAATAAAATGTTTCACCAAAAACAGCAAATCGACAACATACATATCTCCAATAAACAACGTTCGTTTCGGTCTGGTAACATTAAACTGCTCCAGCACAAAGGTGGCCAGTGCTTGACCAGGCTTCCCAAGCACCAGCGCCTTCCGTCGGGAGGCACGTTCCAATATGTCAATGAAATAGCCCGGCCCTATCACGTCCATACTTGAATCCAACGGGACGATTTTATCTGTGGCGCCAGCTATGAGTAAGCAGTCTCGATTTCGCTGCAGGTAACACTTGGCTTTCATCAGATGTGCAAGGGAGATATTTACATCAATGTCCATCACCACAGCTCCGACCTTCGGGCTGTCGGTTTCCTCAAAGAAGTCGGTGTAGACTCGCACCGGATTGGCCACTCTTTCATCAGGAAAACGTTCCGTTGGCTGCAATATAAAATCAACAATAGAGTAATGTATGAATAGACAATAGACAAATATCATATCCCCTTTTGTTCACATTGTTCGAGTTTTATTTCCATTGTTCCAAGTCTTATAATTACTCACCCCATCAAGAACCGTGAACCCGGCGTTCCGTAGATAATCCTTGAAAATTTCAGTGCCGATACAGTATACGGCATCCTGCATTTTGATCGATTTGAGGTACTTAACCGTCGTCAACGCCGGATGAATGATGTCACGCTCACTAACATCGATTCCTAGTTTACTGAAGTTTTGTTTGTACTCTTCCATTGTGCGCATCCCATTGTTCGATATGAAAGCAATTTTTTTGCCCTTTTGTTTGAGCAATTGTAATGCCTTATTTACCCCAGGTATTGGTCCGGTAAAATTCCACACTACGCCTGAAAATTAATGATTTTTTATCGATATCGTTATTATGAATTTCTCAATAAATTTACTAACCATCGCAGTCTGATAAAATCATATCAAATGAATCCAGAAATGCGCGCTTCTCCGCTTTGGAAAGATCTAACAGATGACGAATCTTCTCCTTCTTCATGATTCACGAAGACAAGTAACTAGTTACAATAAATCACAATAAATTATTCACAATGATCGTATGTTAATCACCGGAGGAGCACGTGTTATATTTGGTTTCGTTTCAAAAGATTAACTGAATTTAAAAAATAATGTATGTCCTGCTCGGTACAATGCTCTCCATCAACTGTAAGGCTACACGATCCGTATGTAACTTTATGAGGAATAACTCAGAGATACCCTTTTCACTTACACGCGAGCGTTAGCTATCTTTATCCTTATTTCGTTCCGCATGGTTGGTGTTCTAATCTCTGATCAGTTGGTAATTAATTAATCAGGACTTACGAAGAGCAACTAATTGCGAACGAATAGTTTGCTTTTACGAACGTCTTATTGTGTGTATTGTTACTCAATGTAACTGGAATGAAGCAAACATTCTGAGACAAATTGCTGAATAACTATAAAATAATATTACACTAATTATCACAATTTTGAACTGAAAAACAGGGTAAAATGTGCGTTTATTTCAATTGATATGTGGAAACGATACATATAGATAGTACAGGTATCAAAATTTTGTAGTAAAAGTGTTACTTTTCTTAGTTTTATACGCCAAGATGACATAACAGATTACTATTTGAGTTCAAACAATGACATAAGAATAATGTCAATATTAGCCAATTGTGCGATCTGATCTATGCGATTTTTCGTTTGTGTGAGCTAAGTTCAGATTTAATCATAAAAACGCTATTTTACTATATAACTATATAAAAAGTACTGCACAAAAACAGGTTTGACTGTACAACTCTCCACATGAAACGTCTGAAAGCTCATTATTTTATAAGTTATCCTGCGAACTAATTGAGGGAACTGCACATTTTAGATTCTTACACTTGTAAATAACAAATGAGGTCATTTGCTCCACTGTACCTTAGGAATCAAACCACTGTTTGTTACATATTTTAAAAGTTAGTAAAATTGGATGAGTTCATCGAAAAGAGTGGCATCCGGAGGGTGGAACGACCAAAATTTGCTCAACTTAAATTTGATGTATTGTTTTCGAATGTGTCTTGGACCAAATTTGCATTGTTTCATTCTCTGAGAGATCCTGAAGTTTGCCACAACGAAAAATATGTCACTACAAAAAATATTATTATTTGTTAGCCTATCCATTACTGATTTTTATGAAATCGAAAGCGCTAATCAGCCAAGTATCATCGAAACAAGTAATCATTGGAATGGGGCAATAATTTTAGTGAGTCGATTTGAACCAATTTCGATCTTTTTTCTATGCATCAGAGCTTCATAGCTCTTTAACATCAAAACCATTTTGTTCAACAGGTACCTGCAGGCAGAGATGCCAACCTCCCTAATTTTTCAGGATTTCCCAGACTTTTTAGCACGCTCCCTGATAACACTCAATTTATTCCGATTTTTCTGAAATGATCCTGATTTTTCCTGATTTTTGTACTCTTTACATTATTCGTAATCAATATACTGGTTTCCATGCCAAGTTTTCTGTCCTGATAGTTCTCCGGTTCGCACTTGTATATATCTTAAATTAAGTTAAATTCCCTAGATGCAAAGCTGTACTTAACTTTTGTTTTATCTCTACCCTCAATTGTTTCGTGATTAAGGGTAGAGGGTAGAGATAAATGATGGGACTATGGCAAATATATTTATAACCGTACTAAATATCATAAACATTAGGAAAAATTGAACAAGTGTTCCACTGCTGAAATGCTTTCCTCATTTGTTGAGTAAAGATTCATTCCAAAGCATGGATGATGAATTCAGTGAAAATTTGAATACTTATTTCTCTGCAATTGACTGTAGTGATGCTGTAGGTTTTTCAGAAAAAAATATAAACGATGAAAAAGTCAGGTGAAACACAAGCATTTCCGCTTATGCGAGGATATGTACCATGCTTATCAATTCTATATACATATATACATACATTCATATACATTTCTGGTGGGATTTAGAATGGATTCTGTATTATGAGCTACTACCAAGCAACCTGTTTCTCACATGTATGGCTCGCAGCAGTTTTCGACGACGAATCAAACATGTTTTGGGAGGATAGAATATTTAAGCTGTGTGAAAGATGGCGAAAGATTGAGAAACAGAACTATGGATATAATATTATGTTATAATAAGCTGATTGAAAATTATGTTTTACTTTTAACTTTTCGTACAACCGAATATGAACTATCCTGACTTATCCTGATTTTCATTTTCATTTTCCTTGATTTTTTGAAATTATAGATGGCAACCCTGCCTGCAGGTCTTAACAAGAATTCTTAGTTCTTCATTTGTAGTTTTTGACGTAGGATTCATTCAAAGTGCCAAATGAGAACTTTTCATGTTTTTATGACATAGTTTTCCGGTTACTAACTATTTCAGCTGTGAAAGGATTTTGATGGTTTAGATACTAATCTAATAGAAATTTCTCTAAGATACTATATTCTATATCCTGAAATGGTTTGAATTCATGAAAATTGGAAGCATTTCCATTTTCTCAGAACAAAAGTTCTGCGCATTTCTGTGCTTATGGCAGTATTCTTGTCTAGAAATGTAAAAAACAATATTTTTTTCCTTCATATTTCTGTAGTTTAGGCATTCAAGAATATACTCTGGAAAGGACTCATCGAAAATTCTATTTTT
This sequence comes from Toxorhynchites rutilus septentrionalis, assembly GCF_029784135.1. Classification (NCBI taxonomy): domain Eukaryota; kingdom Metazoa; phylum Arthropoda; class Insecta; order Diptera; family Culicidae; genus Toxorhynchites; species Toxorhynchites rutilus. Next base: position 262,051,089 of record NC_073745.1, read on the forward strand.
TACCGAGTAAGAGCAATTTTAGTGATGCGGTATCTTACCTGCCAAGGCAATAACAAAGAACTTCAAACTTTTTTCTCGAAACTAGTTTTTTTCAAACTGGCGTACACCATATCTCAAGTTCTACTGAACCGATTCATGTCAAATTGATATGGATACAATATGCAGCCATCTCTCTAACGCATAAACCTCTAAAAATGATATTTTTAAAATTTTACTATTTTAAAAAAAAATCGGGAACCGTAAGAAAAAAAGTATTAAAGCGCATTTTGTTTTTTAAACGTCCGTCATTTTGTCAAAAAAGATGTTTTTGACTTGTCCGAGGTTCATGCGATAGTGGCTTCTTCACTGATTCAGAATATGTTCGATTTTTGTTTGTTTCAGATAACCAGAGAGATGGAATCGTGTATCGCTTCAAATGCAAATGCAATGAACAAGCACCGCAACAAGTGAGCGGACAATGTTCAGAGGATAAATAAGGCAATTTAAGCTTCGCTTGTTTCCAATTTATTGGGTACTAGGTGACCCGGCAAACTTCGTCCCGCTCAAAATGGATTTTTTTTGTTATCGATACCATCAAATATTCACGTTTTCCTACTAAGCGAACGTTCATAGGACCCACAGAACTGTTAATTGATTGATCGTCTAATTGACCCTTTACACATTCAAAACCTTCTAAATCTTCTAAATCTCCTGTTACCTCTACCAAAACTCGTCATTATAATATCAAATCATTTCAAGACACAATTGGTCAGGAATCACTTGCAAATAAAGTGTTTCTCCGTTACATGGAATACATGTTTGATATTGAAAATATGATAAAATTAAATCATCTAAAATCGGTCGATTCCATCTCCGAGTTTTGCGCTTACCAACACGTTTGGCGATCCGTTTTTATTTATTTAGTTATAAAATAAAGGAGTGCGTTTTTCACCTGAAAACCTATTTCCACTTTCAAACGAAGATCAATTTTGGTAGCGCAAACATCAAATGGACTCAAAACTCTTGTCACGATGTAATTGTAGAACATGAGGGAATTCAATTTTCCGAATATACTCATTTTCCTTCAGAGTTTTTCGAAAATATTAAATTTTTGTTTGGTTGGAATGAGGCCCCCTCCCCTTTCCAGAGAAAGGAGGTGTGCCAAACCAGCATGAAAACATTTCTCGTACCCAAAAACCCTCACATGCCTAATTTGGCTCCATTTGCTTGATTAGTTCTCGAGTTATGTAGAAATTTGTGTTTCATTTGTATGGCAGCCCCTCTTTAGAGAGGGGGAGGAGTGTCGAACCACCATAAAAACTTTTGTTGACCCCAAAAACCTCTATATGCTAAATTTGGTTCCAGTTGCTTGATTTGTTCTCGAGTTATGCAGTAATTTATGTTTCATGTTTATGGATTTCACTTAACACTAAATGTAAACCATCCTTTCCATGCTCAGATTCTTTGTATCTTGCTCCTTGTGTCCGAAGCAGTCTCACTAGCACATAATTTACACCACAATTTCAACGTGTTCGACCGAAATTCATATTTACCTGGATTCAAAGGAGCACATAAAAATATTCCATTACTTTGGAATATGCCGTGTTTCGGAGAAGAGTTGTTGTTATTCTATTCCGCTGGAATTAATATGTGTACTAGGGGGGCAGCAAAAATCGACAAAGAAAAAATATATATCGAATTTAAAAAATCGACCATGTACATTTTGTTTATTGACCCAAAAAAATGGCCTGTACAAAACTTCAGCTCAATCGGACATGACTTAGGGGTGCCTCAAAGTACTCAAAGTTTTGTTTTGTGATTCACAACATACAGTCTATCGCAAAATTGAGTGTGCAAATGCCACTTGACGATACTTTCCATTTATTTGGTATAAAATGTTTTGAACATGTTGTTTCTGTTAATGCATATTAATAACTCACACATTTAACTAGCTGTACGCGAAATGAAATTCCGCGAAAAACTTTCTGCTAATTGTTTATTCCTAAAAATTGAAAACAATCTCTATTCTGGGCATTGATTCGCTATCCAACTCTTGACGAGTAAAGTTCAGTGTCGTTATTGTGCGTTGCCACTTTTACTATTGTGCGATTGGTATAGTGTACGAGTGAAGGTCATTGCTGTCCGCTTTCGAATTGACCTTTTGTGAATGGAACAAAGGAAGCAGCGCTCTTGCAGCTTGCAGCCCTTGGCGGCTGTTGAACATCGGCATAACGGGATCGCCATCGTGTGGCTGTCGTTAACGGGAATTATCATCACGTGACCGTGTGAGCTATTCTTGCGCTATTGTGTTGATCCATAGCGCGTAGCCTCTGTCTCTCCCTGGTTAGGGCAGTAGAGCGCAGTATCGGAACAACTTTTATTTTAAGGTACACATATTTAATATTAATATTAGTATTCAACTCATTTGTTCATTGTTTAATATTATTATCATAATTTATTTTTGTTTTGTAATTTTTTTTTCGAGATTATTGTTAAAATCAATAATATATTAGAAATAAGACAGAAATTTTTGTAAGATGGAGGATAGTGGAGGATCTCCAGAGATGGAGATCTCCGATAATGAATCCATAACATAAACGAGTCCCTCAAAAAGAAGATAATTCTTCTGGGGACGAATCTGCTCATCCTTCCAAGCCCCCCTCTAAGAAAATAGCAAGCCTCCCTTCTGAACCGACTGTTACTTCCACTCCCCCTCTCCCATCATCGATTTCGCTTCACCCTTCTGATGTTTCCGATCCAACCCAATCCTCGTCCTCGTCCTCGTCCTCGTCTTCTCCCTCTGTTGTTTCCGCTCCACGTGCCAGAGTTTATCCAGAAGATGCACCTGGAACTGGCCCGTGGGTTGTTTTCCTCCGGCCAAAACCAAAAGGAAAAAGCCTTAACGTGATTCAGATCATGAAAGATCTGGCCAGATACACTTCTGTATCTGAAATTCGCAGGGTTAGACCGAACAAATTGTGGGTTGTCGTGAATGAACGGAAACACGCAAACGAGATTGTTGCTGACCAACACTTCACTCTCGAATATAGAACATTTATACCCTCCCATAACGTAGAAATTGAGGGGGTGATAACTGAAACGGGTCTGACGAGCGAACAAATAAAAAAAGAAGGAAAAGGCAAGTTCAAGAAGCTTCCCTCAATGGAAGTAAAGATCTTGGACTGTCGCCAACTCGGGAAACTCTCCCATGATGGGGACCAAACTAAATTTACGCCGTCAGACTCGTTTCGAGTCACCTTTGCTGGTGCCGCCCTCCCTGACTACGTTATGGTGGACAAATTGAGACTACCTGTGCGACTCTTCGTGCCAAAGCCCATGACTTGCAACAAATGCAAGTCAGTTGGTCACACTTCAGATTATTGTGCCAACAAGGAGCGCTGTGCCACTTGCGGAGAGCAACATGAGGGGAAATCCTGCAGTGCGACTGAGCATAAGTGTCCATATTGCGGAGGATCCCCACACGCGCTCTCAGCTTGTGAAACTTACAAGAGTCGCTGGGAGAAACAGAAGCGCTCTTTAAAGGAACGCTCGAAACGCACTTTTGCGGAAATTTTAAAGGGCGCTTCTCCACTGGCCCAACAACAACAACAACCAATCTCAACACACAATAGCTTTTCCACGTTGCCAGTTGATGAAATGGAAGCGGACACAGCTAGCGGGGGCACACCGTTTATTTTCAAAGGGAATCCCCGGCGCAAAAATGTGACCACTCCCAAAGTTCAAGAACAAGTCCCCCCGGTGATACCCCCAGTTAGCTTGCCTGTAAAATCGAGTGCAGCGGACAAGCAAAATCAGGTTCCTCCTGGCTTCCGTGGGAATAGTTCATCTTCGATCGTCCCAGCACTCCAGGGGACATCAAAAACCCTGTCCCTGTTTTTCCGTCCAGCTCAACTTCCCAATCGGGATTTATAAAGTTGTCTGACCTTTTGGATCAAATCTTCAAGTGTTTTAATGTTTCCGACTCCATCAGAACCCTTGTCATCTCAATGCTTCCAGTATTAAAGACAATTTTACAGCAATTGATGCAAACATGGCCCCTCATTGCAATGATTATCTCTCTTGATGTCTAATTTAGATAGAGAGGTCGGAGATATCACTGTTTTTCAGTGGAATTGTCGTAGTCTTATCCCTAAATTGGATACATTCAAATTTTTAATTCATAACTTCAATTGTGATGTTTTTGCTCTGTCCGAAACTTGGCTTTCTTCGCGAGATGATATCTCTTTCCACGATTTTAATATTATACGCTTGGACCGCGATGACAGATACGGAGGGGTACTATTTGGGGATCAATAAGTGCCACTCATTTTTTCGAATTGACCTTCCACCTATTGGAGGGATCGAAGCTGTTGCTTGTCATACAAACATCAGAGGTAAAGACCTCTGTATTGTCAGCTTGTATTGGCCTCCGAGAGCTGCGGTTAGCCGCAAACAACTTGATGACATGTGCTCACTTCTTCCTGAGCCACGATTGATCTTGGGAGACTTCAACTCTCACGGAACTGCCTGGGGGGAACAGTACGACGACAATCGTTCATTGTTGATATATGACCTTTGTAACAACTTCAATATGACCGTTTTGAACACTGGGGAAACAACACGTGTGCCTAAACCTCCTGCTAAACCAAGTGCTCTTGACCTCTCGCTTTGCTCGAATTCACTATCGTTAGATTGCAAGTGGAATGTAATCCAGGACCCCAACGGTAGTGATCACTTGCCAATCAAAATTTCCATCACCATTGGGTCGAATTCTTCAGAATCTATAAACATGGCATATGACCTCACAAGACACATTGACTGGAAAAAATATTCGGACGCGATTGCTCTAGCCATCAATTCCAGAGATGGTTTACCTCCATTGGAGGAGTATAACTTCCTTTCTCGTTTGATCTATGACAGCGCGGTTCGCGCTCAAACGAAACCCATCCCAGGTTCAACTATTCGTCGAAGGCCTCCCAATCCATGGTGGGATAGCATATGTTCAAAGCTTTATGTAGAAAAATCGAATGCATTTAAAGCTTTTCGGAAACGTGGAACCCCTGAAAATTTTCAGACGTATTTGGACCTTGAAAATCAATTTAAAAACTTGATCAAAGGGAAAAAACGTGCTTATTGGCGAAATTTCGTGGGAGGTTTGTCACGAGAAACGTCAATGAAAAAATTATGGAAAGTGGCTCGAAACATGAGAAATCGCTCTTCAACGAATGAAAGCGAAGAATATTCACATCGATGGATTTTGAATTTTGCACGGAAGGTTTGTCCTGATTCCGCTCCTGTGCAAAAAATTGTTCGAGATATACCACAAGATAGGTGCGATCTTGATTCCGAGTTTTCGATGGTAGAATTCTCTCTTGCTCTCCTTTCATGTAACAATTCTGCTCCGGGATCGGATAGAATTAAGTTCAACTTGCTGAAAAATCTCCCTGATGTGGCGAAACATCGCTTGTTGAACTTATTCAATCGGTTTCTGGAGCATAATATTGTTCCAGATGATTGGAGACAAGTACGAGTTATAGCTATTCAAAAACCCGGAAAACCCGCGTCCGACTTCAATTCGTACCGCCCAATAGCAATGCTGTCTTGTATACGGAAATTGTTGGAGAAAATGATCTTGTTTCGCCTTGATCGATGGGTTGAAACGAATGGCCTACTCTCAGATACACAATATGGGTTCCGCAGGGGCAAGGGGACGAATGATTGTCTTGCGTTGCTTTCTTCAGAAATTCAAATGGCTTACGCCGAAAAAAAACAAATGGCTTCAGTATTCTTGGACATAAAGGGGGCCTTTGATTCTGTTTCAATAGAGGTTTTGTCAGACAAATTACACTCTCGGGGTCTGCCGCCTCTATTGAATAATATGTTATATAACTTGCTTTGTGAGAAACATTTGAACTTTTCTCACGGAGATTCGGCAGTAAGTCGGGTCTCTTACATGGGCCTCCCCCAGGGCTCATGTTTAAGCCCCCTTTTGTACAACTTCTATGTAAGCGACATCGACAATTGCCTTACACAAAATTGCAGCCTAAGACAACTTGCAGATGATGGAGTGGTGTCTGTCGTAGGATCAAACGAATCCGACCTGCAAGGACCCTTACAAGATACTTTGAACAATTTTTCAACCTGGGCCATTGGGCTAGGGATCGAATTCTCCACGGAGAAAACAGAGATGGTGGTTTTTTCTAGGAAGCATAAACCAGCAAAACCAAAGCTTCAACTTTTGGGTAAACCGATCACTCATGCTATGTCATTCAAGTATCTTGGTGTCTGGTTCGACTCCAAATGTACTTGGGGGGCCCATATTAGGTATCTGAGTAAAAAATGCCAACAAAGAATAAACTTTCTCCGTACAATTACCGGCACCTGGTGGGGAGCCCATCCCGAAGATCTTATAATGTTGTATCGAACAACTATTCTCTCAGTGATGGAGTATGGCAGTTTCTGTTTTCAATCAGCTGCCAAAACACACCTCATTAAACTCGAGCGAATTCAGTATCTTTGTCTCCGTATTGCGTTGGGATGTATGCCCTCAACGCATACCATGAGTCTCGAGGTTTTGGCAGGCGTACTCCCTCTAAAAGCTTCAATTTATTATCTCTTCGGTTCCTCATCCGGTGTAAGGTTATGAATCCATTGGTGATCGGAAATTTTGAGCAATTGATCGAGCTAAATTTTCATTCTAGATTCATGAGTTCATATCATGAATTCACCTCTATGCAGGTTGTTCCTTCTTCGTATATTCCCAACCGTGTTTGTTTTCCTGACTACATCAATTCCTCTGTACATTTCGATCTGTTCATGAAGGAGAAAATCCATGAAAATCCAGATAATCTTAGATTGGGGTTCGTTCCTACAATCTTCAATGCAAAGTATGGGCGTGTCAATTGTGATAATATGTACTTTACTGATGGGTCCTCTATGAATGAGTCCACAGGATTTGGAGTGTTCAACGTATTTTTTAGCACCTCACACAGTCTTCAGAATCCTTGCTCGGTATATATTGCTGAATTGGCAGCGATATACTGGGCGCTGGACAGCGTCGCCTCACGACCTGTTGAACACTATTACATTGTAACGGATAGTCTTAGCTCTGTCGAAGCTATCCGTTCAGTGAGGCCGGAAAAGCACTCGCCGTACTTCCTTGAGAGAATACGAGAAATTTTGAGTGCTTTATCCAGACGCTGTTATGTCATTACCTTTGTCTGGGTCCCTTCACATTGCTCAATTCCGGGTAATGAGAGGGCTGACTCATTGGCAAAGGTAGGTGCAATTGAAGGCGATATATATCAGCGTCAAATCGCCTTCAATGAATTTTATTCTTTAGTTCGCAAAAATACCATCGCTAACTGGCAACTCAAGTGGAATGAAGATGTATTGGGCCGGTGGTTTCACTCGATTATCCCAAAGGTAAGCCTCAAACCGTGTTTCAAAAGTCTGGATTTGAGTCGGGACTTTATTCGCACCTTCTCCCGACTCATGTCCAATCACTGTTCGTTAGATGCACTACTCTTCCGTTTCAATCTTGCCAGCAGCAATCTCTGCGTTTGTGGCCAAGGTTATCACGACATTGAGCACGTTGTTTGGTCGTGCGAGGTGTATCTGGTCGCCAGATCGAATTTAGAAAACTCCCTTCGGGCCCGAGGAAGACAGCCCAATGTGCCGGTGAGAGATGTGTTGGCTCGGTTAGACCTTGATTACATGTCCCATATATATGTTTTCCTTAAAGCTATAGATCTTCGTGTGTGATTGTCCCTACATCCTTATACCCTCCTTTCCTTCCTTTGCGGGTAATTCGTCCCCTTGCTATAAATAGTAGAATAAGTTGAAATGTAAATAAACTATAGATATACGAATAGATTTAAGAATTGAGTGCTCATCAACATTGTTACAATTTCCTTATATCCCATCCTTCTCCTAAAAATATGTCACCCTTCTAAACTCGAGTACACCGCGAGTAATCGGTTTTCCACCTTACAAACCATAGATGTAAGAAAATTGTTTATATATATATATATAGTTTTAAAAATATATTTAAGAATTCGGCTCCTTTAAACTTAAGTAACTGAGCCTGTAAAAATAAACGAATTAATAAAAAAAAATAAATCTATTCTGGGCATTGCAAAAATGAGTGTACACCTTGAATTTCTCCGAACAAATTTACCTTGTAAGCAAAGATCTGCGAATTAGCGTACTTTTTTCGTCAGAGATTGGTGTCAACGCTTAACCACTGCTTGGGCAGTGTTGGTTTTTGTTTTTTATTGACGTTTGAAAAAGTTTTTATCAAAATGGCAAGTTAGACGAAAGAAAGAGATATCGTTACACGTACAATGATAATAAATATGAAAAACATTGCAGGAAATAGCAGATATAGTCGGAAGAACTCACTATACAGCAGAGAAAATTATAAACAAGTGGAAATGCGAAGGAACCATGGAAAATCTCCCGAGTAGAAGACACAAACGTATCCTGTCTTCTGATGATGAACCAGTAATTCTGCGAACATTTCGAAAGAACTCTAAAACAAACATTCCTAAATTGACTACCGAAGTAGTCGGCATCATTGGAAGATCTGTCAGTCCAGATATTGTCCGGAGAGCAGCATACAGAAACAATCTGAGAGGTCTTGTTGGTCGTGAAAAGTATTTCATCTCAAAGGCAAATATGAAAAAAACGACTACAGTTTGTTAAGGCATATGTAATCTGACCTAAGAAGTCCTGGGACAAGGTCCTTTATACGGATAAGATGAAAACCAATCTCTTTGAATCGGGTGGAGGACAGATGGTGTGAAGTCGTGTTTTACTGTTGGTTCCCACAGTAAAACACGGCGGCGGCAGTTAGATGATGGCGGCTTCTGGAACTGGAACCATGGAGTTTATCGATTCGGCGATGGACAAGATGGCTTCATTGAACATCCTGAAACGTAACCTTCAGTGTCCCGTGTAGAAATGGGCTCTCCCTCGTGATTCATACTTTCAACAGAATGATGATCTGAAGCAAACTGACCTCATCATGTGGGAATACCTGCTCTATAATGTCCCAATCAGCTCACCTCCGAAATCACCGGACTTCAACACTATTGAGTATCTTTGGTGGGAAATCAAGAACCATCTGTAGAATGAAAATCCAGGGAACAAAGCGGAACTCGAAACGACGATTACGGAGATCTGGGAGGCACTCCCGTCTACAGTGACCAGAAATCTCGCCTCGTCCCTTGCAGGAAGTGCTGGACGCCAAAGGAGGGCCATACCACATACTAGGGGATTGATTTTTGTTATCTGTTAACATTTATGAACTGATTTTAATTTTCTTTTTAAGAAAAACTTGAACTGTACACTCAATTTAGCAACGTCTGAATCGAAGATTTTAACATGAAGTAGAAATGTGACCATTTTAATTTTTTTCTTATCATAATGAATATGAATCGCTTTTAGTAATTTATTTTTTAACACCGGAAAACTCAAAAAATAACAAACCAACACGGGGTGTATACTTAATTTTGCGATTGACTGTACTTCATTTCGAACTGGACTTGTTTTATCGAATATTTAGAAATTCATCCTCCTTATCCTCCATACTTTTTCTCAACCGCATTTTCGTTTCCATTTTTAAGCATGATAGAGAAACATATTTTCGACACATAATAATATTAATAGACGCTAAACATATTAATTCACACTATTCTGATTCTAACGAGTTGAAATAGTAATTAGATAGTTACAATCACTATTAAAACAAGTGAGAAAAATCAATTTTACAAAAAAGTACCATGACACTAAAGATATTTTTTTCTTAACTAGACAACCAATGTTGCAGCTCAGTTTTGTCGAGAACGGCTGAACCGAATTGGACCGACAAGTTTCATTTGAAGCCCTAATTTTGTTCTATTAAGTTCATTAAGTATATAAGTTCAGTGGCATTAAATTACATAACCCAAAACAGCACAAAACCCGCTATTTGGAGTATCAAATTTCATGATTGTTCAAAACTAGCCTATTTCTGATGGATTGAACCCTATATGACCTCATTGACGCAACCCGGATATGTTCCGGATAAGTTTTTCGAGGAAAGTGACCAGTTTATGACCAGCTGCATATTTCGTTATGTGATATATCGAACTTTGAACAACAATACTTGCTCGATGGTGACCATTTCAAGGGTTTTTGGCCACATTATGATAACCAGGGTGATCTCCAGATGACATACAGCTCAAACTTTAGATCGAGATATAAGAAAGGCACGGCTACACCTTTGGTTGAATTAAATCAGTTTTGGTATCCTCAAACCCTTGAATCATCATTTATGTTATCATAGATGAAGAAATCAGAGAGTTTTTCTATACATTTTTGTGTATATTACACTAGAAAATAATGAAAAATAGATTGACAAATTCACCCTAAAGACATGTTTTGAAATTTGCCGCTGAAAATTTTCCTACCGTTTAAGGAGATTTCTCAACATAACATTTCATAACGTTTAGTAAAATAATATTTACATTTTTCTGAAAATCATGATCAATTTGTCCCCGGTTTACGGTACCAATAACATCGATAAGATGAAAAATTACTTCAAATCACGATGTCAGACATAACTTGGAACAATTTCATCCATCATTTGTATACTTATTTATTTTTTCACTTGGCTTTTAAGCCATTCTTCTTTTCCATTATCATCATCTCTGCGTTTCGCGTGTTCCTACACCACGTGATCGGTTGATTCACCTACAATTTCAAGATCATATATCAAATCAAATTTAAATTTACCTGGATTTTAACAAATGCTGAAAATATTCCGTTGCTTTGGAATATACCGTGTTTTCGGAGACGTATTCCAGTTAGAATTGTTGTCATGATCCTGCAACAAAACACATTTCCATTTCTAAAAAAAAAATTATGGAAATATAAAAAAGCGGTAAAGTATGTTGTTTGAAAACCTAATAAAACAAGATGAATACCCAAATGAAATCTGTGTTCAAATATTTCGGTGATTGATTTCCTTTGTACATTGTTAATTAAAACAATCTTTGAGTCCAATCAGACCTTGTCCCATGGAATATTTACGTTTACGTCTATTATCTGCGCGGGTCCTAAAATAGGGCACATTAAAATAGTAAATGTTGAGATTATTCCCCCAATTTCCACTTTTTGGATTTGAAATTAGATTATGTAATAATATGAATACTATTAGAAACCAAACAAGGACAATTGCGAAAGTTTCTTAACTAACCGAAAATACTTATAATGTTGAATTGGTTCTCGTCTACAATTCCATTGCCAGTAGAACGATACGATTGGTAAGATAACATGAAATAAATTTTCCATGAAAAATTATCAATCAGTAGATACTGGAAACGAAGGCGAAGGGTGTTTGTTTTCCGACAGCCTCACAATTATGCTACCCGAATTCTCAATGCACAGGAAAGAATGAAGATGAAAGAAAGATTGGAAAACAAGAATGAGAACCCGGCTACATAAGCCCAATGATCGATGGTTGTTCCATCAGTTGATAGAGTGCACTGCAACGAATAAGTTCTCACTTCCCGCATAGAGCATAAATCATTTGAATTGGAACCAAACCTTTCGACTGGTTCAAACATAAAACGTGTTACAAGTGAATATTATTTTTGATTATTTAATCGGATTTTCATACATTTTCAATCGACATGAAGAAGGAACAAATCCGCTATCTGTTGGACCTTTCCATCGAAGAGAAGCGCGCATTTCTCGATTCGTTTGATTCGATAATGTCGGATTGTGACGGTGTGGTATGGAACTTCACCGGTCCGATTCCCGGCGTTGATAAGGCCCTGCAATTGCTAAAGAAAAACGGTAAAAAACTGACATTTATTTCAAACAACGGAATGCGCACAATGGAGGAATATAAACAGAACTTTAACAAACTGGGAATCATGGTTCATGAAAATAACATAGTTCATCCGGCATTAACGACGGTCAAGTACCTCAAGTCGATCAAAATGCAGGACGCGGTGTATTGTATAGGCACTGAAATATTCAAAGATTATCTGCGGAACGCAGGGTTCACAGTTCTTGATGGGGTGAGTTATTCAGAATAGTTTTTTGTTATATTTATGATGTGAAAAAAAATCGAAAAAATACGGATGAAACTAATTCACAATTCATTTCAGCCCACAAAACGCTTTCCCGATGAAAGGGTGGTGAACTCGGTGCGAGTCTACACCAGCTACTTTGAGGAAACCGACAGTCCGAAGGTTGGTGCTGTGGTAATGGACCTCGATGTCAACGTTTCCCTTGCGCATCTAATGAAGGCCAAATGTTATCTGGAGCGAAATCGAGACTGCGTTTTGATAGCTGGTGCCACAGATAAAATCGTTCCGTTGGATACCAGTATGGATGTGATAGGGCCGGGCTATTTCATTGATGTGTTAGAACGTGCCTCCGGTCGTAAGGCGTTGGTCCTTGGAAAACCTGGGTTGGCACTGGCCAACTTTGTGCTGGAGCAGTTCAATGTGGTCAATCCTGAGAAGACGTTGTTTATCGGAGACATGTAAGTAGCAAATTTGCTATTTTTGTTTGTGATATCAGGCCAATTTTATGTCGTCATTTCAGGCTTCCTCAAGATATGGGCTTCGGAACCCGATGTGGCTTTCAGAAGATTCTAATGCTAAGCGGCGGTACGACGAAAGGAATGATGTATTCCCACGACAAACCGAATGAATTGCCCGATTATTATGCAAAAAGCTTCGCAGACTTCATTCAGTTGTATAAAGATGTTGCTGAATGTTCATACCTTAACTGATGTTATTCAGTCCCTACAATAAGGATGATGTGATACAAAAGATATTATTTATATTACCCATTATTGTTAGTGTTTTTATTGTAACATATTAGCAATATTTTTGTTATAAAATAAATTATATAATATATAACAATTCATTAATGAAACCTTTTCTATGAGTAGTTTCATTTGTAACTTACAATTTCAATTACACTCGAAAAAAAAATTAGAGGAACAGAGTGCGAAATCAGAAATTTTAAGTGATGTTTGACTTGCTGTAACTTCGTGAAAATTCAACGCATATTGATGGGATGCGCATCATTTTGAAGCTTCAACTTTCAGGTATTATAATATTTTACGTGCATGTTTTCATCTTGGTTTGGGTAGATGTAGTGGGGAACCATATCGGGAAGAAATGAAAAATCGATTTTTCTTTGTTTTTTCAAGAATATTGTGGACTAACACAATTTTTTGCTTACCATCCCAATAGCAAAGCCAATTAACCTGATGAACCAGCTTTTATTTGGCTCCAAGAACGTTCCTGTAGGACCTTCCCACACAGGGATATTTCAGTTTGAATGAAAAATTACCCTTTCGGCTTTGATGATGAATAATTCAATAAAAAAACCATCGCACCGCAAATCGAAAGGCAGTTTTGAAAACTCCAATGAATACTACCCAAGGGAAATTTGTCAGATGAACAAAGAAATAAATAAAAAAAATGATAAAATAAAAAAACACAGGATTTTAATAGTGCTTTACAAAATTCACTGTAATTCTGAAAATATCGCAGTAAGTTCTAATGTTTGCAGGCAAATTTTTAGCCTGGTGTATTTCCTGAACATCTTTGAACGTTTCATATTGATACGTTCAGCCGTTTTTCCTAGCCGATTTTTCAGAGTTTTGAGTAAATTAGAGGAGCATTTAATCGCAAATCGTACCAGAAGTATACAATCATACGCGACTCTCAGAATGAAGTGAGTGAATGGTGTGAGTATCATCTGGTGAATGGTGTGAGTATCACTCCTTACAATTACATTTTTATGCAGATAATCATCAATACCAAAAGTCTCAACACCAACTGTTGGTTGCATATTGAGACGATTTAGAGTAAATGTATATGGTCCAGGACATAATACTATCCGTTAAAAAAAAGTTGAAATCTTAAGTGATTTTTGATATGCTGTAACTTTGTGAAAAATCAACGCATATCGATGGGATGTGCATCATTTCGAAGCTAAAACTTTCAGGTATTAGCATATTTTACGTACATATTTTTATCGTAGTATGTGTTGGTGTAGTGAGCAACAATATCGGGAAGAAATTAAAAATGGATTTTTCTTTGTTTTTTCAAAAATATATTTGACTATCACAATTTTTTGCCAACCAACTCAATAGCAAATCCAATAAAGTACTATGAACCATCAGAGTTGAATAATCATTCCTTCATCGGACAAAAAGTGATAATCTCTAAAATGATATAAAAATTTTACTCGGAGTTGCTGAGCCAAATTACGCGTAAACATTTGAAAATGTATTTATGTGTTTTGTATTCCTTGAATGTTTTGTTTTTTAGCATAACTTACTTATATCGGAAAGTCGTAGCTCCAATCATGTGTTGGAAATTGCGAACATATGAAATTTGGCTTTAACATCGATTCTCTCATAACATTTGAAGAATGAAGACTAGTAGGAATCCTTAAATGTTGGATTTGGATTTTGTAGAGAAACTCTACAAAAGTATTTACTCATGAAGAATTATACTCAATTCTGATTTCTGAGTGGCATTGAAGTAATCTTCTTGACAAACTTTTTATATAATTGATCATGAAATTGTATATGAACATGTTTGAGTCTACACTATAATTAAGAGATTATTTTTATTAAGAGCTTTTGGAAAAATTATCATTGACAAATAATTCCAATCGAACTATTTTCATTATTCACTATGATTAAATTGTGTCTAATGTAGATTGATTTTGATTAAAACTAAATGTTGTTGAATCACTAATGTCGGGCAAGAGCCCAACATGGATTTTGGATAAATGAAGTTTATACTTCCGAGGTTGAATCTAGACTGGTCTATTTTATTTCTTAAATTTACAGAGTTTGGCATGGTCTGGATTTTCTTGCCTTCGTGTGCATTTGATGCTTGGTGCTTGGTAAGCACAAAATGTGCTCCTCTGCATGGGTGGCCCACGCCGTCCGCTCAAACAGCGCTCGCATGGTCCAGGCGGTTTCTCCGCTGCGCCCCTTCCAGTTGTTGTAGTCGCTTGGCGTTCCTCCGCCAATGGTAGATGATGATGGCGATTATTATCGCCACGATAAATGCGCCGTCCACGGAATAGGACGCGACATCGTGCATGGTGATTGAATTTTCAACTTTGTCACTGCCGAACATTGTTGTGTGTTTAGATTACGGATGATTTCTTGGAACTCGCCCTGTTCCATACATTGTAGTGCGTTTTATTACGCCTTGGAGGGCCGATAATCGCTGATGCAGGTCTCCATCGTGTGAACATTATTTCTTAGTTGTCAGCAAAATGCCTACGTAGGCCATTGATTCACAATTCTACCCATTCCGATCTTGTATACTTCCATAAATTAACTCATGTTCTCTTAACTTTCTGCTCAAACAAATTATTCCATAAAATACGTTCTTGTTAGAAACAATGTGTTATCCACAATACATTGGTGTATAATGTAAACATTAATTACAGAAATAGTTTTTCTTAATTTTATTTTGGGTATCATTTAATTTTATTGGACTTTTAAACAAAATTATCAGTACTAGTCAAAATCGAGGCTAGTTCGGCTGCTCTGACCACGTGGAGCAAGAACTAGAGAGATACAGGTAAGCTGGCGATGGAAATGATGTATTTACTTAAATGTCAAATAAAATAACAAATAAGATTTCAAACAATGCCAAAATTCCAAATGTTTCTAATCCTGAGAAAAACTGAGTATATTTTTTAAAACAGACAGACTAAAATAAAATCGTGGTACATATGATGAAGTCGCTAATTGTAGATAATGGAAATCCAACGTGCCCCACGATTTTATTTTTTTATTTTAGTCTTATCAATGCCCTAGACTAATGAAGGAGAGGTGTGATAACTGCTAACTGCTACTTGCCTAATTATTTTCTAGCTTTTAGTACATTGTTATGTTTACCCACAATTAAACCGTTTAACTTAAAAAGTTTTTTTTACTTATTTTATTTACTAGTTTTTAGTACATTACATACCTTACATTACAGTATTACATTATTACTTATTATTTCTATTATTATTACATTACATTAGTACATTAGTTTCATTAGAATATTTCTCTACAATAAAACCATTGTACTGTATTCTATCAGTCAAAAAATTTCATTTGATACCCATATTGAGTGGATTGCAGAAAGTACATACATAGTACATAGTACATAGTTGATACACATATCTCAATCAACCTTTTTTTTGAGATGATATGGAATCAGCTATTTTGTAGAGGCAAATTGGATTTTTCAAGATAAGCAGTTTTAAAATGACAGCAGAGATAAAGCTGTTTTATAAATTCGGTCAGTTCCTATTGGTCAAATTTCTATTAATTTGGGACAACCCTACAGACATACAAATATACATACAAACAGTTCAAGCTAAATAAAACCGTTCAATAAAGTAATTTGCTATTTTGTGATTGCGGCCATCTTGGATTTTTATTTTTCATGATCTACTGTGATCTACTATTCAAGCCCTTTCATTTGATATCCATATTAATCGGGATTTGAGAAAATATGCAGCCCGCCCTTTGGTATTGGCAGCCATCTTGGATTTGCATTTTCATAAATAACTGTGTTCTACTAGTCAAGCCCTTTCATTTGATACCCATAATAATAGGGTTTTGAGAAAATATGCAGTCCGCCATTTTGTAGTGGCAGCCACCTTGGATTTGCATTTTTCATGCATAACTGTATTCTACTAGTCAAGCCCTTTCATTTGATACCCATATTAATGATGTTTTGAGAAAATATGCAGTCCGCCATTTTGTATTGGCAGCCATCTTGGATTTGCATTTTTCATGCATAACTGTGTTCTACTAGTCAAGCCCTATTCAATTTGATACCCATATTAACAGGGTTTTGACTTAATATGTAGTCCGCCGTTATGTAGTGGCAGCCATCTTGGATTTGCATTTTTCATAAATAATCGTATTCTACTAGTGAAGCCCTTTCATTTGATACCCATATTGATGGGGTTTTGGAAAACCCATATCGATGAGGTTTTGAGAAAATATGTGATGCGCCATTTTGTAGCGGCCGCCATCCTGAATTTATAAGATCGTGAAATACGCAGTTTTATAATGACTACAGAGTTAAAGGTGTGTTCCAAATTTCAGATCAATTGGTCAACAGAAAGAGAGTCAAATTTCTATTTATGTGGGTCAGCGCTACAGACAACACGTTACAAACATGCAAACATACAAACAGATTACAGGACAAGCTAAATAAAACCGTTTAAAGATAGAATGGAAGATGTCGCAAACAGTCGTACAATTTTGTTCGGTAAAAGCACCGTGTCGATTTTCATGCTGTCTGATAGAAAGTATTTCTGCATTTTTGCATCACACGCACACATTGTTGTTATTCATACGTTTTCAGAGATTGATGTAAATGTTTATGAAATGTGGAATAATTGTGCTGGTGGAAAGAATGTAATTGAATATGACCGAGTGTGTGTTAACTATGAGAAAGACTACCGCAATAGTGTTAGCGATGAATACTCAGAGATTGACGTAAGGAAACAAACTGCGATATATTGCAATCTCGTGTATTTAATGACCCGCGAACATCGCACATATTAACATCACACACATTAACCGCGAACATCACAACGCTATCACGCTCCTTCGCACTCAAAGAGTTAATATTTGATGTGGAAGATGCAACAATGATGGAACAATGAACTAATTAGGAAAAATAACATGTTAAATACTCTCTTAGAAATGTTGACACAAATCATCAATTGCTACTACAAATCACGTGAACCCTTCCTCATTCATACCTTTAGTACAATATCAGAAAATGATTAGGTGGATATGGTTTGTGTATGATTAAACCACACGCTCGCCTCGTTTATCTTATGCGTTGGTAGTGGTGGTGGTGGTACAAATAAAGAACCACCTGTGACAGCAGTATGTGTCTAGAAGAAAGGATAACAAAACGATACTAATTTCGATATATGTCAGTTTGTGTATTGTTCTCGCGAGGAAAAAAGGAATCGCGAATCAACCATCTTCAGCTGCCTCCATAAAACCACGCAAACCGTCGGTCCTATTCAAGTCCACTAAAATCACTTACTAAAAAGTTATTTTAAAAACATCGCATGCATTCCAAAATAATATCCGAAATAACAATAAGTGAATTAAATTTAATCATTTTTTGCCGCGAGAGATTGTGTGAGTTTAGGAGTGTGTTAGAACTTATTGGTGACTTTTTCCGATATCGATAATAAAATTTTCGTGAATTCGAGCATTGTTTCCAGGTTACAAGTGGCGTCATTTGCAGCGCATTTCGAGCCCAATGTAAAATGGGCCATTTTCAGGTTATGGAGACAATGTATCAGAAGCTGCGAGTCACTTCCGCATGACTCTAAGACCATTTGATTGTTTTGATAAACAGTTTTGGCAGAGAGCCAATGCAAAGTGACATTGGGCGTCGTTATTTCGTCTATAAACAATTGCTTCAGGGGTAAAAAGGTAGGATTTTCTCGATTGTATCCTGATGGGTGATAATAAACGGATTCATTACAGTAATCCAAAGAACAGAACATAGGAAACAAGGACTATGAATTGCCCCATTTGGCATTATCAAAAAAAAGGAAATTTTTCACTAATAACTTATTTATTTATACTTTCTTCAACTACCAACAAAAACTTAAAACTAAATTTCATTGCAATACAAATTTATAGGTATCTATTCTTATATCACATTTCTGTCTCTGATGTGCCACAGGATACGTCAGAATACAGTAATTTTTTCATGGCAGCTATGGTTCATTGGCAATATCTTCATATAGCTGGATGAAATCGGCGAAGCTATTTGCATAAAAATCGGGCAGCTCGTTTGGTTTGTCGTGGGAGAACATCATTCCTTTCGTCGTACCACCGCTAAGCATAAGAATCTTTTGAAAACCACACCGTGTTCCGAAGCCCATATCTTGAGGAAGCCTGAAATGATAATATTGCAAAATATATTAACTGAATGTCTTCAATTATGAATCAAATATTCTGTTACTTACATATCTCCAATGAACAACGTTCGCTTCGGGTTCGTCACATTGAACTGTGCTAGCACAAAATTAGCTAGTGCCTGACCAGGTTTCCCGAGCACCAGTGCCTTCCGTCCGGAGGCACGTTCCAAAATATCGATGAAATAACCCGGTCCTATTACATCCATACTGGTATCCAAAGGAACGATTTTATCTGTGGCACCAGCTATCAGAACGCAGTCTCGATTTCGCTCCAGGTAACATTTGGCCTTCATTAGATGCGCAAGGGAAACGTTGACATCGAGGTCCATTACTACAGCACCAACCTTTGGACTGTCGGTTTCCTCAAAGTAGCTGGTGTAGACTCGCACCGAGTTCACCACCCTTTCGTCAGGGAATTGTTCTGTGGGCTGAAATGAATTGAAATTAGTATTGGTGCGCTTGACAATATTCATATTTTGTGTGGTTTGTTTACACCAAAAATCTTATAGGAATACTCACCCCATCAAGCACCGTGAACCCTGCGTTTCGCAGATAATCTTTGAATATCTCTGTTCCTATACAATACACCGCGTCCTGCATGCTGATCGATTGGAGGTATTTGACTGTTGTCAACGCCGGATGAACTATATTATTTTCATGAACCTTAATACCCAGTTTACGGAAGTTCCGTTTATATTCCTCCATTGTGCGCATCCCATTGTTGGAAATAAAGGCTAATTTTTTGCCCTTGTGCTTAAGCAGTTGCAAGGCTCTGTCAACATCGGGAATCGGACCGGTGAAGTTCCATACGACACCATCACAATCCGACATAATCGAATCAAACGAATCGAGAAATGCGCGCTTTTCTTCGATGGAAAGATCCAACAGATGGCGGATTTGTACCTTCCTCATATTGATTGAAATTATAGGAATAACTGATGAGAAAGTCAAAGCTACTAATCACTCTTAACACGTTTTACGTTTGAAACTATTAGAAGATTTTATTCAGTGAAAATGGCTTATTCTGTGCGGATAATGCGAACTTGTTCGATGCAGTGCACTCTGTCAACTGATGCATCAACCATTGGACTGAATGCTTATATAGGTGATTTTTCATTTTTATCTCCGAATCTTCCTTCTTCCATTCATACCTGTACTTATGGGAACTCGGGTATCTTCAATTATATGAACAGCACCTTTTTTAATTTTGTTCACACGAATGCTCCGTTTCATAGAAAATTTGCTGTTGATTATCTTGACAATCGTTTTATATAATTGATCATGAAATTGTATATGAACATGTTTGAGTCTACACTATAATTTAGTTTTTTTTAGATTCGGAGCTTTGGTAAAGTCATCATTGACAACTAATTCCAATCGAACTATTTTCACTACTTACTATTATTATATCATATCTAATATAAATTAATTAAATTGTGCTATAAGTTGAGAGAACCTCAACTTATAGCACAAACAAAATATTCCATAAAATAAATTCTTGTTAGAAACAAAGTGTTATTCAGAAAACATTGGTGTATAAAAGAAACATCAATTACAGAAATAGTTTCTCTAAATTTATTTTGGTTTTCATTTAATTTTATCGGGCTTTTTATTCAAAAATTATTTACCGCTTTTTCCATATTCCCTTCGAATTCCGTAAGATGATATAACATTATTTACTATTAAGTCCATCGTCCAGAGGAATGTGGATGTAGAGTGGAATAACAATTCCAACTGGAATTCATCTCCGGAAACACGGCATATTCCAATGCAACGGAATATTCCCAGTACTAGTTAAAATCCAGGTAAATAAGAATTTCGGTGCACGTTGAAATTGTGGGGTGAATCATAAGCTAGTTCGGCTGCTCCGACCACGTGGAGCACGAAGTAGTGAGATACAGGAAAGCTGATGATGATAATGATGACTTAAATGTAAAGTGAAATAACAAGTATGATATCAAACAATGCCACAAGTTCCTAATCCTGAGAAAAACTATGACTTTTCTGTTGACTGAAAATAGTTTATCAAAGTTTGAAGTCTAAATGCATGATTAACCGCGAACATCACACATATTAACATCACACACATTAACCGCGAACATCACAACGCTATCGCGCTCCTTCGCACTCAAAGAGCTAAAATTTGATGTGGAAGATGCAACAATGATGGAACAATGAACTAATTAGGAAAAATAACATGTTAAATACTCTCTTAGAAATTTTGACACAAAAATGTGATTTAATATTCAAACATTTATAACTCAAAACAAAATCCACGCTCCACCTCGATATATTGTATATTTTTTTTGGAAACGATTTAAATTCAGCAAAGTTTAAAGTTTAGTGGTGCCGTGTCAGACTCACCAACATGAAGATATGAATTTAGAAAAAAAACGACACGAGGTGTCATTTAGAATCACAGTATTAAAGTATTAATAATACTGTGATTCTAAATGACACCTCGTGTGCTTTTTGGGGCTCCTCGTTTGCGTTCTGCTCTGCATGTGTAATTCCGAAAAACTTGTTTTTTTTTCAAGGATGTCAGTATTGTCATCATCGAATAACAACCTGTATCCACCTGATATCACTACTGTCCGATATATGGTCAAGTGCAAGTATTCTATTGATTGAAAAATATGGTTCAGCTCTCATTGTATTGGTCACTCCACAAAATTCAAGGCAGTTTTATGTGTACAGTTTTGTTCCACAATCTTTCGCCATGTTTCATATAGCTTTAAAATTCTGTCCTATTTATCGAGACATGCAGTTTGGCGTTGGCCTTTCGGAAAGACGACGTCTATCCCGTGGACGATTTGCTTCAAAACGGCATTTTCGTCCAATCAATTGACAGACATTTCATTCAAATTATGTGGAACCCACATATCGTCTCGAAATACGTAACCAAGCTTCAGCATATGCTCATCAACGGTGGATTTAGATGCTGTATTGAATTTGCTAATTCATTTGTCATATACTGAGGATTACTCTTGATCAACGTCTCGATTTATTCATCATCAATGGCGGCACGAATTTACTGCTAAAACATAAGGGAACCTTTGCCTTTTTTGTCAGTTTCAGTTTTATTACTTTTATTACTTTGTTTTATGCTTGAGCAAACTTTCACTGGTCCTTTTCTAGGCATTTCCACAACTATGCATTATTAGTATTGTGGTTCGAGATACTATCACTACGACAATAAATGTCATACATTATTTACGGTCTTTGAATAATTTATAATTATATACTTTACAAAGAAACTCTACTAAATATCTATAACTCTGTGATCTTTGACATAAGAGAAAAACAGATCTTCATTAAATTGGCGTTGACGGTTTCATTTTCTGTCATTGTGAAGCCAAAAATTTCATAATTTCATAATGGATTTTAGGTAGAATAAACGCACTACGTGTTTTAAACATTCAAATAAATATCAATACGCAATAATAAATAACAAACGAAAGAAAGAGCAATCGCTATACAAGGGAGGACCGGATAGCTTTTTATAAAGGCTATTTCAGACAGTTCTTATTTCCAACAAGTAAAACTTTGACAGGAATCCCGATAATACGGTAATACGGATCTCCTTTTTTTGTGATAAAATTAAAAAAACTAAAAAATCTTGAAAAATCGGGATCATTTCAGAAAAATCAGGCAACATCGAGTGTTTGTCAGGATGTCAGGATACGAGCCAAAAAGTCTGGGAAATCCTGACAAATCAGGAAGGTTGGCATCTCTGGTTATAGGAGACACAAATAAGCTTTGAGCGTGTTTTGTAACTTTGATTCTCTGATTTCTCTGGATACACTGTATTTTATTCTATTGTATAAGTCTATCGTAAGCTACGATTTTTCCCATCTTACAGGTATTCGTATGAACTTCGCTTTGAATAAAAATGTCAACCAAATTTTTTCGAAAGTGACACGAATGAATGATAGTCGGATGGCGCAAATACCGTACCTTTTGCGCCGCAAATGACGTGAGATAGCAAAATATCTCGCTATATTGTGGAAGTCACCTTACTTTTCAACTCTTTTCTGATACCCGAGTCGATAACATAACAGTGATAAACTATATTCAATGGTTTCAAGTTAATTTTTGGAATAGCATCAAACGAAACACGTTTTCAATGTGGAACTTTTGACGTAGGACTACGTCTTTCATTTCTATACCGGGGTGTAAAATCAAAGTTTCGAAAACGAAAGCGTTACGCCGGAGACCGAGATTTTGAGCGTTAATAGCTCCTAAACAACTGAACGAAATGGTATGATAAACACTTCATTCGAAAGATAAAATGTCTACGCGTTATATACTTGTTACTTTTTGATCCAAAACTTTGTTTCAATAGTCTTAAAATTGCTTTCAAAACAGGCTATTGAAATCACCAATCGAGCGAGCGGCGCTCGGAAATCCACTCAGTTCTAATTGAACAGCGATTGGAGCATGTTGTCGCTGTCGCGGTGAAGCTCTTTATTTATCATGAAAGCGCGGATGAACGGTGTCACCAAGAGCCTGTTTGTGCACCCTAGGCCAGAAGGGAATCTATCAGGAGGAGAGTGATGCCACAAACGGTTCCCTGGGAAGACATCGCTACACACACATACACGCGCGGCTATTAACAGGTGGTTATCGAGTTGGCATTAACCACTGGTGGGCTTCCAGTATCGAGGAAAATGTGGAAATATCTAATCGTTACTGAAAATAATCTGCCAGTTCCTCTGGGAATTTTCAAAATATATTCATGTGAAAGAGTTTAATTGAATGTTTTCTATCCATGTAACACTGTGACCAAATACATTTGGTTTTGGGGTTTTCCATCAATCGCAATTAACAGGATAGCTTCAGAAGATTATTCTTCCCCATCAGTAGGATATTTCCGTATCCAATATTGTATGCGCCCGCAATCGATTATTGCTCATTCGCCGAAAGTTCCGAGCTCAGAGAGTTCATTCCCCTCTAGTTTGCCTTCCAAATTGCCATCGTAAACCACACCTTCTCTCGATTCAATCACACACAAAAAGCATACTTAAGCGATATTCTGGTGGTGAGACACATTCATTTTTCGTGAGGACATCGACAAGACAACATCGTTGCCTAACGTGCTGGAGGAGGTGGACGGCGAAGGATCGACACATACACGCGCAGAACTCTTTCCGTTAGGACGCCATTCAGCATCGAGAAAGTTCCGGAAAGATCTAATCATTGCTGGAAAATAATCTGTCAGTTCCTTTGGGAATTTTCAAAATATATTCATGTGAAAGAGTTTAATTGAATGTTTTCTATCCATGTAACACTGTGACCAAATATGTTTCAATCAAGTGCTATTAACAGGTGGTTATCGAGTTGGTATTAACCAGTATCTTCCAGTATCGAGGAAAATGTGGAAATAACTAATCGTTACTGAAAATAATCTGCCAGTTCCTCTGGGAATTTTCAAAATATATTCATGTGAAAGAGTTTAATTGAATGTTTTCTATCCATAAAATATCCATATAATACATTTGGGTTTGTGATTTGTCAATCAAGTACAGTTAGCAGGTTAGCTTCTGAAGATTATTCTTCAGAACAAGGTTTTTCGTATCCTATATTGGATGCATAAAACCTTGTGCCTCCAACGTAACGCTCTCGTTTTCGAAGTCTCCCAAATATTCATTTATTCATTCATTCAGAATGGATTTAGATTCAACTTCAAACAAATGATCTCTAAATCAACGATAGTCCTACGTCACCCTTGCGGTTATACCATAGATATAACCCACTTCCTGTTTTTTCATGTAGTTTTACAGTAAGGGTGACCAATCTGGAAACACAACTCCTGCATTTTTGCATCACACGCACGCATTATATGATTCTTATTCGTTTCCAGAGATAGATTAAAGTGTTTATGAGATGTGGAATAACGGTGCTGGTAGAAAAAATGTAATGAGAAACAAACCGCGATAGCGTTCGTGATTAATGCTCAAAGCTTTGTTTCCTCTTGTCAATGTACGCATTCATTGACATGAGGAAGCAAACTACGACATATAGCCATCTCGTGTATTGTTCTCGCGAGGGCAAGAATGAATTATCAATCAACCATCTTCAGCTGTTACTACTATACCACGTAAATCCTTCTTCCTTCATACCGTTAGGTGGATATTCACACCAAACACGCGGGACGCGACAGGACATAACATTTATGATTCTTTAAAACGTGAAAAGGATGTTAAATTCACCTTTATAGCCGACCGGTTTCGGACTCGATGCTGCCCATCTACGGAACGATACTTCCTGCGTTGGCACAATATCAAAAAAAAGAGTAGGTGGATATTGCTTGTGTATGATTGAACCACACGCACGCATTGGTTATTTTATGTGTTGGTAAAGGTGGTGGTGGTCCAAATATAGAATCATCTGTGATAGCAGTATGTGCAAGAAGAGATGCATACTGGGTTCACTACGTGCATTGGCAAAAAGGATACACATTTCGATGTATGTCATAATCATAAATCTTCAGCTGCTTCCATAAAACCACGGAGACCGTCGGTCCTATTCAAGTCCACTAAAATCTTTTTCTGAAGAGTTATTTAAGAAAAATCGCATGCATTCCAAAATAATATCCGAAGTACGGAAAAGTGAATTGAATTTTATCATTTTTTGCCGCGAGAGATTGTGTGGGTTTAGGAGTGTGTTAGAACTTATTGGTGACTTTTTCCGATATCGATAATAAAATTTTCGTGAATTCGAGCATTGTTTCCAAGTTACAAGTGGCGTCAAAGTGCAGCGCACTTCAAGCCCAATGTAAAAAGGGCCATTTTCAGGTTATGGAGGCAATGTATCAGAAGCTGCAAGTCACTTTAGCATGACTCTAAGCCCATTTAATTGTTTTGTTAAACAGTTTTGGCAGAGAGCCTAGGCAAAGTGATATTGGGCGTCGTTATTTCGTCTATAAACAATTGCTTCAGGGGTAAAAAGGTAGGATTTTCTCGATTGTATCCTGACGGGTGATAATAAACGGATTCATTACAGCAATCCAAAGAACAGAACATAGAAAACAAGCACTATGAATTGCCCCATTTGGCATTATCAAATAAAAAAAGGAAATTTTTCACTAATAACTTATTTATTTATACTTTCTTCAATTACCAACAAAAACTTAAAACTAAATTTCATTGCAATACAAATTTAAAGGTATCTATTCTTATATCACATTTCTGTCTCTGATGTGCCACAGAATACGTCAGAATACAATCATTTTTTCATGGCATCTATGGTTCATTGGCAATATCTTCATATAGCTGGATGAAATCGGCGAAGCTATTTGCATAAAAATCAGGCAGCTCGTTTGGTTTGTCGTGGGAGAACATCATTCCTTTCGTCGTACCACCGCTAAGCATAAGAATCTTTTGAAAACCACACCGTGTTCCGAAGCCCATATCTTGAGGAAGCCTGAAATGATAATATTGCAAAATATATTATCTGAATGTCTTCATTAATGGATCAAACATTCTGTTACTTACATATCTCCAATGAACAACGTTCGCTTAGGGTTCGTCACATTGAACTGTTCTAGCACAAAATTAGCTAGTGCCTGACCAGGTTTCCCGAGCACCAGTGCCTTCCGTCCGGAGGCACGTTCCAAAATATCGATGAAATAACCCGGTCCTATTACATCCATACTGGTATCCAAAGGAACGATTTTATCTGTGGCACCAGCTATCAGAACGCAGTCTCGATTTCGCTCCAGGTAACATTTGGCCTTCATTAGATGCGCAAGGGAAACGTTGACATCGAGGTCCATTACCACAGCACCAACCTTCGGACTGTCGATTTCCTCAAAGTAGCTGGTGTAGACTCGCACCGAGTTCACCACCCTTTCGTCAGGGAATTGTTCTGTGGGCTGAAATGAATTGAAAATTAGTATTGGTGCGTTTGAAAATATTCATATTTTGTGTGGTTTGTTTACACCAAAAATCTTATAGGAATACTCACCCCATCAAGCACCGTGAACCCTGCGTTTCGCAGATAATCTTTGAATATCTCTGTTCCTATACAATACACCGCGTCCTGCATGCTGATCGATTGGAGGTATTTGACTGTTGTCAACGCCGGATGAACTATGTTGTTTTCATGAACCTTAATTCCCAGCTTGCGGAAGTTCCTTTTATATTCCTCCATTGTGCGCATCCCATTGTTGGAAATAAACGCCAATTTTTTGCCCTTGTGTTTCAGCAGTTGCAAGGCTCTGTCAACATCGGGAATCGGACCGGTGAAGTTCCATACGACACCATCACAATCCGACATAATCGAATCGAACGAATCGAGAAATGCGCGCTTCTCTTCGATGGAAAGATCCAACAGATGGCGGATTTGTCCCTTCCTCATGATGATTGAAAATTTGAACAAGATTTAATAACAGTCACTTCACTTTTAAAACACAATGTGTATAAGCTAGCAGAATGCTCAGTTACAATGTCAGAGATTGATGTGTTTCGAAAACTGTAGACCTACTCAGCGCAGTGCTCTCTATCGACTGATGGAACAACCATCGGACGGTGGGTTTATGTAGCCGAATTTGGATGCCTGTGCCCAAAATATTTCTCTCTCTTTCTTTCGTTCCATCGCGGGCAGGCATTCCGGCAGCATCCTCAGTGATATGCTGTTGAAGCAATGTTTATCTTGAATTTTTGTTGATACTTTATGCATTCATTTGGTTTTTACTATTTTAATTTTTGTTAGCATTTATTGCTCTTTTCGTGGGATGCCATTATAACTGAAACATAAATTGCAAACTTTGCGACTTTGGTTCAACTTGGAAATGAATAAAATAGAGTTCTACGTTCATCCAGCCAAGATTTTTGTTGAATTATTCGAATTAGGTGTGTATAACACCAGAAATGACAAAATAATATTTCCAGTTAGACTGTGCTTGCATCATACCCATTCAAACAGGAAGAAACTATTTCTAGTGGAGATCTCTAAAGAAGCAAATAATATTTGGCTGTAGAATAATTTGTTTTATATTTAAAAAAAAAAACCGCAACAAATTGCAATGTCAAGCGATTCCTCGGGAACAGGCACCGGCGAAACGGCGTCATCGCCAGACGAAAACAAAAATATTCCATGGAAAAATACACTAATACCTGCACCTACGCATCGGTCCCACACCGACGTGAAAGCAAAGGGCCAATGGAAAAATCCACTCCCTTCAAACAATCCCAATCACTAGCCGGTGAGCCGGCTAGCGTGAGACAAATACATAGGCCCGAAAGGGAACACCAAAATATGTTCTCGTGATCGCCGCGTGGTTTTCGACATGCTTCCCCGCTGTAACGGTTCTGATACGTGATGCTGTGATCTGGGTCTCAACAGGCGAATCAAATTTTGTTTTAATGATATGTAATATCTAAACTATTTGGTGAATTTATCATTGCAGCAAATGAAACGAAATATTGAATTGTGTGAAGCTTCAACAAGATGTGATGAAGATGTGTAATTATCATATGTATTATATGTTGAAGCTTGCAAAAACGACAGTGTCATCGAGAGAATACATATTAATATTCTCTGATTATATGGATAATGTTGCAACTATTTTCAAACCATAAATGAAATTATGTTTATGTTATTCACTATGTTTTTATTATTACATGTTAACATGAACTCTAAGACTTCTGGGCAGGTACTGTAGATTCTTATGCCGACTGCATCCTCATTCATTTTCCAGTGCAAATCTAATGATTTGTTCATCAACTCCATCGAACCACCAATTGTTTTCGATACTAAAAGTAAATTTAACACCTACAGAACGCTCATCAAGATGAAAAATACACTCAAACATACCACCGGCGTAGAGTTGCAATCATGTAAACGCAAAGGGCTAATGGAAAAATACACCCTATTCAAAAAATTCCTATCACTACCGGTGAGCCGGTTGGCTCACGACAAAAAAAAACAGCCGAAGAGAGAACACAAAACTTTTGTAGCTTCATGATCACTGAATGGCTGTGCACATGATTCTCCAGTGCAACATTCGTGATACGTAGTGCCGAGCTCTGATCTTTCACTGTTGATTTTTAGTTATTAAATATATATCCACTGTCAAAATGACAGCTTCTGTCAGTTTGACATTAGAGTATGCTTTATATGAACAACATGTTCTAACAACAAAAACATTACAACATTGCCTTGTGTACTTAGACTTTGTTATATGATTCGACAGATTCGGTGACATGGAGATATTCAATATAGAATACAATGTGAAGTTTTCAGTCAAACAAGTGCATACATTTTGAAAAGTGAAAGAACTACGCAAAGTGTTGAGCATTTATGTTATGTTGGGGGCTTCGCGTGCAAATTTCCGGGAAGTCAAGTCGTTAAAAATGGATCAAAAATTCCCGACAAACCGATAAAAGGGGAATCAACGTGAACGAATCATTGAAACAACTCTCTTTAGATACGAAACTGATACGGATAAGTGGTTTTATTATCTACTTTTTCGTGGATTTATCATTGGGGCAAATGAAACGTAGCAATGTTAAAAAAGCGTGAAGTAGACAGTGAGCGAGAATATATGTTCTTTTTTTGCAAAAATGTCGGTGTAATTGAACAAATGAATATTTTTTTAATATGCTATGTACCTATAGCTATTATTGCAACAGTTTGAAAGTCGTATATCAAAGAGAAAACACGAAAAAGATGTTACATTTTTTTGCGGAAAATACTTTTTACTGTTTACCAGTTTACCAGTAAGATTATAAGCCTTCTTCCTGTGAAAATCGGATTACTTGTTCATAAATACCACCTTACCACCAGTCCGCCGTTTTGATGCTAAAAGTAAATTTTGTCACCGATAGCTCATCATATTAGTGAAACATTCATACATACCACCGATGAATAGCTTGCAGCCATGTGAATGGGAAGGGCTAATGGAAAAATCCAACCAGTTCTGAAAAAATTCCTATCACTACCTGTGAGCCGGTTGACTCACGACGGAAAAGGCAAAAATTATGTTGTTTCATGATCACTGAATGGCTGTGCACATGATTCTACAGTGCAACGGTCGTGATACGTAGTGCCTTTGATCTTTCACTGTTAGTTTTCTTTTGTATTGAATGTATAGCTACTGTCAAAATGACAGCTTCTGTCAGTTTGACATTGCAGTATGCTATACAGTTCTTACATATAAACAACAATTTCTTTCAACAAAAATGATTTCTTGCGGATTTAGGTTTTGTCATGCGAATCGAAGAATGCAGTGACATGGAGCAATTTATAATTAAAAGTTATATGGCGTATTCAATCAAAAAAGTGCATACATTTTGGGGTGTGGAAGAACTAGCTTCGCAAAGCGTTAAGAAACAAAGATAGTATGAGGTTTAGTCGGATAAACTTCCGGGAAAGCAAGTCGAAAAAGATAAATTAAAAATCTTCAAGGCAAACACGAAACTGGAATGAATAAGCGATTTGAGTATCTACACTTGTTCGTGAACATTTATCATTGCCATAAACGAAATGCAACAATGTGAACTGCGTGAAGTGATTGAGATTTATAATTATTAGTATATATCTCCAAGTTTGTAAAAACGTCACTGTAATCGAACAAGAGAAAAAAATATGTTTTTGAGCCTACGGAAATTATTGAAACTATTTTCAAACCATACATCAAATACAAACCAAGAAAAAATACTTTTATACTTATTTACATGAACTTTGAACTCTGATAGCGTAGGCTTGTATGCGGAATCATAGAAGATTTTCAGTGCAAATCGAATGGCTTCTTCATAAATACCATTGAATATCCAATCGTTATTCATACTAAAAGAAAGATGGACATCGACAGAAGGCTCATTAAGTTATTAAAATATTCCATGAAAAATATACTCATACATACCATCGGTGTAAAGCTGCAAAGGGCTAATGGAAAAATACTCCATATTCAAAAATTTCCTCACACTACCTGTGAACCGGTTGTTTCTTGGCATAAAAAACCAAAAAAGAAACACAAGAATGTTGTAGATTCATGATCACTGAATTTTGATTTTTCACTGCAACGATCGTGATACGTAGGGCACTGATAATGAACTGTCGATTTTTAAAAATTAAATATATAGCTGCTGTCAAAATGACAGCTCCTGTCAGTTTGAGAAGACAGTACAAATCAAGACAAATCAAGATAGTATGAACATTTTATATGCCAAAATTTCGACAACGCAAGTCGATAAAGATGGGTCGACATATAACATATAAGCGACATATAAGAATTATCAACGTGACCGATTTGATTCAATAAATCTCACATTCAAAAAAATATTTCTGTTGCTTGTATTGTGGACCACATAATGTATGGATGGGCTCGTCTGGGTCGTCTATAAAGTCAGAGGAATGAATAGCAGGAAGTTCTACATATTCCGAGTATTCGACCATCTCAAGGAAAAGCATCCTAATATTTGTTCGAGAAATAGAGAAAAATTATGGATGTATGTTGTGGATATATTTCTGATTAAATCAAAAAGTTTGCTAATTGATAATTCATATTTGTTTATTGTTTATTATTAGACTGTAATGATTAGGCTGTAAGCCCGTTGCCCTTCTCAAAATGACCTTGAAAACAGAAAATATACATTTAAAACTTATACATTTAGTTGGTCTCTTAAAAATAATCTTAATTTTCTTCGAATTTCTTCTTTTCTTACCGAAACTTCATCTTGTAGCAAAGTCGAGTTTGGACCGTACAAGGTTGGTGTAAGTTTTTAGAATTACATTGTAACAAGGTATATCGAACAGTACGGTGGTATTAACATATAAATTACCTGATGTTGACAGTACATTTATTCACACAATTCATTTCATTTGCAACCTTAAAAACTGCAATTCGGTATTGCAAGTATTGTTTTCTATGTATTGCCTTGATGTAAACACAATTTGACTAGTTTTAGTCAGGTACTTGAGCTAATTGTGCTAATCGTTTAAAGTTTAAAGCTTCTTAAATACAAAAAAAAACTGAACTGAACTCCGCTAGGTCTAATCCAAGAACAATTTAGCTAGAAAACGCAAAACAACGTTTTAAAAACTTCTTTTCAAAAAACTAATCCAGTAAGCAAGTTAAAATATAAGGTAACGGATTAATTGCACTATTTGCATCTAATCAACACTAGGTAATCAAGAACCGTTAACCGTTAAGATAGGACATCGAATGAGCAACTTTATAGTCCAGCATATCAGAGAAACTGATTGAGAAGCGGGAAGCCATACTGAAATTAGAATTAGAATTAGAAATGAAATAAAATAAAATAAAATACACACAAATAGTCAGTGAAATTTTACAAAAATCGTTTTATTTGTTCGAAACAATCTTCCTGCCTTGAAGGACGTATGCTTTATTTATTTCTTTATTTCGTCAAACTACAGTAGACAACAATTACATACATTGTATTACAATTACAATTACAATATACTTAATGAATAATTTATAGCTATATTTATGAAAATCAATTATTAGAGGTATCATAAAGTGACCAAATGGTCAGAGGTCTAACGCGGGACACAAAATACAAAACGTTATGTATATACGTTATGTGAGCATAAACCATAGTTTAGCGAGTCTAAACTGATCAGTATAATTTCTTTCTGAGTATCGGCACTCAGTTGTGATTTTTCGGTGGTTTAGATTGTGTTTACGCCCGAAAATAATTCGCTCAATCAGAGCATTTACGCCTGGCAAGCACGATTCAAATTCTTCAATTTTCTTCAAATAACCAAATGGAATGCTCGATAATTCCAATTCATTGGACTAATTTCGGATGGCGATGAAAGATAATTTATAGGAACAAATTTTCTTTAAATCTTACGTTCATTAAGTCTATAACAAAAATGATTCAAGGTTGTTGAACAGCAGCACTGTCAAGCAACTTGATGATTTTTCCATACTGCAAGCTCCACCCCACAGCGAAGTAGTTGGACATACTGGGGCACTTTGTGTCCACCAGATATAGCCAATCGGCTGGAGATAAACATTATCGCGAAGACCACCAACCTTCCCAACATTCCCTAGCTGCAACCGATAGAAAACTTTTGGGCGAATGGCCAAAATAGAGAGACAGACGTTGGTGGTCGTAAAATAACTAAAAGGTAAAATAACACGCCGATATACATCTTTTCGTCGGCCATGGTTCAGGCAACTCTGCCTCTTCCTGTCGAGTATACACTAGTTCTTCCGGCTTATTTAAAACGTTAAGCCCTGACCGAGCTAGGGAATCAAAGATGAACTTTTCGTCTGACTCAGGTTTTTTTTTATCTTCGCTTATTTTTCGTCAGCCTATTTCCGCCACTTTAGTGCCAATCACCGACATCAGGGAGGCGACTCCACCTATTCCTACCTATCAGACTCAACAACTCATGAGCCGGGCCAACTTCTTTTACTTCCCTTCCGAAGGAAGACGTAACCAGAGGTTTTTCACCTCAGAAAATCCCAACGACGCCAGCTGGGATTGAACCCAGGCCAATCGGATAGTGAGGCTGTTACGCTAACCACACAATCACTGGCGCCGTCTGTCTGACTCACGTTGGTCCCTGCGGATTAATAGGGGACTTTTATAAAAATCATTTTCCAATTATGTTGCTGTCGCTTCCAGTTGACACTCTCTAAACAAAAAGCCCAATGTCGGTGCGATGAAACCAGCTCAACGTATTAATCATTGGATGCATTAGAAGCGCGCTTGAACAGTAAATAAAAGTTTTTTTTGAGGTTCATCCATTTAAGAAAATCAACATGATCAAATTGTGATATTGAAATATATTGATATCGCGGGACATTTTCGTTTATTTTGCCAAATGCGGGACGTTTCGCGAGGCGAGACATGTTGTTGAAAAGTCTGGTCAGTAGTTTAAGGTATCATGTATTTTGTATTAATAATGAATTACGAAATGCAACGCACCAAACATATATGACAAAACGGTAATTAACGAATACAATGACCTTTCAGTCAATGACTTTTTCAATAATTTCTTCGTCATTGTCACATCAATTACATTACTGTACTTATTGTATGTTCTCATCATTTTATTAAGTGGACCATTCATAGCATATAAAGTTCGAAATTAAGTTGGTTTGAACAAATCTCGTGCTCGCAAGGCTCGTGTTCGTGCATAAAAATTTAGATCTTCAAGTAAGTTTTCAGAACTAATCCTGTGTGAAACCAAGTCAATTAAACATGAAATTGTGGCATTTTCTCTGCGTTTTTCAATATTTATGTTGTCCAAAATAACTTTATCAGGGCAAATAATAAAAATTGTATTTGTACTGATTCTATTCGATTGGAGTGCAGCTCTTGATGGGGTGCCCATACAACACTGCAATATTCTAAAATAGATCTTACAAAACTTAAATACAATGTTTTTATTGTGTATGGATCTCTGAAATTGTAACTAAATCTTTTTATGAAACCGAGCATACTATTTGCTTTATTGATCATTGTATTGTAATGTTCGCCAAAAGTGAGTTCCGAATCAAGAATTATACCTAAATCTCTAATTTTGACGCATCTCTCTACAGTTTCAAATCCTAGAGAACATATGAAGTCATAAGTTTCATGTTTTCTAGTATACGATATAATATTACATTTTTTTACATTATTATCTAAAAGACTTTTCACGCACCATTCGAAGAAAACATTTATTTCTTGTTGGAAAATCACAAGGTCACTACATTTGGTTTCTTCCATGTACAATTTCATATCATCAGCATATTATATTTCATTTCATTTATTTATTCACATTTACATCTGTCAACAGGTTCAATTACAACCCAAATGATACAATAATTATCTTAATCTATCTTACGCTATCGGTTACGGAGGAGGCAGCTTTTTATAGATTCTCTCGTTAAATTGAAGTCAATGAGTTCGATTTGGTCATTAAATACGCGAGCCATGTTTGCAACGGGCTCATGGTAGGCATAGTTAGTGCGCGATGTTGGAAGACGAAGACAAACGTGACTGCGTAGATTTTTCCTTCTGGTATTGAAATTTATTTGTCGTAGTAATCCTGAGCAATCGATATTCCCTTGTAAGAGATCGAAAACAAACAGAGCTTTCGCTGTATTGCGTCGCTCGCAGAGCTTGCAGCGATCTACGTAGCTGGGGAGGTTCTGAGGATCATTCCAGGGTAATCGACGTAGAGCGAAGCGTACAAATTTGCGTTGGACGGACTCAATTCTTCGAATGCTGTTGTCGTAATAAGGAGCCCAAACTACGGATGAGTACTCCAAGATCGAGCGAACCAGCGAACAGTATAAAACTTTGAGGCATTGTATGTCGGTGAAATGTTTGGTGATACGAAACGTAAAACCAAGAGCTTTTGATGCCTTGGTAACAACGTATGAAGTATGTTCTTGGAGCGTTAGTTTCGAATCTAAAATGATTCCTAGGTCCTTAATGTTTGTAGTTCTATTCAACGTCGATCCATGAAGCTCATAATCGAATTGTAACGTTGATCGTTTCCGAGAGAAGGAGATGACAGAGCACTTTGAAGCGTTGAGCGACATACGATTGGCTTCACACCAACTGGCAAAATTGTTAATTGTCCTTGTAAAAACACTGCATCTTCGTAGTTCTTCACGCGCATAAAAAGATTAAAGTCATCCGCATACATCGTTGAGGTACAGTAGAAAAATTAAAGGTCCTAGGTGGCTTCCCTGTGGAACGCCCGATGTTACTTCGAATGGGGGTGATATAAAGTCACATATTTTCACACACATCGTACGACCGGTCAGATAAGACCGCAGCCAGAGCAGCAACGATCCATTACAGCCGATTCGATGCAATTTGGCAATCGTGACCTGATGATTAAGTTTATCGAAGGCCGCTGAAAAATCAGTGTATATTGCGTCGACTTGATATTTAGATTCAAGTGCTTTAAATATAAATGACGTATATAGCATCATATTTGTTGAAGTTGAGCGTTTAGGGAAAAATCCATGTTGTTCTTCGACTATGTAGCTTTTACATGCGTGTTGGATGAAATCGAGGAAATTACTTCGAAGAGTTTGAAAATGGCACATAAGCAAGCAATTCCACGGTAATTTTTGACAAGTTTCTTGCTCCCTTTCTTAAACACAGGAAAAACATAGGACTGTTTCCATGCTTTGGGGAAAACTCCGCATTGTATAGAGCGGTTGAACAATATTGATAACGGTGAAGATAAACTATCAGCGCAGCGTTTTAAAACAGTGGATGGAATCCCATCAGGACCAGGGCAAGATGGTGCTTTCAGCTTCGAGCAGGCGTTGTGAGCAGTTACAGCGTCAATCACAGGATGAGGACCAATCTCAGGTAGACTTGGTGTATTTACAATTGCTTTTTGAATGAGGTTGTTACTAATCGTTTCAGTTTCGAAAACATGACTGAATTGTTGACGGAATAAGTCAGCTATGTCAGGTATCGTAGAGGCTTCGTCTTGTTCGTCAGTCATGACAGATGGTAAATTTAAGTGTTTAATTGCATGAATTGGGCTTCGAATTGCTTCCGCATCCACCGTATTCTCCTGATTTGCCCCCTCAGCGACTATTTTCTGTTCGCAGACCTGAAGAGAATGCTTGAAATTTGAGAACGATGATGAAGTTATTACCGAAACTGAGGCCTATTTCAAGGAATAACCTAGTACTATAAGTACTATAAAAATGGCATCGAAAAGTTGCTAAATCGCACTCGAAGGTAATTATGTTGAATAATAAATTTGAATTTTGAAAAAAAAAATTTACTGTGTTACCTAATAAGCTTTTCAGCCGAACTGTTATTATGGGCAGCTTATCGGTCAAAAGTTTGTCGTTGGTCGAGTTGGTGGAGGTGATGTCCTAACCAAGTTTATATTTTATTTTTCCAATAAACTCGCCAGAAAGCTTATGATCTGGCAAAGTATTTGCGGCTGCGGACAAAAAACATAGATTTTCTTGCTTGTTTCTTGACTGTGTATTTCAAAAGGTACAAGCAAGAGTACATGAAATAAAAACGTATTTTTCCGTACATTCAAGTTCACAATATACCTTTAAAGCTTTGGCCAAACTTGGCAAGCTGCCACTACAGCGGAGAAGTACTACAGGGGTATCAAGACAACGGCCCAATTGCCCGCCCAATTGGGTAATATTAGGCAATGGTCAGAAGAAGTGGAACGATGGCGCTGGATGTGACAGCGATGACCTTCATTTTGAGTACTCAATATTATTATTTCATTAACATGGTTCCGAGATAGATACGTTTTTTTTTGCGTTCAGATATTGAATGACTCAAGATTTGCCTTGGATTCCTGCAACGAATCACGAATTTGTTCATCACACGGAAATCAAGAAGGTGCTCCAGGAAGAATTCAGCAATCCATCAATAGCCTCAACAGACCTCTATGCTGGCCAAAAAACCTAGGCCGTCAGTACGTTTGCAATTCATTCACTCAGGTACAGTGTCGAGGTGCTGAAGTGGATGAAAACAGATTTATATGCAATTGAAAGAGTATGCACCTTCCAAAGTCGTCAATTTACACATGTTGGAGGAGAAAGAGGTGTCACATTTACCCGAATACCATTCCCGTTTACCAGAAGAACGTGCAATCGAATGTTACACTTACTCGAGGAACATTTAGGATATTGTTAGATACACTTGTTTTATAAATATTATTTTTGCTTGCAAAATCTAATTGAAAAAAAAACTTGCAATAGATCAGAGCTCATCGGACTTTATGAATGAAGAAAAGAGTGTATTACCGCTGAATTTTAACTCTACACTTTTGTGATAAGTGAAAAATCTTATGGCGCACACCAGTGAACCAACATTTCAAATCAAATTTTATGACATTTGTCGGATGGCAGCCTGGAGAGTGGTGAGCCGCTTTTTTCTGTCACATTTGATTGAAACCATCATCGAAGAGCACACCCAAACTAGCGTTGGCAGAAAACATTTCATCTTTGGCAGAAATGATGCCATTCCGTGTGCTAGAGAGTCAAATGCGCAAATAATGAGCTGTTTTAAAAGATTAAAAATGGTTTGTATGTATGCGAGCAGACACCTTTTCTGTTTTCTTTTCTCATTTCATTTGGGATTGTGCCAAAAAAAAAGTCCATACTACGTCAATGGGGATCGAACCAAGGCCGGCTGGAATGCAAAGCTATTTTACACGACCACGTTATCCACATGATACTTCAGCAGTTGTTCAGCAAATACGTGATAATATTGCACCTGATTATATAATGAAGTTGGAAAGTGTTTTCTAATAGTAGAAAAGGAGCGCATGAAGGTGAACAATATCTATCTCGGTCTGGGCCGTGTATGTGGCAAGGTATGCGGAAAGCTTACTTGTCTTTTGTTTCGCTCGCTCGTATTAATCTTATATTGCTATACCATTTATATTATACAAATGCTTACCAGTATTTGTGAGTCATGACATTTTCTGTTATGTTATGTCTAATTTAATGTCATAAATCGGGATGACAAAACATGACCTAAAAATCAATTTTGGGTGCAATATTCCAGTGAATCAAATTTCCAGACATTCGTCGAAAAGCTACTGTCATTGCGCGTCTAGTTTTTTGCCACTTCGAATATGTGGAATTTCGTACCAACGAGAGTGTTTTTGCGGGGAGTGTTACTTGATTAGCTCACTATGAAGAAAAAAGCTGCGGAAAGTTATCGCATTTTGGTGGAAGTCTACGGTGACCATGCTCCAACTGAGCGAACGTGTCAGACGTGGTTTGCATGGTTTAAAAGTGGTAATTTTGGTTTAAAAGTGGTAATTTAAGACGAATAACTTTCCGGACCGCCAAAAAAGTTTGAAGATGAAGAATTGTAGGCTTTACTCGATCAAGATCCGTCACAAACGCAACAAGAACTTGCAGATACACTTGGAGTAGCTCAGTAATCCATATCCGATCGTTTAAACGCAATGGGAATGATCGAAAAGATAGGACATTGGGTGCCGTATGAATTGAAGCCACAAGACGTCGAACGCCATCTTTTCACGTGCGAACAACTGCTTCAACGGCATAAAAGAAAGGGATTTCTTGCACCGAATTGTTACTGGCGATGAAAAGTGGGTCTATTACGACAATCCTAAACGTATGGATACTCCGGCCATGCATCAACATCGTCGGTCACGCGGAATATTCACGGCCAGAAGGTTATGCTGTCTATTTGGTGGGACCAGCTGGGTGCGGTGTACTATGAGCTGCTAATACCGAATGAACGGGAGACCTCTACCGACGACAAATGATGCGTTTGATCCGTGCACTGAAGGAAAAACGGCCACAATACGAGCAAAAACCCGATAAAGTCATTTTGCAGCACGACAATGCTCGGCCACATGTCGCGAAACCGGTCAAAACACACTTGGAAACCTATCGTTCAATATATTGCGCACTTCCAGTAAACAAAATATCTTTTCTCTGTCGTGCACGTTCTTTTAGCTTCATCGTCACTCCATGAGCGACTCGAGATATTAATTAACTTGACTAGCTTGTATTTAAATTGATGTTTCATTATTGAATTCGAAACGCACTCACTGAAACTAAAATGAATACAGCGAGGTAGTGCAGTAGGCCAGCATGAGTAATCAGTTACTAGCGCCGGTTGTGTAGTGGTAAGCGTGTCTTCTGTGTCCTGACTCTTTCAATAATACTTTTTTGAAACAATCCATTTTTCGATTGAACGTACGAGTGTCCTTTCGCATGGTCAATCGAACAATTTGAATCGTCCATGACAGCTTCTGCTTTCCAAATTGAAAGGACACGATAGCAGTAATTAACACTAGAAAGACCGAAACTTAGTATATACCTTTATTGCCCAAAAGCAGTCAAAATGACTGCTTTGTGAAAGAATGTCTGATGTGTAAAGAAATTGATTCAAAATTAATTTTCAATGTTTTTTATATCATTTACAGTCACATAACAAGTTATTAGTGAATATTAACAATAAATACATTATTTTACTCAAAAAATTATTTTTGCACTATTGATGTATTTTTTTTTTTTTGAAAATGAAAGTGGTAATCTTCTCATGTGTGTTTTATTACTTTTATAAATTTTCACATAATCATGCTTAGAATCTTGAACAGCTACTCTTTTATTTAGTCCGCTTTTATATACTGTAAGAACCAGGGTTGCCACATTTAATTCTGTAAAATTTTCTGAAAAAATCTGTACATCTGTATTTCTAGCCAAAAAATCTGTATCGGAGAGATAAGGAAAAAAAATGTAAAAAAAGGTTTATTTTCACTTTGAACTTATTTTTCTTATTTATGGGTAGTTAAAGTCGTGTCAATATGAAAGTTTTTCGTCTCTGATGTTTTGCATGGTTGTACTTTGCCTTAAAATTTTTCTTCAACTTCATTTTTGACGCTCCTCCTTCCGCCGATACATAGTTCTCAAAATAGTGTCTATAGTTGTGGGAACCAACCTATTTCCGGACTTTGTTTTGAAAAGCAAAAATATTCGCTCAACACATACTGATGAATGTCGTCAAATGTCTTTTTTTCCAATTTATATTTGTAAGGCTCAATCGCATAAGCTTTGCGGAGCCGCAAAACATGTCTTACGAATGACCAATGGATACAAAAATTTCTCATCACGCCTCTGACATGCACCGGCTGGGACCAAGTTATCTCCGAGTCACTCAATTTTTGCCCCATAATATTCGACTTAAGTAGCCTAAATTCGTAATCCAGGCCTTGTCTATTACCTGTTTAAACGAATTGAGGAAATTTTGGAATCAAATCATCAAGGTTTGGTAGCTTGAGAAAAAATTTAGAGGGTTTATCTAGGCTGCAACTATGTTTCACCAATGCAATATAGAAGTCTCGACAAATCGATTTGAAGATCATCTTCCTAGCTGCATCCAATCTTTTTTCAACTTCTTGTGCATCGATACCAACGCAAACATCCTCAAGCTTCTTCAGAAAGTCTTCAAAATCTTTAAAAAATCTTTTTAATTCTTTTTAAAATCCTTCACATCAAGGTCAGCATCAACAAATCGTTGCACGTAGCTCTCCAAACATAAGTTACCCAACATGATCAACAATAACAGTCTTCTCCAACAAAAGCCTCATTGCGCTGCGTCCAACTTTTTTTATGAATCAAGGTATCAAGGTAATCAAGGTATGTATGCACAGTAATAAACTTAATATTAAAAATTGAATTTCAAAAAAATCTGTAAATTCTGTATTTTTGCTGAAAATCTGTAATTCTGTATCTGAAATTTGGCAAAAAATCTGTAAAATACAGAATGTTCTGTGTATGTGGCAACCATGGTAAGAACACAATTCTCTGATTAACATAACGTTTGATAAGTTGATTTGGATAGTTCCCTTTTGTTTCCTCTGATGGTTTCAACTAGAATTGTTTTTTTGTCAATATTTTTGTCGCGAGTGACATGCACGGGAAAATGCCATAATTCTGTTTTTCAATCTTTCCTCAAAATTCAGCAAAACTCGCCAGAAAGCTTATGATCTGGCAAAGTATTTGCGGCTGCGGACAAAAAACATAGATTTTCTTGCTTGTTTCTTGACTGTGTATTTCAAAAGGTACAAGCAAGAGTACATGAAATAAAAACGTATTTTTCCGTACATTCAAGTTCACAATATACCTTTAAAGCTTTGGCCAAACTTGGCAAGCTGCCACTACAGCGGAGAAGTACTACAGGGGTATCAAGACAACGGCCCAATTGCCCGCCCAATTGGGTAATATTAGGCAATGGTCAGAAGAAGTGGAACGATGGCGCTGGATGTGACAGCGATGACCTTCATTTTGAGTACTCAATATTATTATTTCATTAACATGGTTCCGAGATAGATACGTTTTTTTTTGCGTTCAGATATTGAATGACTCAAGATTTGCCTTGGATTCCTGCAACGAATCACGAATTTGTTCATCACACGGAAATCAAGAAGGTGCTCCAGGAAGAATTCAGCAATCCATCAATAGCCTCAACAGACCTCTATGCTGGCCAAAAAACCTAGGCCGTCAGTACGTTTGCAATTCATTCACTCAGGTACAGTGTCGAGGTGCTGAAGTGGATGAAAACAGATTTATATGCAATTGAAAGAGTATGCACCTTCCAAAGTCGTCAATTTACACATGTTGGAGGAGAAAGAGGTGTCACATTTACCCGAATACCATTCCCGTTTACCAGAAGAACGTGCAATCGAATGTTACACTTACTCGAGGAACATTTAGGATATTGTTAGATACACTTGTTTTATAAATATTATTTTTGCTTGCAAAATCTAATTGAAAAAAAAACTTGCAA